>NC_080029.1:108652432-108955462 GCF_030020395.1 Manis pentadactyla | reverse complement strand
TCCTTCTTCTGAATCCTACTGTGTTTGAAAATATGAAATAGGATTTACCTGAAAGCATTTTGAAAGTGGCAAAACTATATATGCAAATGTATTTGCAACTAAATAGTGAATTAATGGAGTTTGAAAAAGTCTAACTTTGCATTGCAGCAATTTCCAGTTTATGTACTCCCAAAAGTGGAGTATCAGGCTTGTTACGGAGTTGAAGCTTTAACTGAAAGTGAACTTTGTCGCCTATGGACTGAAAGTTTACTGCATTCTAACTGCTCATTTTATGTTGGTAAGTTATGCAAGGGGCTTTATTCTCCTTTTTAATTCCCTTGTAAATACATACTTCTTTATTCAATTTTAAAAACTTCCATTCTGTATTTTTTGTTTTCAGTTTTCTGATGGTGTTTACATTCCTTTCTGTTAAAACACCATTCCTACTAGAGTTTAATGATAGGGTCGGAATAGTGATCAAATATTTTAATTTCTTATTTATCTTTTTAGATGTACATGAATGTCAATATCATTTCATTTTAAAAATACATATTTAGCAGTGTAATTAACTAAAAATACAGATGTGTTTTTTATATTTGTTAATTTTCTTGAAATTTTAACATTGTTTTTAAAATCTCAGATATCTTGATGAAATGATTTTCTTACTTTGATTGTTTTGTTGTTTTGAGGGAAGGGGAATATAGTTAGGGATTTGATTTGTATTGGCTGGGTTCATGTATAGTTAACATACTTCCCATGAAGGATTGGTTGTTAATCATTATTTGTGTTCTTTCCCATTGGAATACCTAACCCCATACTTCTCACTTCTTGCCGTACATCACAATCCATCCCAAACATCTCAAGCTGCCCCTCCAAAAAAACATTTCTGTTCTTTGATCTCTCAGTGCAGTGTCTTTTTTTTATGCTCTTATAACTTGTTACTTTCCCACTAGGTAATAAGTAGTTTAAGGTTAGAATCTTGATGAAATTTTGTATTCTCATAGTACTTAGCATAATTTCTGGTATGTAGTAATTGTTATGAGTATGTTTTTCTTAAAAGGTTACTTAAATTTTTTTCCATATTTTGCTTAATATTTTGTCTTCATATCTTATGAATATTAATAAGATAAGTGATTTGCTTTCTGCTTAACCCAAAAAAGGAAGTAGCTAAATACACTACTTGGTGGTACTCTCTCCTTCCACTTCATACACACTACCAGAATTTTATTGTAGTTTTTGTCTGGTAACCACCATTTCAGTATTCCCCCACAAGACCCCGTGCTGTGAAACACGCTAACTGCCTTCATATAAGCTGCTTGAAAGCGGTTGCCAGCCACATCCATTTTAGGAAAGGACCAAACAAAAACTTACCATTGAAATCCTTTTTAAAATACTGACAGAAAATCGAGACTCATGACTAAAACATTTCAGTTTTTTTTTTTAATGTACAGTTTAACAGAGAAAACTGCCATCTGTGTAGCTTACTTCATCTAAGGTATTCTCAGAAGTCCTAAGTAATCCATTGCCCTATGTGCTCTTTATCTTTGGTAAGTCCTGCTCACAAGCCATTCATTGTAATGTAATGCGATCGTGTGTTTGGTTTATTTGACAACTGGCAAGAAATTTATGTTGTATTATATGGTTGAGTTTGTTTGGATTTGGTGTGTGTGTGTGTGTGTGTGTGTGTGTGTGTGTGTGTGTGTGTGTGTGTTGAAATGCTGTTTCTAAAGTATCTGATTTTTGAGGGTTTTTAAAAATGTTACAGTACTCTTAAAAATGTTGCAACAGGAAGAGAATGTAGGAGAAGGGTCCTAAGTAAGTTTCTATTGCACTTACTTTTTCGAAATAGGATAAAACAGCAACAGTCAGTTTGTCATTGTAGTATCTGGAATGAACGAATATAATTTAAAATGTTATAAATCAGAAGTGACTATAAAGTTGATGTGTGACTTGTTACTTGTCTCTTTATTTTGGGTTGTATTTAACGATGTAGATTTAGTGGTTTTGGTTTTAAAGGGGAGTGCCTGTCTCCAGAAGGTCAAGAGTTGAAGGAGATGTGTATAAAGTACCTAGGAGATCTTATTTCAGAAGTATTTATTATTTTTCTTTCACATCCAGATAAGAGGCTAATTGGAAATTACTTTTACATGTGTGATACTTTGCTAGATAGGAGTTATAGTATACACTTAAAGGCAGTAATGTGTTTCTTTTCAAATATTGTGTTCTTTGACCTTTCTGTAATACTTTTGTCTTCCTCCCTATAGTAATCCTCTCCTCCCAGCAGCCCATCCTCAAAATCCCAACATACAGCTCATAGGGTATTGTTTGGTATTTGGTGTTTTTTTTTTCTCCTTTTGGTTCATTATGTACTTATCACTCACAAACTAAGTTATATGACATACTTGAAGTGCTCCAGACTGACTCCTCCTTAGAGATTATTAAAATGCCTATGTACATGTGTATGTGTATGTGTATAAAACAATAGAGCAATATTTCTAACTCATTTATGAAGTACATACTGTGGATCAAAGACTATATCCATTATTGCTTATCCTCACTATTTTCTAAAATAGTTGATATTTACCTTTTCTTTATAGAGAAGGAAACTGAGGCTTAGAGAATTTATTGCTCAAGATTATACAATTTGTGGAAAATTCAGAATTGTATCCATCTCTCCTTATTCCATAGCCTATTTTTCCACTATGGTAGAATAGAGGCAATCATGCTGAATGTGGGAGTCAGAAGATATGTGTATGAGTATGTTATATTTTACAGTTCGTGGATAAAACCATTCAAACTCCCTAGACCTCAGCTTTTCTCTTACTTATAATGGATATAATAATAGTTTGTTCAGCCTACTTCAGGGACTATATTATTCACATCTTTGTTGTTATAATTATTATATAATATATTGCCCTAAAAGTAGACTTCTCCTTAATGAAAATATATACCACAAGACAATAAAATGCTTTGTATATTTTTATATTGAGAAAAAGCTATTAGCCTAGAATTTATATGAAAGTATGAAAGATTATCTTTATGATACAAGAATAACAAAGGATTTCTTAACCAAAAATTAAAAGCAGACTAAAACAGAAAGGCTGATAACTTCTCTGTACTTACACATGATTTTTTAAAAATGTCAATGTAAAAACAAATCCAGTTAAAAAAAGGGCAGAAGGTCTGAATAGACATTTTCTAAAGAAGACATACAGGTGGCCGACAGACACATGAGTAGATGCTCAACATGACTAATCATCGGGGAAATGCAAATCCAAACCATAATGAGATCCAACCTCCCACCAGTCAGAGGCTAATAGCAAGATGAGAAAAAAGTTTTGGCAGGGATGTGGAGAAAAGAGAATCCTCATGCACTGTTGGCGGGAATGTAAATTGATGCAGCCACTATAGGAAGCAGTACAGGGGTTTCCCAAAAAAACAAAATTGAAAACCATATGATCCGGTGATTGCACCTCTGGGAATTTACCCGAAGAAAATAAAATCACTAATTGGAAAAGAGATATGCACTGCTGTTTATTGCAGCAGCATTTACAGTAGCCAAAATATGGATGGAAACAGCCTTAATGTCCATCGATAGATGAATGGATAAACTTGTGGTACAATGAAATAAACTAACTACAATGGAATGTTACTCAACCATAAAAAAGAATGAAATCCTGCCATTTGCCACAACATGGATTGACCTAGAGAGTACTATTCTAAGTGTAGTAAGTCAGAGAGAGAAAGACAGATACCATATGATTTCACTCATGTAGAATCTAAAATACAAAACAACCAAATAGAAGTAGATTCATAAACACAGAGGACAGGCTGATGGTTGCTATAGGAGAAGGGGGTAAGGAGGACAAGTGACATAGGTGAACAGGATAAAGAGATAGAAACATCCAACTGTAAAATAAATTAGTTATGGGGATCAAAGTACAGCATAGGAAATATAGTCAATATTGTGTTATCTTTGTATGTTGACAGCAACTACACTTTACTATAGTGAGCATATATAACAAATGACTATGTTTTATGCCCGAAATCAATGTAACATTATAGATTGACTATATTTCAAATAAAAATGTCCTGCTTCAAAATAAAAATACAAATGTCAGCATAGTACTCCTTCTGTTCTAAGATACCCAAGTTGTGTTAAACTACACCATTGATTCAATGTTTCTTCTTCCATGTAAAACTTTTAAAGTATAAATCATATTCAGAAAAGTGATAAAAAGTATAAATGTACAGATCAGGGCAGTAAAACAGAGTCAGTACCTCTCTAACTAGTACCCAGATGTAGTTGAAAACTAGCAGTGCCTCTGAAGGACCCTCTCCCCCAATACTGCAACACTTGCCAATCATAGCCTTCCTCTTCTCCAGCGGTAACCACTATCGTGGTTTCTAATGTAACCATTTTGTTTTGCCAACTCTATATAAATATAATCGAAAGCAGTATTCTTTTGTTTATGCCTTCTTTCACTTAACATAATTTTTTAGATGTATCCATGTTGTGTGTAACAGTTTATTTTATTGTTTTGTGTATTCCTTTTTTAAGAATATACCACAATTTATCAAAATTTATCAAAAATAATTTATTCTTTTAACTTTGGGAGCCTATTTGGGTTGTTTCCATTTTAATGCAACTATGAACATTCTTATAAAGGTCTATTAGTACAGTGTGCATATACTGATCTTGGGCTTATACCTAAGAGTGGAATTACTGGAATTCCAGAAAGCTTCCCAAAGTGGCTGTACCAATTTACACTTATATTAACAGTTATGTGAAGCTTCCAGTTTTTCCACATCCTTACCCATATTTGGTTTTATTAGTTTACTTAATTTTAGCCATGCTGATCGGTAGGTATTAATATCTCATTGTTTTGATTTGCCTTTCCTTGGTTATTTATGAAGTTAGACACTCTTGCGTGTGATTTATCTTCATTTAGATGTTAATTTTTATGAACTGCCACTTGCTTATTTTTCTGTTAGATTTTAATTTTTTTGTCATTCTTTGTTGGTTTTAAATATTACAATTTTTTTTCTCCCGTTCTGTGACTTGCCTAGTCAATCTCAAAGTGATGTCATTTGAACTTAGTATAGACCAATTTATTAGTTATTTCCTTTATCATTAGTGTTTTCTTTTCCCTATTTAAAAAATCTTCTCTACAGCAACATCATGAATATGTTCTATCTTATCTTCTAGAAGCCTTATATTTTTTACCTTTTATTTCTTAGCACAATTGACTCTTTAGTATTATCCTTATTACAGATCTGCTAGAAACAGAGCCCCCCAGTTTTTATTCATCTGAAAATACGTTTTAATTCACCTTTATTTTTGAAGGATAAGTATTTCATTTCATTGTTTTCTGGCTTCTTTTGTTTCTGTTGATAAGTCAGCTGTCCATCTTTGCCCCTTTGCAAGTAATATATCTCTTTTCTTGGGCAGACTATAAATTTTATTTTTCTCTTTGGTTTTCTACAATTTTCCCGCAGTGTGTTTAGGTTAGGTTTTCGTTATAAGTAATCCTTTTGGGGTTTATATTGCTCCTTGAATATATGATTTGATAATTTTAACAGTTTTGGAGGCATCTCAGTCCTTTTCTCACCAAACATCGCTTCTGAGATTTCTGTTGTATCATGTTACATCTTACTGTATCCCTAATGTACCTTACATTGTCTTCTATAGTTATTTTCTTTTAACTCCTCATGCATCATTCTTGATATTTCCTTCTAGTTTACTAATTTTCTTTTAAACTGTCAGTAGTATACTGTTTAATCCATGACCTGAGTTCTTAATTTCAATTACTATATTTTTTAGTTTTCCATTTTCCTTTTTTTAATATAGATATTGGGTTTCTACAGAAACTCTCAATCATGTCTGGTCTTAAGCATATGAGGCAAAATTATTTCAAAGTCTCTGTCTAGTCCTCTGCTATCTAGATTCCTTGTGGATGTTTTCTGTTACTTTTGTGTATTTCCTATGGCTGCTGTAACAAAGTACCACAACCTGGGTGGCTTAAAAAAAACATAAGTTTATTGTTTCATATTTCTGGAGGCTAGAAGTCCAAAATCAAGGTTTCATAGGGCGTGCTCCCTCTGAAATCCGTAGGAGAGAATAGAAGAGAATTCTTCCTTGTCTCTTCAACCCTCTGGTATTTGCCAGCAGTCACTGGTGTCTGTGGCTTATAGTTTCATCATTCTCATCTCTCTCTAATCATGTGGCACCTTCTTCCTGTGTGTCTCTCTCTTCTTCTTATAAAAACACCAGTCTTCCTGGATTAAGGTCCCACCCTACACAAGTATGACCTTTTTTTAACTAATTACATCTGCAGTGATCTATTTCCAAGGAAGGTCACATTCTGAGGGTTAGTGCTATAACACATCTTTTTGAGGGGACACAGTTCATCCCATAACATGTTGTTTCTACCTTTTTAAAATTCCATGTTGTCTCATTGCATGTCAGGCTATTCTTTATCAAGGGCCAAATATTGTATATGAAAAATTCTGGGGGTAATATGAGAGCTAAAATGTTACCTTCCTCAGGCAGAATTACTTTTGTTTGCTTTTGACAGGTGGCCAGCCACACTAGTAGTGCTGATTCATCTTAATCTAAGTTACAGGGAATTAGGTAATTTGAAGCTTGACTTTGGACCCTAGAAAAACCAGTCTGTTTTTATTGCTTATTGCTAGGATGTTGCCATTCAGGGTCTGTGCAAATAACAGTCAACATAGCTGAACACACTGCCAAGCACTGGAAAGACCTGCTTGCAAAGCTGGATCTTGGCTGATATCTGGGAACTTGGATGATAAACAGTTCCCTACACTGTTGGAAGACTTTCTGTACCTAATAAGAATGGCTCAGTGTGGCTAAACTCTTTGTACAATGTGGCTTATTCTGAACATATTTCCCTTTGAAAGTCTGAAATTATGGTATGTGCTAGGCAGAGGGCGCCCCTGTGATGAGCCCCCAGTAAAAACCCTGAGTGCTAAGTCTCAAACTTCTCTGGTATACAAAAAAGGTGTTGCTGTAGGAATTAAGTGCATCCTGGTGACTCCAGTGGGAAACTATTTTTTTTTCTAATTGTGGTAAAAGATACATGAATTTTACCATTTTAACCATTTCAGTATAAATTCAGTATTCATTTTTTAGTGTATAATTCAGTGGTGTAAAGTATATTCACAGTGTTGTGCAGCCATTATCACTGTCTATTTCCAGAACCTTTTTCATCGTACCAAACAGAAATTCAGGAGAGGATTCCTGAGGATTTCACCTGGTTTTCTGTGGCCTTCACTCCACACATCTTTTCTTTTTGCCAACTTCCTTTTGTTTTGTATCTTTTTGCTGTAATAAACCTTATCCATGAGTACAACTGTATGCTGAATCCTGTAAGTCCTTTCAGAGAATCCCCAAACCCAGGGGACCTCTGACACAGGTCCCAATGCAGAGCTTATGTGTGTTTATCTCGTTGATAGACTTTGAACTCCAGTTTTTGTTTCTCAAATCCTAAGAGACTGTTGAAAGCTCTGGTCCGTTCCTTATATCTCAGTTGCTTTTCCAGGTTAACAGACACTCCTAAGAGAAAAGTAGCCCCAGGTGCCAGGCTCATGTCTCTGCAATTTCCTTCTTCCTCTGGTGGTGGCTGTGTTACCCTTTAGCCACACAAACATATTCTCAACCTTTTCCGGGTTGCCACTGACAAATTATGTGATTTTAATTACTTATATTTATTGCCTGTCTTTGTGTATTATTTATTAATAGATCCCAAGTCCGTCGAACAGTGTGTGGCACACAAGTACTAAGCATTCTTAGGATAAATGAAGTTGGCTTTGATAATTGGATAAAGGAACAGTAAAAGTCAAGAAGGGAAATCATGGAAAGCAAGCCATTGAATTTATGTATTTCATTTTTACTGCCCCATAGACCACTGAGTTGTAGAAAGAAGATATTACAACTCTTATTTTTTCCTCTTAAAAAATAAAAAAATTAAACATTGCTCCCATTAAGTATGTCGATTGACAAGTGATATTTTCTTCTGGATGTTGTCATGGAGTCCTGTCACATACAATATGGAAAGTGTTCTCATCGCCTCCACATCACACACCTCCAGGGGGCAGTGTGCTCAGTCCATTCCACGTGACTGGCCGTACCCAGAGTTGTGCCGTACAGCATCCTCGGGTATGTTAAGTATGATTTTGTTGCTAAAAGTGATTGATGTCAAAAAAACAAAACAAAACAGAATTTGAACAAACAAAAAATATCCCAAAGTCTCAAGCATAGGAGTGTAGCCCCATCTTGAAGTTTGTAAGAAAAAGTGAGTTACATCAGAGAAAATGGACTTTCACCAGTAGTATTTCTGCAAAAACCTTTGTGTAATTGATGTGCGGTGTTAAAAGCAATCCGTGTTACCTGTTGGCAAGCGCACTAGTGAGACACTTGTTCCATTTAGATCTGTATCATTGTGGGTATCTTTTTTTAGCTATGGCAGCCATTAAAACCTGTATCAAAATGGAACTTTGAATCTATCTTTCAGATAGTTGTTTCACACAATGTTAAACCAAAATTTTCAAAACAACAAAGCATGGTTAGTCATATATTGTATATTACTTCATTCCTTCAAAATTTTTGGTCTATCTTCATTATTATTAATGAACAGTTTTCAATGTGTGTAACCACTGCTGTAAGCAAAGAGAAAAGCTCAGAATGAATAAGCATCTCACTCATAGATACAGATTTATCAGTGGCTGGACCAGAACTTAAACACAGTTTTAAAGTTTTAATCTAGCCATAAAAATAAGAAGGATTGAGGGAAAGATTGCAGGGGATGGGGACGGGTCAAAGCTAACAGAAGTCAAGTGTACTGTATGTGTGACACTGTTTATCAGTGTAACTCAAGACAAATCATTGTCTTAGAATCTGAAATCTTAACATCTTAACCAGAAGATTTGCAAGTGCTCGTATTCTTGCCATGCAGTCAAGCACTATAGTTCTTTCTCAGTTGTAGCCTGAGTTTCCCGCACTCAACCATTGCTAGCCATGCCTTTATTTAATGTAAGAATTTCCTTGTCATTTTTCTCTGCCTAGTCCTACAATCTCAAGATATCAAGGGAATTTAAGGTAGTTTCTCCTCGGAAATGAAAGTGAGGACCAGTGCATCAGATCTTTTGGAGGTAACAGTAGGGGTAGAGTTTACCTGCATGATTCAGAGATTTAGGTAAAGCATATCTTACGAGACACAAGTGATACCAGATCCTAGATATTTTCCTTAACTGAAGAGCATATTGGCTTATAGAACACGAGTTCAGTAATTCTCAGACTTGGTTGTGCATCAGAATCACTTGTAGGCTTGTTCAAGTGGAGATGGCTGGCCCTGACTCTGGGGCGCCTGGGTCAGGTGGTCTGGATTGGGACCTAAGACTTCGCATCTCTAAATGTTCTCAGGTGAAGCTGATCCTGCTGTCCACACCTTCAAAACCACTTCTGAAGCTCATAGTCTCTTTTTCAGATGGAATAAATGTGTTTTTTTGTTTATCCACTTTGCTTTGCTATGAACATGTTCTTCTCCTCCCCTGTATTACAGTATTTTAACTACTTACCCTATAAAAACTTTAAGGTGTACTCCTTAAAGAAAACTCCCAAAGTTGTCTCACAAATTCTGTGTCTACCTTTCAATTGTCTGACATATATTAATTGTGTATAGTCAACATACAGGCAATCCGTGCTCTGCACAATTCTGATATACACAAATTTCAGTTACAAGAGTATATTAACTGCGGGTAATTGCATAAAGTACAAACTTCACTGCTGAATCTCCAGTCCACAGATCACTGTGTAAACAACAGAGGCACATCATGACCAGTGACCAATCTTGTCACTTCTTTCAAAGTCTGTCAGTGATTGGTCACTGTGCCTGTAACTGAGTTCATGCACAGAAAGCAAAGTGTGGAGTTGTGTTCCTTCCTTGTCTCCCAGTGATAAATTCGTAACATTTTACAAAAGTGGATAATCAAAAGAGGGAATTTGCCAACAAAGATTAAAGCAATCAAAGAAAAAGTGATATGACTGGAAATGGAGCTCAAATTGAACGTAAAGGGAGTTACAGAAGAAACAGCTGACAGTGGAAATTTTGACACTGCTGCTGTTCAAGAGACTCCAGATATGCCCCCAGAAGAACGTAGTGAAGGCAGACTTACTGACATAAATGAGGAAAGTGGTTGTGACATAAGGGATGAAAAGTGACACCATAAGATTTTACATTAAAGGAATTCTTGAGGGTATTTCATGACTTTGAAGGCACAAAGAATACAATGTTGGAAACTGATCCTAACTTAGCAAGGAGTAGGTCAGTTCAGCATAGCATCGAAAAGATGCTTGCTTCCTATCATAAGCTGTACCAAGGAGGTGACAAGCACTGTTCAAACTGTGCTTGGTAAGTTTTTTACAAAGAAAACACTTCAATTCTCAGTGGTTTACATGTTTTAAATTACTGTGTACTAAGTAAATAGTTGTACTATTTTTTTCATTTCCCTATACATTTAAAATTGATGGAGAATTTTTAATGTTTAGACAAAAAAATTTTAAAGGCAATGGAACAACCATAATTTTTCCCACTGATAACTAAAAATTGCTTACATGGTCCCAGCTTGTGTGATTATTTTTATCATCCCATGCTGAATGCAAAGCAAGGACAGCCTGTGTCTATGTATGTATGTATGTATGCAGATACGTGGATCTATGTATGAATGAATGCATATATATAAAGCCTTTATTTGGATTATATAAAGGAGTTATTTGTACCATACAAAGCAGTGTTTCCCAACCTTGACACACATAAAAAAGATTTGGATAGCATACTGTGATACACAAAAGAGATTGCTCATGGCTGAAGGTCAATGGCCAGGAAGCTCCTGCCGTCCCAAACCTTGGCCTAGCTGCCCCAAGGGCTGAGGAGAAATATATCAAGCCCACATACAGCTCATTTGAGGCCCACAGGTTAAAATGCTTCAATGTTGAGAAAGTTGTAAATTCTTTAAGGAAGTAGTCCCTTATAGTACTTAGTATGGTAGTCTCTGTATGGTTATATTTGGCTGACTGTATTTGGCATGTACTGTAACACATTCAGTTGATGCTTGAACACCTCAGGGGCTAGGGAAGGCAGCCCCCTGTGCAGTCAATAATTTGCATATAATTTTTGACTCCCCAAAAACTAATAGCCTACTGTTGACTAGAAGCCTTACCCATCATTTCTATATAGTAAATTAACACATATTTTGTATGCTATATGTATTATATACTGTATTCTTACAATAAAGTAAGCTAGAGAAAAGAAAGTGAATTTTCTAATTGTCACAAATCTCCAAAAACTTTCTAATACAGTTATTGAAAAAAATCACATGTAAGTAGACCCACAGAATTCAAACCTGTGTTGTTGAAGGGTCAACTGTACTTTTCATTGAGTTTTCCTTAAGAAAGATAAGGCACTTGATATTCACTTCCTGCAGTTATCATTAAAATGTGTCTTTGTTATTAGAAACGTGACTGTATAACAAGCATTAGAAATACAGAGTTGAAACTAAAACTTAGCATAGGAAATAACAAGTAGGCATGGGAAAAAAGGACTTACTGTCTTAGAAGAAAGGCATCTGGTAAAAATGTTTCTACTTCTTCTATGAGCACAAAGCAAATGAAATGAAAGGGGCTAGGTATAAAAATGAAATATTAAATTATGTGCATTTTTTTGTTGTCCAGTGATTAACCTCAGCTTCCCAGGTAATGTGTTTTGATAAAATAAATAATGGGAGTTTAAAAAAATAAAAACAGAATGGTATTTTCAGAGTTGGTGTTACACTTTTATGCTAATTGATGTTTTTAACCATTGTACACTAACATTGTTTTTGTATTGACTTGATTGTTTAACATTTAACTCAGGGCTATTTGTTCTATCACTTTTCCTTGATACATTTCAAGACTTCAGTGTTGTGTTAACCTGTTTTGTTGTATAACATACACATTACTTTTTAAAAAGAAGTGTCACCTTGAGAATTTACTATTTTGTTTTTTGGAACTCTAGAATTATGTCATGTTTAAAAGTATGACTTTGAGCAGGCTGTTTTGCTTTTACTTTTAACCATAAGAGATCTTAATAATGTGCTTTGATTAAAAATAAGCCAGAATTTTTTCAACTTTATTGAGGTATAAATAAAGTTGTAAGGTATTTGAAGTCTACTTCGTGATGATTTGATGTACATATATATGTACATTGTGAAAGGATTCTTCCCATGTAGTTTAACATATCCATCACCTCACATATTTTTTTATGAGGACATTTAAGTTCTCTTATTAAATTTCAGTTATACAATCCAGTGTTACCAGCTTTAGTCACTGTTATACATTAGATACTCAGACCTTATATTTGAAAGTTTGTGCTCTTTTACCAACTTCTCCATATCCCCCCAACCCCAGCCCCTGGGAACCAGTTTTCTACTGTTGTTTCTCTGAGTTCAACTTTTTTTTTTAGATTCCACATAAAATGATTCCATAAAGTGCTTATCTTTCTTTGACTTATTTCACTTAGCATAATGCCCTCAATGTCCATCTCTGTTGTAAATAGCAGCGGTTCCTTCTTTCTCATGGCTGAGTCCATTGTGTATATATATCATATCTTATTTATCCATTCATCCTTTGATGGATACTTAGATTGTTCCTATGTCTTAGTTATTGGGAATAGTTAAAATAGATTTTTATAATCTAATTTTTATCTTAGGATCCAAGTGTGTCTTAGAGATGTGTAGAGCATGACCAAACTATAAATTTGACTTTTCTCTGCTTGGTTTGATAATAGGTACATATTTCTCCAAAAATTTAATCTCAATAAAAAAACAGCTTTAATAGAAATTAGAAACACCAATATTTTAACAGATTTTATTCGTAAATTGTAGACTTAGAGGTGATTTTTTTGGGGTATGGATATGTATAAACTTTTCTACATTCAGCAAATATTTAAGAATTAATGTAGATTTCTTTTATAATCTAACTTTTTATGTCATTTTAAATACAGCTTTACTTAATAAAAAATAAAATGTCTATTTCTCCTCTTTTTAGAAGGTAAAGATCCTTTACAGTTAGTGGAATTTTGTAAAACATCTTTAAACAGACTGGATACTTGTTTAATACTGCAGTTATTCTTTTTTTAAGTTTAATATTTTATCTTAGGACATATCGATGCATTTACTTCAAAGCTTTTCCTGCTAGAAGAAATTACCTCAGAAGACCTGAAAGAAAAGCTTTCAACACTCAAGTAAGAAAGTTTACTTTGTGGTGGTAATTTTAAAAACTTGTTAATGCAATCACTGCTTTTCCTTTATTTCTAAATATTGGTTTAGTTTAAATCATTTATTTTCAAGACTTTTAAACCTTCTGTACATTGAGGCTTTCCATGACCCAATTTGTGGTCAATCCATATTAATCATCTCCATCTGCAAATTAAATGTAGTGGCACCAGTCTTTCTATTTCAGACAAAGAAGGCTAGACCAAGAGAGTAAGCCTGCCATTTTGCAGGTGCATGGGGGCAAACATTTCACCTCTTCTCAGGGAGGGGAAAAGACAGGACAGTCATAGACTCTTAGCTCTCAGGATTGTATATACTCATTTAGATAATGTAACTTGTAAAAGTTTGCCCTTCTAATGAAGCATTACTTGATATCAGATGGAAATGAATTTATTGTAATTAGAACTCCAAGTACCTAAATGAAAAGAAAAATACTTATGAATACTGTCTAATTTGCATCTCACAACTTCCTGGGAAAACTGAGTAGTGGTATCTCCATATTATGTGTGACTTGCCCCAGAGCACACAGCTGAGTATGCAGCCTTGATAATTCATATGTTTGATTAACCACTTAGGCTGAGAAATTGTCCTGACTTACACTGTTTGCATAGTTGCAGCTTTGGGGCTGGACACAGTTTTTGAAGGACCACAGTTTCAAACTTGAGTTCTTTGCTTATATTTAAAAATATCTTTTTTGATTATAAGGATTGCCTCTTTGGAGGGGTAACTTTTTCTTTACATATGTGAACAGAAAAGCTTTTTTATACATGATTCACTGTCTGCCACCCTCTCTCAGTGAAAACCATTTTTAACTAAGTAATAAAGGTAATGAGTTTAGGTCTAGAACAGATACTAAAGAAGTATCGTGTATTCCATTTCCCTTTAACTATCCTGTCCCCAATCAGTGGCTTCTCTGGCATCACACTTAAAGTATCTCTTAGTTTCTGGAAGCTAATTTACCACTCTCTAAAAGGCACAACTCTTGCAGATTAATTCAGCTAAACACTTCTGAACATTTTTAAAGTTTATGACTTGAATATAAAATGATCTTTTTACAACTGCACTGACTCACACAAGCCACATATTTTATGATTTTGAAGAGAAATCAGGAAATGGCCAAAATTAAGTAGATACTATAACTCAAATTAGAAATAAAATTTGGTATCCTGGGTTTTACATTATCTCGTCTGTTGGTTTCTTTTGTTATTGAGGGCATTTCTCTTCCTGAGAAGCTATGATTTTAAGAGTAAAGTTTTTTGGCATTTTATTTTACATTAATTTCTTCCATCTAGGATTTCAAGTTTATTTAACATCCTCCAACACATTCTAAAGAAATTAAGTAGGTAAGTATTTTTTGGACATCTTACATCACTATGATTGTTATGAAATCATACCCTATCAGTCATTGCATTGCATATGAAAATTCATAGAAGTTTTGAATATATGCCGTTAAGGATAGATAGAAAATAACCTGGAAATGCAAGATGTATTCTATTTTGTCAAAATCAAAATTTTTAAAAAATATGTGAGAAGATAATATATAGTATCTGGCTGTAATGCGCCTGCAATTACATTTTCCTATAAGGTTATTGAGTTGGCTTCCTCTTGCCACTGTAACAAATTACTACAAACTTAGTGGTTCAAAAATTTATTCTCTTACAGTTGTAGACATCAGAAATCCAAAATCATTTTCACTGGGCTTAACTGGTGTCAACAGGACTGGTGCCCTCTGGAGGGTTTGAGGAGACAGCCATTTTGCTGCCATTATTTTCAGCTTCTAGTGGCTGTCTGTTCCTTGATGTGTGGCGCATCCCTCCATCTTCACAGCATATCACTTAAATCACTGCTCCCACTGTCATATTACATCCTTAATCACAAAATGTGATTAAATGTAACATACATGAGTTTTGGAGATTAGGATGTACAGATACTGGGAGACCATTATTAAGCCTATAATAGCTCCATATTGTTTACGTTTTAAGGATCAGAAAGCAACATAGAACTAGTGATTGAAAATTATTAAGTCCATGGCAGATCTCAGAGTATTGATTCTCTACCTGATCATTTATCAAACTGTTTGCATTCCTTCTATTATGTATGCCCTTACCAAAAAATAAACTAAAAACTAATTAAAGAATCTGAACTACAAGTAAAATATCTCAGTTCTAACTCCTATTTAACTTATTATGCAACTCGACACCAGTTTCCTTATTTATAAACTGATGTTATTGAGTTCAGTAATTCCCTACGTACTTTTCAGTTCAGAGATCCTGTGATTCTGTGGCAGCAGTTTTATTTCATAAATTCTATTCTTCAAGTGAAACATAATGCTTGTACATAAAATTTGCCAAATGCTTTTTGAATTTTATTTCATTATCTTAGTTTATATATTAGTTTTTCTACTATAGCTGTAACAAAGTACAACAAAATTGATGTTGTAAAACAGCACAAATTTACTGGCTTTAGTTCTGTTAGTTGGAAGTCTAACAGGGCTCTGTGGGCTAAAATCAAGGTCAGTTGCATTCTGTCCTGTAGGCTCTGGGTATGGTCTGTTTCCTTGACTTTTATATATTTTAGAGGCCACCTGCATTCCTTGGCTTGTTTTCCTCTGTTTTCTTCCTCCATTTTCAAAGTTTCAAAGGCAAGTTGAGTCTTCCTCACATCACATCACTTTCACCTCTAACACAGTCACATCTCGCCCTCTGAGTCTCTCCTGCCTCCTTCTACATTTAAGGATACTTATGATTATAGTGAGCCCACTAGGATAGGCGTCTTTGGGAGGCCATTCTGGTTCTGTCTACTGCCTGCCATAGTTTGTGTTTATCCGTGTACACTGCACTTGTACAGTACTTTTAAGACATTTTTCCCTGGAGTGCCTCGTTCTCCATGAGTTTTCTCTGTACACCAAAGCTTTCTTCATTTTTAATGAAGATGGTTAACATATATGATTTTCATTGATAAAAGCTCAGTCTTTGAAATATTAGTATTCCTGCTATCAAATCAATTATTAATGCCTTATGTGGAAATATGGAAAAGTGATTGTGAAAATAATTCTCTGGAGGGTAAGAATAATTCTCTGAACCTTCTTTGTCAATGCCTGTTACTTCTGCTTAAACAGTAATGGAAATATAACTTATATTTATAATCAGATTTCATGTAACTAAACCATGATTGAGTCTTACATTAAATGATACATTGTGGGAAAGAACTGATATTCCCCTTAACACCTTTGAGCTAGAAGAGTGTACAATCCCAAGAAAGCACAGTATATTAATCATATCCTTTTAGCTCTTTATATTGTAGACTAAATTTCTTAAAGTTTTCTCAGGAGAAAGGAAAAATGTAGGTTTGACAGAACTGATTTTTGTGACAGTAGAGGGTCATGATTAAGGTTATGGCCTCTGGAGTTCGACTGCCAGGGTATATATTCAAGCCCTGTGCTCAGAACGTTGGGCATATTGCTTAGCATCCCTGATTTCTGTTTCTTTCTAATATGGGGTTAATAATTAATATTGTGCCTTGAAGTTGTGTTATGGAGGATTTAATTGAAAAATGGATATGAGCAGTACAGCAGTTATCTCATGATGAGCATTCACACCTGTCAGCTGCTGTTGTTACTGTTATTCTCACAACACCTCATACTGTATTGTGATTGTTCCATTGACTGTTTCTGCCACTTCATTTTAAACTATTCACTTTCATATTCATTTTTGTATCTCTAATTCACCTATCTATTACTAGATTCAAAGTAGATGCAATGTTTGTTGAATGAATTTAAATGCTCTGTATAGGAATGCTATGTATGTACACTCATGAAATGCCTTTCAGTGTATTATCCATGGATTAGAGAATTAGGAATGCTATTTTTTCCCATTAAATTACTGAAAACTTATGAGTTGACTGATATAACAGTAAAAAGAAAATAATTGTATATCCTGAACTTTAGAAGAAGAAGAAAAAAGTTACTTGAAAGGCATGAAAATAGTTGACTTCTTAAATCCTATTTGTTCATATAACTATTTTTAGAGGTGATGTTGCACACTCATAATTGTTTTGAGTTTTACTAATAGATCATGATAAAAAATGTTGAAATTGACCGAGTGAGCCTACGAGTTGAGTTTCATTGTGTGGATTTAGCTTGCAGGAGGGTTCCTACTTGTTGTCTCATGCAGCAGAAGATTCTTCACTCCGAATCTACAAGACCTCTGATGGAACAGTTACTAGGACAGCATACAATTTGCATAAAACATATTGTGGCCCTCCTGGTGTACCTTCCAGTCTCTCAGTTCCCTGGGTCCCATTAGATCCCAGTCTCTTACTACCGTATCATATCCGTCATGGAAGAATACCTTGTACTTTTCCACCTAAATCACTAGGTCCTACACCACAACAAAAGGTAAGATCTTTTTTGATGTTAAATATTCTATTAAGTTGTTTATTATTAATCTAGTTCACTGACTATACAGTATTTCAAACTGATGTGCACATTATATTAATTGTACCACCATTTAAAAAACTGTATCCCTAGGAAGGATAGATAAAGTTATACACTCTACTGACTCCAGTCATTATGTCATGGGAAATTGTAAGGTTTATAAGTCAAGGAAAGAAAATGCTATTAGTTTGTCCAGTGGGGGCATGAGTAAGGCATTCACACAGATAAATCCTTATATTCCTATGAAAAGCAAGAAGGTTTTAAATAATTTTTATTTATGTATACTGTTCTCTTTAAATATTCTAAATTTAAATTTTAAAAAAATATTTGAAAATTTTTAAATATTTATTTCTTTAAATACTAAATATTTGAGGCAATTTGCAGAATATATACAATAAATTTATAATGGCAACTTAAAATTGATAAGTAGAATATAGAAAAATATAAAATCAAGTGTTAACAAGTGAATACAGTACCTTATTAAAAGTACAATAAAATGTTAAGGACTGAACTGTGTTTTGCCAATTGTAACTCAATACTGATTGAGTTATACTTAATGTTACTCTCTTTATAGATCCTTCCCAGAAATACCAGTTGAGTTCTTTTTCATCTGAAATGTTTGTAAAGCCATGGCTAGAAATAATCTTTACCATCTCATTCATTCTTTCTATCATGTAAAAAATTTCAGTTTGAGTTTAGTTTTATTTGGAAAGTTTTGTTCTGTACAGATGAATCTGAATGTTCAGGAAACAAAAACCCAGTGTATTTTCCTTCCCTGCTGCCAAAAATCTTTGAGTCAAAATTACTGTCTGAGTTCTATAATCTTCTCAATATGTGTGCCACAGAACATCTGTCACTTTTTGTGTCCTATGTATATGTTCTGTTCTTTTTTCCATTTTATGTTTTATGTAATTAATCTTTGAATATCAAGTCCTTTGACAAATAGCTAGAATGCAAATACTGAGGATTTTTAAAAATGATTTACAGTGAATGGGATTATCTATACGTTTTTTTAATTCTCTACCCTAATGTTACCATTTGTGAGGATCTTTTTTAGAAATGAGAACTCCTTGCACATTCTTAGTTAACTTTGGCCAAGAAAATTATAAATGTGGTTAGCTAGTTGCTACAAGAGAAAGAATGGAGAATTAGTTGTTAGCATTTTAAACCATTTTTATCTGCATTGCCATTTCCACCTTAAATTTAATTAGTGATTTTTATAACCTAAGGCAAATTTTAACTAATTAAAAAATAATAATTGAAAGCTATTTTTGAAGGATTATGTTTTTTTTCTGGAATAATGATTTCCATTTTTTTTGATTATACACATTTATTAGCTCCTTTGTGAGGTTGAAATGTTGTTTATTAAGTTTCTCACCATTCCTCACCTTGCATTTTACTAGTGATGAAAAGCTGTTCATAGTCCCCACATATATTTATTGTTGTAGGTCTCTGAATTGTTTTAATTAAAGTATCATTGATATACAATCTTATTGTATATCTTATTATACAACACAGTGGTACTACAGTTACCCATACTATTAAATCCTCACCCCTTCTTGTGTGGTCACTGTCAACAGAATCATTAACTGTATTCTCTGCTGTCCTTCTGTCCCCGTGACCAACTTAAATTGTGATTGTGAATTATTGTGCCCCTTTATCCCCTCCTCCCTCCCCTCCCCCAGCCTCTCCCCCTTGGTAACCACTAGTCCCTTTTCAGTGTCTATGAATCTACTGCTATTTTGTTCCTTCTGTTTTGCTTTGTCTTTATACTCCACAAATAAGTTAGATCATTTGGTATTTGTCTTTCTCTGCCTGGCTTATTTCACTGAGCATAATACTCTCTAGATCCATCCATGTTGTTGCAAATGGGATAATGATTTCCTTTCGATTAAGAAAATCTGAATATAGTCTCTAATATATAATTCTATGTGGGATTGACTTATTCCTTTTTAGTGAAACAGTTTAATACCTTGACATAATTCCTTAAGTTCAGAGTTTAGCCACATAACTACAGAGTTAAATAATTCAGTTGTTTGTGTACCACTGAGCATTTGTTGATTTGTATTTTTTAAGATGCTTTATGCATTCAGTCCAGAGGCAAATACTTAGTGAGATCATGCAAGACCTGGTTGCACAACCTAGCATTAGTCAGTAGACAGATAGCTAATGCTTGGTTTGATGTTTTTTCAAGGCCACAAAAAGTTAAATAAGACCCTGTATCTTATATATGAAACAGAAATCATCTACATATTTCATGTTGTATAAAAACTCGTGAAACAAATGTTTCTGCCTCTCATATAACCCCTCAGTCCTCAGTCCACTTACCCTCAGATCTCATCTTCCTGTACTGCCTTTGGTACTAACCCTAAGAAAGAGTCCAGGAGAGCCTGTCTGCCTCCTACTGCGTGGAGCAGAGCTTAGTAAGAAGATGCCATTTGTTTCCTGTGCTACTCCTGACTTCTTCCAATTCTGGTCCTTTGAAACACTCTGTCTATTCCTTTTCTCCTTCCACTTCTATAATAAGTATTCATTACACGCACAATCTTGCAGTGAAAGTTTTGCTTTCCTCAATGTAGTAGATATATGCTTTTATAGTAATACCAGTTGAATACAGAGTAGTTTGGATAATCTAAAAATCACAGCACTTTTCTAATCAGTACTTTACAAAAGTTCATCAGATTCAGATAGATGAGCAGACTCAATCCCAAGTCGTCTGTCCTTTCCAGTCATCTAACTGTAAACCAAAAAAAAAAAAAAATGGCCCCCAACAAGACAAAATATTGGGTGAAGGAAGCTGGAGTCTGATTCATTCTCAGTGAGCCAGTGGCCCCTAGGAGCAGTACTAGTAAAGTGTCGTCGCATTGGGAATATAAGAGAATGTGCCTGAAGTTAGAATATCACCCATCACTCCCAGGTCTGGAATTCACTGGATAAGGTATGAAAAAACAGAAAGGGTGCAGGGTAGTTAGGGAAAATAGAAGCAGATATGGACAGGTTCTGGGGAAGTAGTTTCAGGCTGTACAGCTTTGGTCCTTTTCTGTGATACCCGGCTTTCTCCATTACCCCTTTGAAAACCTTTATGCTCTCTCGGTAGCCAAGGAGATGACAGCATCTCCAGATCTGACGTTCATCAGTACTGCAGTTAGCAAGGGATTGTCCTCGCAATACACCTCCTCTCCCCTGGAATGTGGGAGCTGGAAAGTGAGGACGAGTTGCAGCTTGTGCTGAGGAAGAGTAGATACTGAGGTGGACCCCACTCCGCAACAAAGTCCCCCCCAACTTCTCTGTTCCTCTTTTCCCATCCTCTGCAGGGCCCTTCCACCTGTTTTCTTCCCCCTTAATTTCTTACTTGTAAGGATCTTCCCTTTGAGCCCTACAGCTTTTCCTTTCTACTTGGGTTCCTTTCTCTTTTCCCTTCATTCTTTCACATTTATTCTTTTCTTCCCCTTCTTCTCTGGACTCTTCTGTTTTTCTCTTCATCTCTTTCTCCATTTTCTTCTCCCTCTTTTTCTTTTTTCCTTTCCCTCCCTTCATATTTTTCATTCTTCCTTCCTCCTGCCTTTCAGCTTCATTATTACAAACACATTATTCAAAAGGCCTGTCATTCCCTCATTTTCTAATTTGCATTTCAGCCTCTTCCAGATTTAACACACGAGTAGTTTCCCTCTTCCCCTCTTTCCATCTACCCTAATCTGTCTCTTTCCCTGAATCTTATTTGGAAGTTTAGTACTTTAAAACTTGTCAGATTAAAGCTTGTTTAGAAACAGGCAAGTGGCTGGTGATTAAAAATATATAAAGGTCCATTTGCAAGGTAATTAGTACTTATGTAAACAATACAGAGTTAACAGTATATAAATATGTTGTAAACATGTTACGCCATTCTGTTCTTTGCTTCATCTCTTAGGTTGGTGGAACAAGAATTCCTCCACACACCCGCAGGAATCCAGTTTCCATGGAAATTAAAAGTCTGCCTGCCCAGCAAGTTGAAAATGAAGGAGTAGCTCCAAATAAAAGAAAAATAACTTAACAACTCTACCATGGAAAATGAGGAAAAAGGCAGTTATGACAATGTTCAATTAAAAAAAGTTTGAGGGGAAATATGCCTAAAAGAGTAGACAAGATTAGCATTTTTCTTTTAGTGTCCTTGAGAGTTCTTAGAGTGCCTTGAAAAATGTGGCTGTGTGAAAAAATGTTTTAGCTAAACTGGAGTGGGATACTCTTAACAATTCATGCTTGAGGAAAATCTAGACATGTTTTAACGTTACCATGGCAGGGAAACATATAGAGAAGAAAAATATTTTTATAGTAAACCTTCTCAAAAATTTTTAAATAGAAAAACAATTTACTTTTTTCAAAAGCAATATTTATCATCTGTGTTTTATTAGTAATTTGAGTTATATCATCAGTCTGAGATTGGCTCAAAAGGTTAAATCTTGCCACTGTTAGATAGTTTTGAGCAATGTAAGCTTTGTTTCTGACCCATAGTGGCAGTTTTTATGTAATATTTTAGAACTACAATTGTTCCAGTTTAATAAAGTTAATACCCTCAAAAACTTGGTGAAATTCCACTGCAGAAGCCAAAAATTGAAGAAAAAAATCTCCCTGCCTCTGAAAACGCAGTTAACAATTTCTTGCTGAAAAATCAGAAGTATGTTTAAAACAAAGCAAAACAAAACTTGTGGTGTAACAAGTTTGGTGATGAATGCCTCTCTTTCTTTACATAAGTTCCAGCTTTCAAATATACCACTGTAAACAGACATGAACATATTTTCCAAAAAAATTGCATTATTTCAACTGACAAGGCTAATGTGTGATAAAACATAAGCTGTTTTTTCCCTCATCTCTACAGATTAATTTAAATTTTCTAGTACTGCAGATTAATTTGGAAAAGGGCATGAGGAACTGATGTCACTGTAGCCATTTTGGACTTAAGAAGCAATGCACTTACTTAATTTTTGTATACCTGTTCTTTTTCTTTCTTTTTATTGAAGTGTAGTTGACATATTAGTTTCGGGTGTACAACATCATAATGTGACAGTTACGCCCACCACAATAAGTGTACTTACCTCCTGTCACCATACCAAGTTATTACAATACCATTGCCCATCTTCCCCATGCTGTACCTTTTATCCTGTGCCTTATTTATTTTATAACTGGAAGTTTGTACTTCTCAATCCCCTTTACCTATTACACCTATCACCCCACCCACCTCCTGTCTGGAACCCAGCAGTTTGTTTCCTATATTTATCAGTCTTGGGTTTTTGTTTTTTCTTTGTTTACTCATTTATTTTGAATTTTAGACTCCACATGTAAGTGAAATCATGGGGTATTTGCCTTTTTCTCTCTGACTTATTTCATTTAGCTTAATACCATCTAAGTCCATCCATTTTTGTCACATATGGCAGGATTTCATTCTTTTTTATGGCTTAGTAATACCCCATCGTGAATTTATGCTACACCTTTATTAATCTGTTGATGGACAGGTTGCTTAAAGTCTTGGCTTTTATAAATACTGCTGCAATAAATATAGGGATACATGTATCTTTTTGGGTTAGTGTTTTCCTTTATTTATTAGTTTTTATTAAAGTAGCATTGACATATGTTCTTTGAAGGTTTCACATGAAAAGCATTGCGGTTACAACATTCACCATATTATCAAGCCCCCCCCACACCCCATTACATTCATTGTCCAGTATTCTAAGATGCCACAGCGTCACTTCTCTGTGCTACACTGTTTTTCCACGGCCTCCACACACACACCATCTGTGCCAATCATAATACCCCTCAATCCCGTTATCCCTCCCTCCCCACCTGCACTCCCCCACCCCTCCCCTTTGGTAACCACTTGTCCATTCTCAGAGTCTGTGACCTGATGCTGTTTTGTTCCTTCAGTTTTGCTTTCTTGTTGTACTCCACAAATGAGTGAAATTATTTGGTACTTGTCTTTCCCCACCTAGCATATTTCACTGAGCATAAGACCATCTAGCTCCATCCATGTTATTGCAAATGGTAGATTTGTTTTCTTCTTATGGCTGAATATATTCCATTGTGTGTATATACTGTACCTTCTTAATTCATTCATCTACTATGGACACTTAGGTGGCTTCCATGTCTTGGCTATTGTAAATAGTGCTGCAATAAACATATAGGTGCATATGTCTTTTCAAATCTGGGATCTTATTTTCAGGTAAATTCCTAGGAGTGGAATTCCTGGGTCAAATGGTATTTCTATTTTGAGTTTTTTGAGGAACCTCCATATTGCTTTCCACAGTGGTTGAACTAATTTACATTCCCACCAGCAGTGTAGGAGGGTTCCCCTTTCTCCACATCCTTGCCAGCATTTGTTGTTCCTTGTCTTTTGGATCTTGGCCATCCTAACTGGTGTGATTTGATACCTCATTGTGGTTTTAATTTGCATTTCCCTGATTGTGAGCAATGTGGAACATCTTTTCATGTGCCTATTGGCCATCTATATTTCTTCTTTGCAGAAGTCTCTGTTCAGATCCTCCACCATTTTTTAATTGGATTATTTACTTTTTGGTTGTTGAGGCATGTGAGTTCTTTATATATTTTGGATGTTAACCCCTTGTCAGATATGTTGTTTACAAATATATTCTCCCATAATGTAGGATGCCTTTTTGTTCTACTAATGGTGTCCTTTGCTGTACAGAAGCTTTTTAGTTTAATCTAGTCCTACTTGTTTGTTTTTGTTTTGTTTCCCTTGCCAGAGGAGATGTGTTCAGCAGAAAGTTGCTCATGTTTATACTCAAGAGATTTTTGCCTGTGTTTTCTTCTAAGAGTTTTACAGCTTCATGACTTACATTCAGGTCTTTGATCCATTTGGAGTTTACTTTTGTGTATGGAGTTAGACAATAATCCAGTTTCATTCTCTAACATGTAGATGTCCAGTTTTGCCAACACCAGTTGTTGAAGAGGATGTCATTTCCCCATTATATATCCATGACTCCTTTATTGTATATTAATTGATCATATATGTTGGGTTTACATCTGGGCTCTCTTTTCTGTTTATTGGTCTATGGTTCTGTTCTTGTGCCAGTACCAAATTGTTTTGATTACTGTGGCTTTGTAGTAGAGCATGAAGTTGGGGAGCATAATCCCCCCAGCTTTATTCTTTTCAGAATTGCTTTGGCTATTAGGGGTCTTTTGTGGTTCCATATGAATTTTAGAACTATTTGTTCTAGTTTCTTGAAGAATGCCATTGGTATTTTGATAGGGATTGCATTGAATCTGTAAATTGCTTTAGGCAAGATGGCCATTTTGATGATATTCTTTCTACACATGAGCATGGGATGTATTTCCATTTATTGGTGTCTTTAATTTCTCTCATGAGTGTCTTGTAGTTTTCAGGGTATAGGTCTTTCACCTACTTGGTTAGGTTTATTCGTAGGTATTTTATTCTTTTTGATGCAATTGTGAATGGGGTTGTTTTTCTGATTTCTCTTTCTGCTAGTTCATCATTAGTATATAAGAATGCAACAGATTTCTGTGTATTGATTTTGTATCCTGCAACTTTGCTGAATTTGGTTATTCTAGTAGTTTTGGGCTGGATTCTTTAGGGTTTTTTATGTACAACATCATGTCATCTGCAAACTAACAGTTTAACTTCTTCCTTACCCATCTGGATGCCTTTTATTTCTTTGTGTTGTCTGATTGCCACGGCTAGGACCTCCAGAACTATGTTGAATAAAAGTGGGGAAAGTGGGCATCCTTGTGTAGTTCCCGATCTTAAAGGAAAAGCTTTCACCTTCTTGCTGTTAAGTGTAATGTTGGCTGTGGGTTTGTCATATATGGCCTTTATTATGTTGAGATACTTGCCCTCTGTACTCATTTTGCTGAGAGTTTTTATCATGACTGGATGTTGAATTTTATCGAATGGTTTTTCAGCATCTATATGGCCTTTATTATGTTGAGGTACTTGCCTTCTATACTCATTTTGTTGAGAGTTTTTATCATGACTGGATGTTGAATTTTGTCGAATGGTTTTTCAGCATCTGCTGAGATGATCATGTGATTTTCATCCTTCGTTTTATTATTGTGGTTTATGATGTTGATGGATTTTCTGATATAGAATCATCCTTGTATCCCTGGAGTAAATCGCACTTGATTATGATGTATGACTGTTTTGATATATTTTTGAATTCAGTTTGCTGATATTTTGTTGAGTAGTTTTGCATCTATGTTCATCAGGGATATGGGTCTGTAATTTTCTTTCTTTGTGGTGTCTGCCTGTTTTGGTATTAGAGTGATGCTGGCCTCATAGAATGAGTTTGGAATGTTCCCCACTCTTCTACTTTTTCGAAAACCTCACGGAGGATGGGTATTAGGTCTTCATTAAATGTTTGGTAAAATTTAGTCGTGAAGCCATCTGGTCCAGGCATTTTGTTCTTAGGTAGGTTTTTGATTACCAATACAATTTTGTTGTTGGTAATTGGTCTGTTCAGATTTTCTGTTTCTTCCTCAGTCAGTCTTGGAAGGTTGTATTTTACTAAAAAGTTGTCCATTTCTTCTAGGTTATCCAGTTTCTTAGCATATAATTTTTCATAGTATTATCTAATAATTCTTTGTATTTCTGTGTTGTCTATAGTGATTTTTCCTTTCTCGTTTCTGATTCTGTTTATGTGTGTAGACTTTTTTTCTTTAAAAGTCTCTCTAGGGGTTTATCTATTTTGTTAATTTTCTCCAAGAACCAGCTCCTGCTTTCATTGGTTCTATTGTTTTATTCTTCTTGATTTTATTAACTTCTTCTGTGATCATTATTATGTCCCTTCTTCTACTGACTTTGAGCCTCCTTTGTTCTTTTTTTCTAGTTTCATTAATTGTGACTTTAGACTTCATTTGGGATTGTTCTTTCCTCAAGTAGGTCTGTATTGCAATATACTTCCCTCTTAGCACAGCCTTCATTGCATCCCACAGATTTTGCAGGGTTGAGATACTGTTTTCATTTGTCTCCATATCTTGCTTGATCTCTTTTTATTTGGTCATTGATCCATTGATTATTTAGCAGCATATTGTTAAGCCTTCTTGTGTTTGTGGACTTTTTTGTTTTTACATAATTTATTTTTAGTTTCATATCATTGTGGTCTGAGAAACTGGTTGGTACAATTTCAATCTTTTTAAATTTACTGAGTCTCTTTTTGTGGCCTATTATGTGGTCTATTCTTGAAAATGTTCCATGTGCACTTGAGAAGAATGTGTATCCTGCTTTTGGGTAGAGTTTTCTGTAGTTGTCTGTTAGGTCCATCTGTTATAATGTGTTGTTCAGTGCTTCTGTCTCCTTACTTACTTTCTGTCTGGTTGATCTGTCCTTTGGAGTGAGTGGATTGTTGAAGTCTCCTAAAATGAATGCGTTGTGTTCAGTTTTCCCCTTTATTTTTGTTAGTATTTGTTTCACAAATTTGGGTGCTCCTATGTTGGGTGCATAGATATTTATAATGGTTGTATCCTCTTGGTGGACTGACCCCTTTATCATTATGTAATGTCCTTCTTTGTCTCTTATTACTTTCTTTGTTTTGAAGTCTTTTTTTGTCTGATACAAGTTTTCTCCCTGTTAGCTGCATGAAATATCTTTTTCAATCCCTTCACTTTTAGTCTGTGTATGTGTTTGGGTTTGAAGTAGTCTCTTGTAAGCAGCATATAGATGTTTCTTTATCCATTCAGTGACTCTATGTCTTTTGATTGTTGCATTCAGTCCATTAATATTTAGGCTAGTTATTGATAGGTATGAACTTACTGCCATTGCAGGCTTTAGATTCATGGTTACCAAAGGTTCAAGATTAGCTTCCTTACTGTCTAAGATTCTAACTTAACTCACTTAATATGCTATTACAAACACAATCTGAAGGTTCTTTTCCCCTTTTTCTTCCTCCTCCATTCCTTATATTTTAGATATCATATTCTGTACTCTTTGTCTATCCCTTGATTGACTTTGGGGATAGTTGATTTAATTTTGCATTTGCTTAGTAATTAACTGTTCTACTTTCTTTACTGTGGTTTTGTTACCTCTGGTGACAGCTATTAAATGTTAGGAACACTTCCATCTATAGCAGTCCCTCCAAAATGCACTGTAGAGACTGTTTGTGGGAGGTAAATTCTCTCAGCTTTTGCTTATCTGAAAATTGTTTAATCCCTCCTTTAAATTTAAATGATAATCTTGCCAGATAAAGTATTCTTGGTTGGAGGCCCTTCTGCTTGATTGCATTAAATACATCATGCCACTCCCTTCTGGCCTGTAAGATTTCTGCTCAGAAGTCTAATGATAGCCTGATGGGCTTTCCTTTGCATGTGATCTTATTTCTCTCTCTGGTTACTTTTAATAGTCTGTCCTTATCCTTGATCTTTGCCATTTTAATTACTGTATGTCTTGGTGTTGTCTTCCTTAGGTCCCTTATGTTGGGAGATCTGTGCACCTCAGTGGCCTGAGAGACTATCTCCTTTCCCAGATGGGGGAAGTTTTCAACAATTACCTCCTCAGAGACACTTTCTATCCCTTTTTCTGTCTCTTCTTCTGATACCCCTATAATACAAATATTGTTCCGCTTGGATTGGTCACACAGTTCTCTCAATATTCTTTCATTCTTAGAGATCCTTTTTTCTCTTTGTGCCTCAGCTTCTTTGTATTCCTCTTCTCTAATTTCTATTTTCATTTATTGTCTCCTCCACCATATCTAATCTGCTTTTAATAGCCTCCAGTGTGCTCTTCAACTATTAGATCTCTGACCAGAATTCATTCCTGAGTTCTTGAAGATTTTTCTGTACGAGCATGTTAATGATGTTTATTTTGAAATCCCTTTCAGGAAGATTCATGAGGTCGATTTCATTTGAATCTTTCTCAGGTGTTTATTCATAATTTTACTCTGGACCAGGTTCCTTTGGCATTTCATATTTGTATATGGCACCCTCTAGTGCCCAGAAGCTCTACTCTGGAGCTGCTCAGCCCCTGAAGCAATGTTGGGGGGCACAGGGGAGTGGTATTGGTGCCTGGGGGGAGGAAGGAGCTGTTTCCTGCTTCCTGGTTGCTATGGCTGCCTCTACTGCCAGAATCAGTGGGCCAAGCACACAGATATAAGCCTCTATGCTTTGTATTTGTTGTTGCTTTAGATGCGGCTTCCCTCTGGCTGGCCTTACGCCAGGGTAGGGTTTGCCAGTTTGTGAGCCAAGTGGGGACGGCCTGGAGAAAGGTGCAGTGGGCTGCATATCACGGAGGGAGTCCTTGGAGCTGAGTAGCCAGTCAGAGAGCTGGAGCACCTGAAGATGGAGAAGTTCCTAACCTGCTGGGCACAGGACACCTGGACAATTTTGTCTACCTGTCCTTTCCCCTGAGCAGTAAGCTCTGTGCAATCCTTGCCCCTTTAGCAGCCCTCTTGCTGTTAGGAAGTCTCTCAGACTGCCCGCCTTTCTTTTGTCCCAGAGCAGCCAGCTATGGATCTCTGCTTTCCATAAGTAGCTGGAATCTCAGTCTCTCCAGGAATTCTGCCTGTCTTAGCTTTCCAATTCCCTAATCAAGAGAGTATTATGAAAGCACCATGAAATGTAGGTTTGTGCTCCCAGAGCACATCTCCGGAGTTAGGTATTCAGCATTCCCAGGCCTCCACTCCCTCCCTGCTCCATTTCTCTTCCATCGGTGAGCTAGGGTGGGGGAAGGGCTTGGGTCCAGCCAGACCACGGCTTTGGTACACTACTCTGTTCCTTGACGTTTATTCTTTTCTCCAGATGTATGCAGTTTGGTGCAGCCCTCTTTCCCTTTGCTCTTTCAGGATTAGTTGTATTTATTATATTTTTGTATTATATGCGGTTTTAGGAGGAAGCCTCTGTCTCATCTCTCATGCCGCCATCTTTCGACATGACTTTTCTTAGTAATCACAATCCTTCATATTTCAGTAATGTTGGTTGTAACTTTTTCATTTCTGATTTTGAGTCCTCTTTCTTGATGAGTCTAGCTAACAGTTTATCAATTTTGTTTACCTTTTCAAAGAATCATCCCTTATCTTTTTTATTTTGTTTTTGTCTCTATTTCATTTATTTCTCCTAGTCTTCATTATTTCCTTCCTTCAACTTACTTTTGGCCTTGTTCTTTTTCTATTTCCTTAGTTGTAAAGATAGATTAAGATTTTCTTGCTTCTTGAGGTAGGCATGTATCACTAAAAACTTTTCTGTTAGAACTGCTTTGCTGCATCCCAAAGATTTTTAACTGTTGTGTTTTTATTTTCATTTGCAGATTTTTTTTTCCCTCTGATTTCTTTATTGATCCATTGGTTGTTTAGTAACATCCTGTTTAGCTTCCACATGTTTGTCTTTTTCCCAGTTTTTTTCTTGTAATCAGTTTCTAGTTTCATACCACTGTGGTCATGCTTGATATGATTTCAGTCTTCTTAAATTTATTGAGACTTGTTTTGTGTCCTAACATGTGCTCTGTCCAGGAGAGTGCTCTGTGTGCACTTGAAAAGAATGTGTATTCTGCTATTTTGGGGTATAATGTTCTGTATATAACTGTTAAATCCATATGATCTGATGTGTCATTCAGAGCCACTATTTCCTTATTGATTTCCTGTCTGGATGATCTATACATTGATGTAAGTGATTTGTAGAAGTCCCCTACTATTGTGTTACTGCCAGTTTCTCCCTTTATGTCTATTAATATGTGCCTTCTGTAGTTAGGTGCTCCTCTGTTGCATGCATAGATGTTTGCAATCGTTATATCCCATTGTTGGATTGATCCCATTTCATCATGTAATTCCCACTCTGTCCCTTATTGCAGTCTGTTTTGAGGTTTGTTTTTGTCTGATGTGAGTGTTGCTACCCAAGCTTTTTTTTTCACTTCCATTTGCATGGAATATCATTTACCATCCCTTCACTTTTAGTGTGTATGTGTCTTTTAGGTCTGAAGTGAGTCTCCTATAGTCAGCTTATAGGTGGGTCTTTTTTTATCCAGTTACCCTATCTTTTTTTATTAGAACATATAGTACATTTACATTTAAAGTAATTATTAATAGGTTGTACTTACTGCCATTTTGTTAATTGTTTTCTGGTTGTTTTTGTAGTACTCTGTTTCTTTCTTCTCTTGATTTCTTCCCTTGTGATTTGATGACTTTAGTATTATGCTTGCATTCCTTTCTCTTTATTTCTTGTGTACCTATTATAGGTTTTGGTTTGTGGTCATTATGAAGTCCTTATATAATATCCTATGAATGTAGCAGTCTGCACTAAGTTGATGGTCGCTTAAGTTTGAACACATTCTAAAGCCCTACATTTCCCTCCTCCACATTTTTATGTTTGTCATATTTTACTTCTTTTTGTGTAACCCTTGACTAATTTTTTTAGATATAACTGATTTTACTATTTTGTCTTTTAACCTTCATACAGCCTGTATGTGGTTGATCTACTACTACTTTACTGTGTATTTGTTTTTACTAGTGAAACTTTCACCTTTCATAGTTTTCACACTTTTAATTACGGCATTTTCTACTTAAAGAAGTCCCTTTAATGTTTCTTATAAGGCTAGAAAAGTGGTAATGAAATCCTTTAACTTGTTGATCAGGAAAACTCTCTCTCTCCTTCAATTCTGAATGACAACCTTGCTGGGTAGGGTATTCTTTAGAGGTTTTTTTTCTTTCAGTACTTTGAATATATCATGCCACTCTTGTGGCCTCCGGAGTTTCTGCTGAAAAATCAGCTAATGGCCTTATGGGGTTTTTCTGGTGCATAACTATTTGTTTTCCTCTTTCTGCCTTTAAAATTCTCTTTAATTTGTGCCATGTTATTTATTATGTGTCTTGGTGTATACCTTCTTGGGTTCATCTTGTTTTGGGCTCTCTGTGCTTCCTGACCCTGATGTCCATTTCTTTCCCTAGGTTAGGCAAGTTTTCAGGTGGTGTTTCTTCAAATAAATTTTCCACCTCTTTTCTCTCTTCTCTTTCAGGGACCCCTGTGATGCAAATGTTGTTACACTTGAAATTGTCAGAGATCCCTTAACCTCTCCTCATTTATAAATTTTTTGCTTTGCTGTTCACTTTGGTTGCTTTCCACTACCCTGTCTTCCAGATTGCTGATCCATTCTCCATCCTCTGATCTGCTGTCGATCCCCTCTAGTGTATTTTTCTTTTCAGTTACTGTGTTTTTCAGCTCTGACTGGTTCTTTTTAATACTTTCTCTTGGTTGAAGTTCTGAGTTCATCCACTTTTCTCTCCAGTCTGGTAAGTATCTTTATGACCATTACTTTGAACTCTTTTATCAGGTAGATTGCTTACCTGTTCTATTCAACTCTTTTTCTGACATCTTGGCTTGTCCTTTCCTTGGGACATATTCCTGTGCCCCCTCATTTTGTCTGACTCTTTGTTTTCTTCTGTGTATTAGGTAGGAGCTAATATCTCACTTATAGAGATAGTATGAAGGTTAAAAGACAAAATAGTAAAATTATATCTACAAAAATAAGTCAAGTGTTACACAAAATTAAAAGATGTAAAATATATCATACATAAAAATGAGTAGGGAAATGTAGGGTTTTAGAATGTGTTCAAACTTAAGCATCCATCAGCTTAATGCAGACTGCTACATTCATAGGATGTATTAGCTACATCTCTTGTCCTTGGAAGTAGTGGCCTTCTTTAGAAACCATCCCGTGGTGCCCAGTAGTCCAATCCCCCTGGTCACCTGAGTGGGTTCTCCAGGGGTATCCCCTTTGTGGGCTGTGTGCACCCTCCTATTGTGGCTGTGCTGTGACTGCTGGCTGCATGCCTGCTGGTGAACAAGGCTGATCCTCAGCCTGGCTGTGAGCAATAACCTGCCACAACTACTGTCGGTGCACTGGTGGGCAGGGTTTGCTCCCAGCACAGTTGGCTGAGTTGCCTGGCTGCCGCTGCGAAGGGTGAGCCACATGTATAGTGTCAGTCCTCAGCGTGTCTGTTGGCAAAGACTGGCTGCAGCCCACTGATGGGCAGGGCCTGCCCCAGCACATGTGCCTGAGAGGCCCCGCTGGATCTTCTTCGAGCGTGGTGATGGGTGGGGCTGGCTTCTCTCCTTCCTAGCAGAGAAGTTGCTCTGGAGGGGTGCCAGTCCCGGCCAGGGCTGGCAGCTGAGTGTGGTAGGGCAGAGTTTGCTCGGGGGGGAAGCAATCCAGACCAAGCCTGCCTGCCAGGTGTTTAGCAGGAGTCATTTTGGAGAGGCATCTGCCAGGGTGGGTGAGTTGGGTGAGGTGAGTCCACAAGGGACAAGGGAATGCCAGGGCAGGGCAAGCAGTGATATGACCGCAGACAGAGTGTCAGAAGGAGCTCCTGCGAGCCTCTGGCCGCTAGGCGGAAGGAGGGCAGGAACATGGTGCCTGTCAGCATTTCTGTTTGCTGAGAAATCCGGAAATCCCTTTCCCTCTTACACATGTCCTAAATTAGTCAGTAGAGCTCCTTCCTGTGTAATCCAGGCACTTTTCACACTGCTGTTTCCATGCTGGGTCTCAAGCCGATTAATATAGCCTGCTGGTCCTTCAGGAGGGCACAGTAGGTTCCTGATAGCCCGCTGGTTCTCCCGCAGTGAAGCCCTGCTGATTTTCAAAGCCCCCAGAGATGCCCTGCTGGCTTTCAAAGCCAGATGTTATGGGGTCTCATCTACCCGTTACAGGCCCCAGGGCTGGGGGGCTTGATCCCCTTGCTCCTCCACACCTGTGGCATCCTTCTCACTCGTGGGCTGCTATACTCTGGGGGGAGGGGAGGTTGTTTCCCACCTCTTCTCTGCCCCTTTTACCCTTCTTGATGTGCCCTTCTATTTATTGTCTTTAGCCGTGGAAGGTCCTTTCTGCCAATATTCAGGTCCTATCAGAGTGAGCTGCACTCTACTTAGTTCTTGCCTGCGTGTGTCCATGGGAAGAGGTGAGTCCTGCGTCCTCTTCCCCCATCTTCCTCCACTCCTTCTGCATCCCTGTTCTTTAATGTGCACTGAAGTTCTCAGAAATGTGTATATCATTTGTAAAACGTAAGTTTTGTAATCCAGCACGATATTTGCTTTGTTTTTGAAGTTTTTTATGTTCTATATTAATATAGGAAATTAGTCTTAGAAATATAACTATTATAAGTAACAGTTGAGTATTTTTACCCTCTACCAAGTTTTTAGTTTTTTATCAGTTACAAAATATTTTAAATTAATGAGTAATTATTGGTAAACTTGTCTTAAGTATTTTAATATATAATTTCCTTATTCTGCCACTCCCTTTCTAAAACACTGAGATTTTTTTTTTAACTTTGTCACATACTCCCATATCCCCAAAAATATTTAAGCTCTGAATCACTTGGCTGTGAAATAACGGAGAGGCAGGGATTCCCTTGGAATTTGCTCTTTTTAAAAAGCCAGACAGTTAGTTCTTCAGCCTTAGTTTTCCGCTTGTGCTCATTAAGCTTTTTTCAAATGTGTATTTGATCATATCTTTTGTTCTTTTTCCTGCTTTTTAGTGCTGAGAATGTATAAACAATAATTGACATCGAAAATATGAGCAAAGATTTTTTTCAAAAAGAAAAAGACTCACTTTTGGCAAGGATGTGATGAATCTGGCCTTCCTAGGCCTCTATGGTGAAATATAATTTATGTACATAATTCTTGAAAACATTTAATTAATTAAATACTTGAATACATCTTCATGCCACACAGTCAAAGGTAGGTCCCCACTGTTATTCATGATATTCTTCTCTCACGTATCACAGTATTTGTTTATTTGACCTGCTGTCTGTCTGCTTGAATAGACTACAGGCAGTGCCAGGGTAGGGGCATATTTGATGTGTTCACTCTCATGTAACAAATGCCTAATATAGTTGTCTGTCATATGGTTGTTTTAGTAAATGTAAGTTAGATGTGTAAATAAATGAATTTCTAGTATCAAATATTTTTTCTCTCAGGAGCTTACTGGTTTCTGTGATTAGTGTTCTGATAAAGTAACATAAGAAAGTCATAACCTGGAACTAATAATTAAGGAAAGTTTTCTGAGATAAAGCTTGAGCTGAGTTGTTTAAAAATGAGTAAGAGTGTACTACACTGATGGACAATGACTGCAATGGGGAATGTGGGGGGAACTTGGTGATGGTGGGAGTCTAGTAAACATAATGTTCCTCATGTAATTGTAGAGTAATGATACCGAAAGAAAAAAAAAGAAAAAAAATGAGTAAGAGTGTTAGGAATGAAATATGTTCTACATGGAAAGAAAGCAGCATATGCAAAGGTGAGAGATGGCTGGATTGTAGGCTATGAATATGGAAGCTGAGAGAAAAAACTATAGGACATGGACAGATGTGCCATGCTATAACATTTGAATTTGTCTCATGCAGTGTGGGAACTAGTAGTGAATTTTTATAAAAAATAAACAACACAATCAGATTTGTTTTTGAAAAAGTTCTTGTTGGCATTAGTCTAGAGAATGCAATGGAGCTGGGACAGACTGCAGGAAAGGAGAAAAGCTGGAAAGCTGTGTTACAGTTATTGAAAAAATGGTAAAGGCCCTGAATTAAAGCAATAAGAGTAGAGATGGGCTCATGTAATAGGAGAAAAAAATGTTAACTTGGTTATGTGGTTGGTAGGCAGACTCAAGTATGGCTTCCAAATTTCTCATTTGGGATACTGGTTACATGATGTATTACTCATTGAGAAAGGAGGAGAAGGAGTGTGGTTCAAGTGGGAAGAGTGTTTAATTAAAATGTTAATTTTTCACCATTTCTATTCCCTGGTTTCTGGGTTTGAATGCAATATTGATCAGGCATTACTGCATAATTAATTACCCCAGAACTTAACCTAGTTAAAAAAAAAGTGAAGATTTATTATCTCAGAGTTTTTGTGGGTAAAGGAGTCCAGATGTACCTTAGCTGGGTGCCTCTGTCCCAAGGTCTCTCATAAAGTCATGGTCAAGTTACTAGCTGGGGCTGCAGTCATCTGAAGGCTTGACTGGGGCTGGAGGCTCTGCTTTTAAGAAGGCTCACTCACAGCACGAGAAGGTCGTGCTGCAAGTGCTCAGTCTCTCACCGCTTATTGGCAGGAAGCCTTATCCCCGCCACATGTACCTCTCCATAGGTCTGATTAAGTGCTCTCATGACGTAGCAGTTGGCTTACCCAAGTGTGAACAATCCTTGCTTGTCCTGTGTTGAATTGATCATGCATTTTTGAGTATCTATTGGGTGTAATACATTATACCAACTCTTGGGATTTAAAGATAAGTAAGATTGGTTTCTGCCTCAAGGGTATTTCCTAATCTAGTTGGGGAGATATGCACAACTAGCTACAGTACAGAACAGAATATTCAAGTGGCACAGTAGTGCATAGGAGGAAGAAAAGGGAATGCATGCAAGTCAGAGGAGCTCATGGTAGAACTGACCTTTAAGCTGTGTTTCAAAGACAAGTAAATATTAATATGAACAAAAAGGAAGCAGAGCATTATAGCATGAGGGAAAATCGTATGAAAAGTACTGATTTTAGGAAATAACAAATAGGCTTATGTAAAAAGCACTGGGGTCGAAGAAGATAAATGGGATAGGAGGTTGAAGAGTAAGTTAGAGCTTGATAGTAAAGGGTATTGACTGTTATTCCCAGATAGTTTGATCTGATGCTAAAAGCAATGAGGAGACACTGAAGACTTTGAGCAAAATGACATGATCAATTTTAGGCACATTACAATATAAAGGATTATTGATAAAAGAGAAAGACGATAGCAAGGTGAAATTGACTATACAAATAATAGGCAGATGGAAAAGGGGTAGATTGGAAAGCCATTTAGTTAGCAGCTATCAGATTTGACCCTGTCCCAAAAAATGAATGTTTACCTCTTATAACATTGAGTCACAACTAGGTAATAGACACTAGGTTTTGGGAATATAAGGATAAATTAAAGATCATGGCATATTAAATAACTTGTGTATATGGAATTCTGAAGTGAGTGGTTTAAAAAATGAAGTTTTTAGCCTGGGTTCTGTCACTGACTTAAATGAAAATATTAGAGAAAGAATATGAATGGGGCAAAAATACAGCTAGCTATGATTTCAGCCAAATGCCAGAAGTCCCATTAAGACAATGTCCTATGGAACCTATAGACTGAAAATGTGGGTCTGCAACTTCAAGGACAGAAATAGGAAGATTGGGGGCCCATCTTTGGGCTGAAAAGCCAGGAACTTGGAGCTGGTATGTCTGGGATCAAGCAGTCATTTCCTTTTTTCCCCTTCCTCCCTATCTCCTGGACTTGGGTCAGAGGGCTGGGAGTTTGGTTCCAAACCCACACAATTGAGCAAATAAATACATTGAGAATAATGGGAAAGGGGAAGGCAAGAATAAACATTGTGGTATTGGGTTGGAATTGGAAGTATCCGAGTGAGCTCAGAGTGCTGATAGGGTCTAGAGGCAGTGATACTGCAGTAGCTGTGAACACACTGAGCACCCAGATCTAGGTTTCTAAATCCCACTCTTCATTAAGAGAAATCATGGCTCCTTGAAGATATTACTAATTCCAAGGCTGGGGCAGGAAAAATATAAGATGAAGCTGGGACATCATCTTGCACCAGAAAGTTAAAAAGTACTCAAAGAATGATGGATGCATGTCAAAAGAACACAGGAGCTAGCTTAAATGAGTTCTCAGGTTTGGGGAAATTTGAGCATGAAATAATGATAGTAACAGATTGCAATCCTTTGAGTAAAAAAATAATCCATAAACTCATTTTGATATAAATGAATAAATAAATGGGAAAAAAGGAACTACTCTGTTCTACAATAGAAATCCAACTAATAATTCTAGAAGGAATGATGGAATTAGAAAAATCACCAATTTGCAACTTACAGTAATTATTTAGCTAAGAATCACCAAAGTATGCTAAATGAGGTGGATGGAAATTTGATGGCAAATAGGAATATTTACATAATCTTAATCTCCCTCACAAGGTAGATATAATTATTAAGTATGACACACATTAGTTTACTTAATGCTGACAAAAATGAGCAGAAACTATCCTAACCAAGCATTTAAGATTAGTATCATCAGTAATGAAACAAATCAACAATGTGTGTTTCTTGTTATGCACCAGGAAGAGCACATCAACTTTATGATATATTCCTGCCAAATAATGCATAAATCACGAGGAAATACCAGAAAAGTTCAAATTGAGGCATTAGTCCACATAGCAATTGGTCAGTCATCTTGAGAAATGTCAGGGTCATGAAAGACAGGGTAACCTTATAGGACTGTTTTACTTAAAGACTAACAATGTGATTCATCCTGGTTTGAATCCTAAACATTATTGAAGCAACTGGCAAAGCTGAATGGAGTTTGTGGATTACACAGTAGCGATGTATTGATATCAACTTCCTAATTTTGATATGATTGTGTCAGAATGTGCCCTGTACTTAGGGAATAAACACTGAAGTATAAATGAATAATGGGGCATCATGTCTGCAACTTATTCTCAAATTGGAAGATTTGGGCAAAGAACTGTTAACAGGGAGTCTTGAAAGGAGCTATCTGTACTATTTCTGTAACTTTTACATAAGTTTGAGATTATTTCAGAATAAAAACTTTGTAAGAAGGGTATCATTCAATGTCAGGTGCTATCGGAAGGTCAAGGAGGATGAGGACTAGGAAAAAAGGCAACTGGTTCAACAATCAGGCATAAAGACCAAAGTGTTGAAATGAAATAGGGGGGAAATCAGGGATTTCTGTTTTTAGGGTCCAGGGCATGAAAATTCCCTTACAACCCAAACCCCTTGAAACTTTTCTCCTCTAAATACCTATTGTACTTACTATAAGACTACAAATTCTGAATCTCAGATGTTGTCCTACTTTCAAAGTATTATCCTCTTTCAACTATTTATTTGGTTTACATCCCTAAATAAATTGTAAGCTCCTTACAGACAGTGATTGTCTTTATACACAAGACAAAGACCCAAGCACTGGATTTTGCAGACTCCAAATGCTCCATGTACATAGACAAAATTATGTTGATATCTGAGAGCTCTCCATACACCAGCATGTAGCTAGGTTGTCTCCACCTCAGTCATAGACCTCCCTATTCGCAAGGGCAAGTGTGTTGTCAGATACTAGTCTGGGACAAGGTAAGAAATGAAAAAAACTTGTGTTCATTAAATACTTCACCAGTCACCCCTCAAGAAAGAATAAATCTCCATGTTTTACAATACTAACTCATTTAATGTTACTCTATCTCATTTAAGAGCAACAAAACAAGTACAAATACAGATTTAATAATTTTGAAGATACTATATGTCAAAATATCATAAAAGCATTCTATCTGGCAGCCAAAACTTGTCTGGACAAATCTTTGATTCTTCCTGGGCCAGCAAAAAAAAAAAAAAGCTTAGCAAAAGGAGAGACCCGTGTTCAATCATTGGCATAATGAGAAGAGGCCTGTTCTCCTACACAACTGTTGAGGCCACACCATCTACAGGTAATGTAAACACAAGTCAACCACAGTTTTGCAAAATGATCTTTCAAACCACTGCCCAATTTAGGCTCCTGAACTATAAAATGTAAGATTTTTTTGGATTTAAATTGGTTAAATGGGACTCCAAGTAAATAAGATACTGTGTCCAGGAACAGTCTTATTCATCATATAATCCTCCATTAGACAATATTTAAATTTGCTCCTGAAGTTTTCAACTGAAAATGAGAAATGAGTCCACAATAAATGACCAAGTGATTACAACTTCTGTTTAACCGAATGAAAAAGTTTACATTGGTATACAACCAAGAAATATGCATTTTACAGTTTTATTTAGTCATGGGTCCCAACAATAAGCAAGCAGCAGTTTTACAGATGTGAAAAATAAATAACTGAATACATTTTGCAAGTATAATGTCTGCCCTCTGCCCCACCAAAAGTAATGCAAGTTAATAGTTTCCCAAGTGCCACACGGACAGCTGGGAATAGTTTCTCTCCAGTTCCAATGTGCAGTCTCACAGAATTGCACAATGAGTTCTTTTGAGTTCAGCAAGAGGGTGAGGGAAACTGAAATCACAGTGTGTTAGGCTTGGATGTCTCTGCATGTGTGTGCATGTCGGGAGGAAAATAAAGTGGTAGGTCGGTCCCTAATTCGGTTTGGCTTTTTTTAATGCTACACTCTAGTGCCTAAAAGCTTTTACTCTTAAGGAGCAAGGACCATGTAACTTAGTAAGTGCCTAAGGCCAAAATGTCATTTTGCAAATAAGCGAAGGCTGAGTTTGCTGTCAGTCAAGGCTTCTGCTTCCGGAGCCTGTGCTAGAGTTGGTTCACATGCAGGAGTTGGGGAAGTCTTCAGAATATTAGGACTGTCAGCTGCAGCTTGGGGAGGAGCAGCATGAGAGGCTGAGTCTTAGAAGGAGCCAGCCTGGAGCTGGGGTTTGTTGGAAGAGGCCTGGAGAGTGGGAGGCAGTGGGGAGCAGTGAGTTAAGAGTCTCAGCTCCACCATTTACTGAGGCTGTATCTCTCTCCTATTTGGGCTTTGGTGTTTTCATCTATAAAATTCAGATATTTATGCCTTCCCAGCAAATTCGACAGTCTCTAGTGGCCTTTCAACAAATAATGGATATAAAAATTCTTTTTAAACAGCAAATCACTGTATAAATGTGAAGTACTGTCCAATCAAAGCAATAAGAGATGACATTTGAGCTAAAACTTGTAAGGAGTTTGCCAGACTGGAAAGGAAATTTCAAGCCGAGGGACAAAGTGTAGTAGATGTTGCAGAGGTACAAAGGTGCACAGCAGGTTGGAATGGCAGGTCATCCATTTTGGCTAAGATGTGGCTACAGAGCCTGTGGTGAAGGGAGCAAAAGGAACCTAAGACGATGTGCTGGGGAGGCCTGGTCAGTAAAATGCCCTGGGCACGTTACTGTAGACTGTGAGCATTGCTTTGAGATGGGGAGTGATGAAAGCTTTTAAATGGGGGTGGCAGTAGAGGTGGGCAGCACTTCTATAATGAAAAGTATGGCTGTGATATATGTAGGATAGATTTGCAGAATGGGAGCTAGGGAAGTCTGGGGAAGCTATTTTTCAGTCTAAACCGAATGTTGTAGCAATCAGTCTTGGCACTGCCTTTGTTTCTGCAGTACCAACTATGTCTACCGTGTTTGTGAGAACGTGGACACCCCATTGAGATAGAAGTAGCAGATCTTAAATCTAATGGAGTTGGACAAGTCAGAAATGGGGCGATAAGTACTGCAGACCCTCACACAAGCTGGGTCAGATGCCTCCCCTTCTACAGCCCAAAGCTGAATGGACTGAGTTCCTTTGCAAAAATTATTCTTTTGGGGAATTGAACTCTATTATGTAATTTGGAAGTGCATGCTGAATCTGGGGAAAATATAAAACCGGGGAGCATGTTGATATCCTCCCAAGATAGTAATTTTAAAAAGATAGTTAACTCCTTAGATGCTCCTTTACCTAGTCTCTTCTAACCTTTTAAAACTTGGAGTCAGGGGTATAAAAAGGAAAATAAAGTCAGCCAAGCAGCTGAGCCCAAAGGCCCAGCGGCCTTTGCTTGAGGGGCATAATGGTTGGGGTAGGTCATGCCATGAGCTCATCCCCAGAATGTTTCAATATTTGTGTGATATTCATGTTAATATTTAAATGTTTAAAATGGATACTACAGCCTTGGAAGAGAAAATGGTCTTAACCAGTTAAAACCAAACAGCCATATGGAGACCAGCAATGACAGCCTTTGTGGGTCTCAGGCCATATCCCCTGCTCCTGTGGCTTTTCAGTCTGATATCAAGGGTTTGAAAACTTCATATTTTTTTAAAACAATGCAAGGCAGATAATGTTATTATGTACATAATTTATTAACAGACTAATTTGTTAAAAGACCAACAGAAGCAGTGTAAACAATCCTGAGATGATTTCTGTTTATGAAGAAAGAATAACCCCAGCTCTAGCAGAGGGCTCAGTCTTCATGAGGACCACCTGACAGGTCTCTGCCTGCAGGAACTCTCTGCCTTCACCTTTTCCTCTTCAGCTATCTGGAGCCACGTCTAAGTTTCTTCCAGTTATCCAGAATGCCCACAGCAATGTCACTGGCTCTACAAGAGGAAAGGGACTGATGGCATTAACTGAATGCATCTCTATCAAGACCAACTTGAGGCTGATGTCATCCATCAGAAACTGCGACAAACTTGGCTATTCCCGGGCCCTTGGGAGTTCTGTTTTTGAGACTTCTTTTTGTGCAAAAGTTCCTCATTTATAGATTTGTCACTATTGAAGATCTCATTTCAGTCCGCTCTGTTTTTAGATGTTTTCACAAAAAAATTACTTTTGAAATAGTATTACATGACTTTGAATATTGAGTATTTTAGGAACTCTGAAAGCTTTATTGGGCTGACAGTTATGCACTTAAGACCTCATATCAGCATTATCAAATGTTTTTAAAACTAGAAACCAAGTACTGCTGAGTCCATTGAGCAACGTAATCAACTGAGGGCCTGGCCTGATCATGGCTTCATGCATTTTTAACCTCAGTTGGTAATATCCTTTCCTCCTCCTCTCCTTTGCCCTCTTAGTCATGAGCCTTGGCCCAGAATGACCTGTAGCTGTTTCTCAAAACTCTCAAGTGGCCAGGATTTGCCCTAGGCTCTGAGGGTCATACTTCAGGGGATCCAAAAATATTTTCGCATTGGTGGCATTAATCAAAAAACATATACCTTCTCCAGTGACTAATCCTCTTTACTATTTTTATACTGGAATGGTTTGTTAAAAAAAATGAACAGTCACACCTCTCTAACACTTCCCATGGATATAGAATGCATTGGTATATGTTACAGTTCCTCTTTTATGGTTGCACAATGACTTCAAATAGCTATGAGTAACTGAATGCACTGGCCAGGATGGAATGTCTTCGTTTCTCTTAACTGCCCCTGACAGAATTAGACATTCTCTTATTGGGCTCCACTAGCATTTTGATTTCATTTCTGACACATTTGTCAAGTAATTACTTATTTACCTCCACTGGAACTTGAGGTTGGAGTTACCATGTTTTTTCCTATTATGCATCTGCTATACAATCCTGCCCTAGTGCCTGGCATATAGTGGATAGTCAATATTTGTTAAATTGAGTGATTTTGTCTTGAGAGCCCCTTGACTTTTATAGTCTGATAGATATTGGAGGCCTTTTAAGGGACATGGGTGATCAAAACCAACGAGGCTTCTGTTTGTACTAGATTAAGCATTTTACCAATGTCATTTAAAAATGTGTAAAGCATTTGATAAAATGTTCATGTGATTGGTAATTACAGAGGAAAGATAGGGGGCACTGGATGTAGGGAGACCTCCTGGGAAAGATTTCTGAGTCAGGAGTATTGTGAGTTACATTTTTTTTCATTCTTTTACAATCCACAGTTTCTCTTAGATTCCTTCCCTTTGAGCTGCTACATGACCTGGATATTAGAGTTGGTTATTCTGCCCCACCCTAGTTGCTGTAGCTGATGAGTCATAGAAACCAGAGAAAGGAAAGACCAGTGAAATCATCTGGTTTGTCTCCAAATTAGGGAGTGGATCACACTGGGACTTGGGGAAGACTTAACCTCTCATTTGAAAAGAGAAAAGAAAAAAATTACAACTAAAGCAGATTAGAGCAGCTTGTCCATGTGTTCGCCTTCTGCTCTGAACCACCATCCTGAGATCCACCCTGTGAGAATGCAATCAGGAATTTTTATCAAGGGCCCCAGGAACACTGGTTGCCAAGTGTTAAAGGAGTTGACTAAAATTCTCCTGCCTGAACAATAAAGTTGGATTATGAATCTTTCAATGATTGTTCTACAGAATGTACAGTCTTACAGAATCTGAAACTGTTTTAGCAAGGCCTTACAAATTAAAGAGCTTGCAAAGACCTTACAGGTGATCTGGGCTAACGTGTCCAGTTCCCAGGTACAGAAACTAAGACAGAGATACTAGGAGACAATAAGGGTGCCCAGGTCAGGACAGAGCTCTCAGTCTCTGTTTTACAATCACCCAGAGTCCTCCCTCACAATGCTTTACTCCACCGTCATCTTCCTTTCTCCTCCTTGATCTTCTCCTTTGTGTTGTTTGAAGAAATAGCAGAGATGATTAGCATCCGTGTCTGCTCTGCCAAGTCAGCCAAGCCGGCCCCGCAGTCTCATGTGTCCTTGGGTTCAGAGGCAAGAGGATACCAGCTCAGCCCCTCCTGCAGCCTGTTGACCAGGCTTCTTGCTTCCCTCCTACTTACGTCTGTGTTCTTCCAGCTGTAGAACCTCGGCTTCGTCTCCTGCTCAGACTCTGCTCTTGCCTTCTGGACTTACTAATATATTGTAGTGTCCTTTGTATCTAGCTTAGCTCTACTCCAACTTCTGATGGACCCTCCCCATAGCATTCTGCACCAACTCTGGCTTCTTAGTTTAAAAAACTGGCTCCATACTGTTTGCTCTTTGTTAATGTCTCCTCACAAAGTGGGGAGAAATAGCTGTACCATATCAGTTATGATATCACCTGCATATGTGTGTTCCCAGTGTAAATCCTGATACCTAACTACCTGAATATGGTAATACAGGTTCACATTACTAGAGTCTAAGTTCCTTTGCAACAGTAGAGATATTTAACAGTTGCCTGTTATTTTTATTTTGGTAATATTCTACACAGCCTCATTTTACTTTAAAGTGATGTTTCTCAATCACAGCTACATATTTGAATAACCTAGGGACTAAAACTATGCTGGGGTCCCATGATCCAGAGTCTGAATTAAAGCAAACAATTTATGTGGATATATTCAATTACACAAGGGATACTTTTCCCAATTTGGACAAAAAAAATGAAATGGAGAGAAAGAAGACCAATGATACTTGACAAAAAATATCTGTTGGTCTACTTGTAAAGGATAATTTTGTTATTCAAAGCACTTCCATTTAGAAATCCTATTAAGCCTGTTTTAATGAATAGATAATGTCTGTTTAGTAACATCCATGTGTGTGTGTATATATGATTAATGTGCCTTAATCTATTATATTTGCATATTTAGGATTGAGTCTTAGAGCTAAAAGAACTTGATGTTCTTGTCAAAGCCCCTTATTTTCCTTCAGTTTGGGCAGTCTCAGTGGGGAAGGCATGTCTTCGTTCCAAACAGCTTCAGCTCAGTATGACTGCTGAGGCTACATCATCAATGCAACTCTCATAGCTGGTAAGTGGGTACTAGGTGTCGTCTGAGGACCTTGGTTTCTCTCTACATGAACCTCTTCACAGCTTGCTGCTTGGGCTTCCTCGTGGCATGGTGGCTGGATTCCAAGGTACATGTTTCAAGTAAACAAAGTAGTAATGCATTCATGATCTAGTCTCAGAAGTCCCACAGCATGAGTTCTGTATTGTTGGTCAAATAGTTCACAGTGGGTCATGAGGTTCAAGGGGAATGAGCACACACTCCTTTTCTTGATGGGTGAATGATATGGCCCCCAAAACATGTGTATACATCTTAAGCCTCAGAATCTGAATATGGAAAGGGGATCTTTGCAGATGTATTTAAGTTACAGATCTCAAGATGATATCATCGATTATCCAGGTTGGTCCTAAATCCAATGACAAGTATTCTTATGAGACAGAAGAGAAGACCTAGAAACAGAGAAAAAGGCCATGTGGAAATGGAGGCAGAGATCGGAGTGATGCAGCCCCACGAAATGTTGACAGTCACCAGAAACTGGAATAGTCAAGAAAGGATTCTCTTTTGGAGCCTCCAGATGGAGTGCGGCCCTGATGATACCTTGATTTCAGACTTCTGGCCCCCAGAACTGTAAGAGAATACATTTCTGTTGTTTTAAGCCATCAGGTTTGTGGTAATTTGTTATAGCATTCCTAGGAAACTAACACAGGCTGCAGAGGCATAAACAGCATTTTTGAAAATGTTTAATTTGTATAGATCCTTGATTTATACTTTGGCTGGGTATGGAATTCTAGTTGCCAAATAATGATTTTTATATTCATCTTCCCTGATACATTCATAAGTTGATATTTCTCTGCAAATAAGAGCTTTCCCTATCCCATCTTTCTGTATACTTTTTTTTCACTCTCAGTTTGGACTATTCAGTGTGATATAATCAATTCTTCTCATTTTATTCACTATGATGCTATTAATAGCCCCTTCAAATTGGCTTTTGTGTGTTTTTGATATGTTCCTATCAGTTGTTTAGCACAAAGCTCACCATGTATTTTCTCTACCCCTTCTCTGAAAGCAGCTGTTTTTCCAACAAGAACTGGTTCATTTATTGAAGAATAGTACTTAGAAGTTAAGATCTGAGTATTAAGTATAATGCCATTCTTAACTTCCTACCCTTCATATCTGACCTTTTAATTTTTTTTTAATCTCTCTGGAATCTTTTAAGACTTTCTCCCTATAACCATCCAGTGTTCTAGAATTTCATAATAATTTGCCTTGGGGTTCGTTTTTCCATTTATTATGACTTTTTCAATATAAAAACTCATGGTTTTCGGTTCTAGAAAATTATCTTAATTTTTTTTGTTCTTGATGTTATTCTGCCCTACACTTTGCCTATTCTTTCTTTCCAGACACCTATTATTTGGATGTTGGATTTTCCAGATAGATCTTTTTCCTCATCTGGCCACATCTTCAAATGTAAGACTTTATTATATGTGATCACATATAACAAGGCTCAAGGACACACTGTTTTATGGTGAAAATCATATACATAGAGGGCTTGGGGGCAGCCTGTGTCTCACTGAATCAATGGCAGTATGTGACAAATACGGTGTAGTGGAAAAGACAGTGAATTAAAAGGCAGAAAAATATCTTCTAGCCTCAGCTGTGCCACTTACTTGTTTAAGGACTATGGTAGACTGTTTGCAAAGGTAGTTGCTGACAATTTTTTCCACTGAAACATATGTCACCCCCTTTATGAAAGGGTGGAATCTATTTCCCTTTCTTGGAATCTGGGTTTTATGACTTTTTGACCAATGGAATGTAGTGGAACTGACCTGGCACTTCTAGACCTTGCAGCTCCTACTTTCACTCTTGAAAACCAGCAACTGCCCTGCTGCAGAGGCCTTTTTGGATCTTCTAGCCTCGTTTGGAACTCCCGAGCCAACGCTGCATAGACCAGAGGCAAGCTAACCCAACGAACTCCGCCTTTTGCAGAATCATGAACAAATAAATGGTGGTTGCTGTTTTAAGCCTCTAAGATTTGGAAGTGGTTTATCTCCTAGTAATAGGTAACTGCAACAGAAACTAGTACCTGGAGATGGAGTGTTGCTGTAACAAAAACCTAACATATGTGACACTGACTTTATTACCAGGCAGTAACCAGAGAGAAGACTATTAGTGGAGGTTGGAAGAACAGCAAGGCATAGCCATGGGAGGTTGGAGAAACTGCAACTTAGGTGACAAATTGGAAGACTGTTTGACATTATTATTGCCTGTGATAACAGGAATGATAGAAAATGTGCTTAATGAACTTGTGGACCCCGCAAAGATTTCCAGGCAGCATGCTGAAAGTGCCAATGTGCTTATGATAAAGTACAAGAAGAAAAAATGCACTACAGAAATAATCTTTGGTTTTCAAGCAAAATCCTAGTCAGTAAAAGATTTGTAAAGTAAGAAATGCCCTCAGGGTAAAGATCAAATCATGTGTTGCTGTAAAACTTTTATTTTTAAGATTCCAGAAAGAGTTAATATGGTACTTTTCTTATTTAACTTGGAAATAATGTGGTATATTGAAGGCCATCTCAGGGCTTCTAAGTGTAAGATAAATTCTAGCTGGAATAAGCAGGCAAAGAGAGGCAACAAAGGGCCAGGTAATTTATTTAAATACCCCCGGGTGATGTTCTAGTGGCCTGGGTACTACAAGCAGGAGAAGTCACACCCAGTTAGGGAGGTGGGGTGCTTATAAGGGATTAGGAGGGGGAGGAGTGGGCAAACTATCTTAGGGGGGTGTTGAGAGGTATGATTGGCTAAAGGTGACATAATAGTCAACTAGAAACTTTTTTCCTTCCAAGAGGGAGGAGGCTGACATCTGGGTCTTAGTTGGCACATCAGGATGGAATTCAGGGAGAGCTGTCCCCTTTCCATATACGGCACGGACTTTGGGGTCTGGTCTGTTCTCCCCCTATGGCATCTCTCTGTTCTGTTTGCATGTCCTTGTTTTTGCTTTCTCCTGCCTAACATTTTATTCCAGCCTAACAAACACAAAGTAGAGAGAGAGGTCTGTTTTTAGATGAATAATGAATGTGAATTTTGGAGCATAAAGTTAAACCTCATTAAGATTTACAGAACACCCATACATAGCGTTTTTGAGAAAATTGTCTTGGATATGAATTTTGGAGCACAGAATGAACCTCAGTAAGATTTATAGAAAATCTCAAGTTTTAAAGATAATTGTATTAAATGGAAGCACTGCCAGCTTAGACACAGAAACAGTTCAAAATGAAAAGAAACCCTGGACCTTGAGTTTCTTCTGGCATGAAGCAGGTTGAGAGAGCTGCTCAGCTGCAACTATGGGCCATTCTCAATGGAAAGGACACATCTCAGAGAGTACAGTCAGGAGGCCAGAAGGCAGTCAAAAACTGACCAATGGATTAAAGCAAGGATCAGCAGACTACAGCCCACAAGGCTAATCTAGCCTGTCTACTGTTTTTGTATAGCCTACCAGCTAATAGGCCTGGCAGCTTCAGCTGTTGCTTCTTGAAAGCCAGCTGCCATTACTGTGCTTGTGTAGAGAGGACTGGTGGATGGATGAGAGACTACGGGACAGAGGGACCCAGCCTGCTCTCTGCCATCATAGCAACCCCAGCTGAGACACCAGACAAATGTGTGAAGCCTCCTAAATTGAGCGGTTCCACCCAACATTGTGTGGAGCAGAGCCAAGCTGTCCCTACAGTCCTGTCCAAATTGCCAAATCATTGTTGCACTGTGATATAAGTAACCTGAGTCCATTATTTCATCTCTGGACTAGGCATGAGGTTTTGAACTCCATTTTCTTCATTTATACAAATCAAGGATTGGACACATTAGTCTGCCCTAACATTCTGGGTGAATGTATCCACTGGGTGAATAATTCTATTATTCTGTAATTTTTAGTGAGTGCCTATCACTACCAGCTAGGCACTGTTAGTAGGGCTGAGGGGCAGCAGATAAAAGTGTGAACAAAATAAAGCTGAGACTTTAGAGGACAGTATGCATGACAGCAGACATAACCTGAGATCTGTTGTAGTAAACATTCTCCCCAGCCATGGGGGAAAAAGAAAGGAAAATTGAGAATCTTCTTTGCACTGAGGGGTTCAAAATTTCTTTTATACTGGCAGAATTGGCTACACATTCCTCAGAAATAGCAAATCATGACTTCTAATAGAAATCAAATACTTTATGACAGCCATATATATTTTATGATAATTCAGTGTAAATTTCTGTAGCACGAAGCAAAGTCTGACTATTGCACACATCAGTGTTTGGATTTGCTGGATGCCCAAGATGAGCAAAAACATCCTTTTGGACACTTGGTGGTGGTTGGGTATTCTACATGATTTGAATTAAATCTTATCTGTAGAGGGCCTTAGCAGAGCACCATTAAGAGTAAGTGGAAGAGGCTGGCGTAACCTGCCCTGACAGGAAACGAAGTGGAATCTTGTCCAAGATTATGGTCCGCAGCCTGTGTTCCCTTTCTATTCCAAAATGTTCAGGGGAGTGGGCAGGTAAAACACGTTTCTGCCTGTAAGGAAGGCTTCAGCCTAAATTAAAGAGCAAGAAATGTAAATCTGAAATTGAACCAGAGGATTGCTTTTATTTTTTATTTGTTCTTCTGATAAGGCCTCTTTGCATCATGTAGAGTTCTAGAACTGGGTGACACTGAGCTTTTGGGCTGACGGTTCCGAGACCCATTTGTGGCCCAGACTGCAGCCAGCGCATGGCAATGATTGTCTTTCACGTTGCTCTCATTTTCTGATTCCCGGGAGTGAAATGCCCATTTGGCAAGTAAAAATGGACGTTAAGACAGGCAGATATGACAGCCACAAACACAGAAGCATCGACATGGGGCTAAAGAGCTGCACGAAGTGCGTGAAACGAAGGAATTCAAAGGCAGAGGGGGCAGTCTCTGGGGTTCTCAGCAAAACATTCCTGCTAGTGTAAGGTTTGAATACAGTACTTAAGCAGTCACACACAAAAACATGTTTGCTTACATCTTGTCACCATGGCTCGTGGAAGCTGATCAGAAGAAAAGCGAGAAACAGCAAAACCGAGGGGTAGGGGGCTGGCTAGGAGGCTGCGAAAAAACGGCAGTTATGAAAGAAGGAAGGAGGAAACTTCTTTGTTGAAACTCGAGGCTCAAAGCCACCGGCCCCACCCAGCCGCGGACGGCTTGCCACGAGGACGCCTAGGGCTTCCCGACACGCGAGGTGCGGAGCGGGTGCCGGGAGGCGGGTAGAGAAGTTGCGCAGAGCTCATTCTGGAAAAAGGGCGCCTCCCGGCGCGGGAGCGGGTGGGATCTCGGCTCCGGGCTTCGGCCTCTCAGCCCCCCACCCCAACCCTGCCTTAGGGCCTCCCGGCGCGTTTGGAGGCCTGGGCATGTCCGTCTTTGTGGGGCAGGACCGGGCGGATCGCCCGCCCTGCGCTCCTCCCAGGAACTGCCGGTCAGAGGTTAAGCTAGTATGTTTGCAGACGGTAACGGGGACCTGGATGCCAAAGGCCCCAGCTCATGGGAAGCACGACTTATGTTTCTTGGATCAATTCTTCCACTGCATTGACGCCAAAAATAGAGTGATTTAACCAGCTCGGCGTCTACTATAAAGTCTTGCTAATGTATTTACCTATATACGAGGGCTGAGAACTCGACGTGGCGCTCAAGAAGTAAAAGGAGAATGGGAGGAAGAAACAGGCCGACAATGAGCCTCGAGGAAGCCTTGGCGGCGCTTTAGTGGAGGGCAGGGCCGTGCGCCTGGGGGCTGCCCGCGCGCGGCGGGGCTCGGGGAACGTTTCTGGGCGAGGCCGCCCCTGCGGGCGGGCCGGGGAGGTGACTCACCCGCACTCGGGGTGGAAGCGGGCGGGGCTGGGGGAGGCGGGGCGGGCCCCGCCCGCACAGAGGGGACGTGGCGGCTATAAAAGCCCCACCCAGGCATCGCTCCGCTCCGCTCCGCTCCTGGGGACGCTCGCAGCTCTCGGCTCCCGGCCCAGGTAAGCGGGGCGCGCCCTGCCCGCCCGCTATGTCCCCGGGGCCGCCGCGCTGGCGGGGCTTAGAGAAAGAAGGAGCGGGGAGACGGCTTTGCAAAGAGAGGCTCGGGCGACAGGGATCCGGGGGGCCGTGCGGGGAGGGGGTGGAGGGACGGTCAGCACAAGGAGTTCTGCAGAGAGGGGGCGCAGTGGCAAGGTGGTCCGGGCCGGAGTGAGAGGGGCGGGTTGCACCCCGGCCTTGGCGGTGCAGGGCGGAGGGAGGCGGTCGGGCATCCCCGCAAAGTGCGCTCAGGAAGCCCGGCGGGGCGGCGCAGGGGAGGGCAGTTGAGGGAGGCCCGCATTCCAGCCGCGCCGGGCGCGGGCGGGGGGCAGGGTGTGGCCTTCCTGGTAGCCACGGGTCCCAGGCGGAGCAGTCGTGGGGCTTGCACCAACACGTTTAGCGAAAGCTTTCCGGCCATCTAGAACGTGATCTCTCTGTGTTCTTCTAGTTAGATTGCTTGAAACGTGTGCGGAACTTGTACCTACCAGCAGGAGGGAAGCGGCTGGGTGCGGAAGGAGGATGAGGGGTGGGAATTTGCAGTAGCAATCTATCTCCCTTCTCAATAAATCAAAACGAAAAAACTCAGCTCATTCTCCTTTGTCTAACCTATCTTCTAGGGGAGAAACTTAGGATTTCAGGAGTGTGTCCCACTTTGTTGACCACTTTTGCATCAGGAAGGAAGTAACCCCCGTGCCTCTGGGGGAAGGATTGTCATTGACTGTTACTATAGATAATGCGACAGTGAGTCAGGGACAGAGGTTACAGAAAAGGGCGTGGTCCCCCGGGCCGCTCCGTGCAGCTCAGAGGCGGGTCCCAGTGCCTGTAGGGAGGGCTGGAGTCCATCAACTAGCTGTTGAGAAGGTGGAAGGCAAACATCAATTTCCTCATCTATGACAGTGGTTTATGATACCCGTTCTTACCTCCATCTACACAGGTTTATTATTAAAGAGTTCAAAGACATGTTCATTCAAAAATAAATGTGTAAAGCACACTGAAAACAGGAAGTGCCATACAAATGCAAAGTGTGTCTGTGTGTGAAACAGTGTTGTAGAAGATGCTTAGGTTCCCAGGTCAGCTCAGAAACCCCTAAGATGCACTGTAAGTGTTGATAGTACATGCCTAATTTTGGAGGTGAGGGTAATGGTAGGGAGGAAAGATGGGAATGATATGTGGGTAGGAAGAATAAAATCACTGAAATGTTTTTCTAGAACTTTGTTTAGTTTTAAGGTTGGCCCTGATTAATTATTTTACTTGGAAAACGGTGCCTTTGCACCCCTCTCCTTGTTCTTTTCTCTGCCTTCCTCCGCCTCCTTAGCGACTCTCTTCCAGACATGTTGCCATCCTGGTTTATCCAGTTCTGCCTGCCTTCCTGCTTCCCATTTCAGTGTACTACACCCGGCTGAGGGTAGCAAACTGAATCAGTATTCATGAACTTAGGAATGGTTGGTGGTCCTAAAACCCTCAGCAACTCAAGAGGAGTTGTTATTTAAAAAAAAAAAAAAACCGTGTTAACCTGAACAGATCTGTTACTTACAGAATTCAAGGCTCTGGAATCAAGTAACCACATTATACAGGCACCTCAGGCAATGCTAAGGAAGCGTTTTAGAGGCCAGGTTCAGAGAAGCTAACTTGAAGAGGTGCCCTCTGTGGCCAGTTACCTTAAGACATTCATGTTTAGCACTTTTCTCCCTTCTGCTAAGTCCACCTATTATCTAAAAGCTTCAAGGATTTCTCCAAAAGTCTCCATCATGGCTGCAGTGGGAAGTACAATCATCAGTGTGCATTTTTTTTAGTTGGGGGTTTATGATTTGGAGACTGCCTGGATTTTGTAATTTCTGCAGTGCCAAGTGGCCTGCCTGTGGTAAGTGTCCAGGGAATTTTGCTGACTCACTGGCTTTGGTCAGGCTTGGATTGGATTGGCGCCTCAATATTTAACATCCTGTGTCTTTGAGCTATTAAAGTACTGTATTGATTGCCATCAGCAGTCATGGCCTTAGTTTCCTAATTTCTGACGTAAGTGGTTTTCCTGGCAAGGTAGATATCCTTCTATAATTGCTATTGATTTTGACGGCATATAGGCTCTTCTGTGGCACTGGGTCTAAAATCTGGCACTTTGTTCTTACTTTTTGCTTGTGTGGGGCTGCAGGCCTGCTGAGGTACTTTTCATTAATTGAGGGTGGGTGTGTCACAAAAAGGGTCCCAGGCTCTACTGAGCTGCTTTAAACATCTGTTCATACCACAATATTTATTGAACACCTACTATGTTCTACTCATAGGTATAGACATTGGGGATACAGCTATGAACAAAACACCAAAAATATAATCATAGTCCCTGCTCTTTAGGCCTTAAGTCTGGCTGAGAGAGAAAAATAGACAAAGTAAGTTAATTGTATAGACAGTAATTGGATTTTGATCTTTATATTTTCCCAAAGTAAGTTTCCAAACTTGGCTGGGGTTCACTTCACTTTTAATCCAGTTGTTCTGCAGACTTGAGCATTATATTTAGCCTTCCTCATGGAAATGTTGTTTAAAGTTATTATAACTTAATCTGCCTCCTGGATTTGATTGTGAAAATTTAATAGAAATGGAATGGTTCTCATTTTTTTTGCACATGGCAACCGGTTTTGCCTGGTGCCACACCCTAGGCAGTAGGCTAGCCTACATGTACAACTGTAGGCTACATCAGAGGAAATTCCAGTTCTTTTAAAAAAAATCATTTCCGCCTATTCACTGGTATATTTTTCCTTCTCCTATTGCCAGAGGCAGTCCCCACCTCATTTACTGGGGAGCAGGTCAGTAGTAGGGGTCAGGAGATGCTCAGGCTTGTTTTTCTGGTGGTTCCACTGAGATTACCCCTGAATCTCACTTCAAGGGTACACCCTGAATCTTTTAAACCATCTGAGCTCAATCTTGTCAGAGAGAAGGCAATAGCATCCAAGTAGTCTGAGTTCTAATCCCAGGCTTGGTGTGGAAAGTTCTGACTCAAGGGAGTGCTGTGACATGGAATTCTTGCCCTTTGTCTCCCTGACACACCCAGTCTACACACTCACAGCTCAGGAAATCAGAGTCCCAAGGCCACTTGTAAATCTTTCCTCCTTGCTTCTCCTTCCCTGCCTTATGCCAGAGGAGGTGCAGGTTGCAATTCCACATAGTCCAGTGTACGGAGCTAGGAGCCACGGGGACCCACAGTGCAGAGGTGGGGTGCTGGGCTGGGGTGGAAATGGGCTGCAATTCAGGATGAGAAGGAGGCTGCCCTGGAAGTGATCTGCCAGGCTTTGCAAAGACTGGCACAGAAGCTCGAATTGAAACCTCCACCTCTGAATGTTGGAACTGGAGCTGCATTTGACATATTCACTCTGAGGCAGAAAGAGAAAATTGAGGAGGGAGAATGCGCTGGAAAAAAAAAAGCAGACGTAATTTGGAAAAAGCCTGTGTGTGGAAACCATCCAAAAATATGATTGACTGCCTACTGTGAAGGGCCCCCACCCGTAAGATGGCAAACTTCCTGCTTCTCTTCCGGGTCTTCGGTTCCTGCCGGCGCCAACCGAGGCCCAATCACCTCTCGCCCCCCACCCCCCAATCCCAGCACCTGGCCAATAGCCACCAGTCCTGTTGAAGTGACACCTCAATCAGCTTATGCCCCTCCCTATATAACCTAGTACTTTTCCCCAATAAAGTGGAACTCTCCGGTGAATTGCTGCTGTGTGTCGCTCCTTCCTTTCATTTTGGTGCTGAAGCCCGGGAGATGGGACACCCCAACTGGGCCCCATCTTCCCCCGACACCAGCAGCAGCTTGCCCTCGTCCTCTTTTTCCGGCGCTGGCTCCTCACACTCACCACTCCTCTCTGGCCTTTGGGTAAGTCTTCCCCCGGAGTGGGCCGCTCTTCCCCGACGAGGAGGGAACGGTCCCCGCCTCAGGCCTTCACGGCTGCGGCGGACCCTCAGCCCCCTCCTCCAACAGCCATAAACGAGGTGACTCCTTTGCGGATGAGAACGCTCCCTTCCCTCCCCCCTCCTCCTTCCGTTACTTCCGCTGAAAACTCCTAGTACTAGGTTCCTCATGACTCCGGCATCTGCCTTCCTAGAGAAGTCTGGGTGATGACCCACACTTGCTAAGAAACCGACTCGTATACGAGTTTCCGCAGACCCCCAAGGATCATCGGGGACGCCCTTTGTCTCCTTGCCGTCTGCTCCCAGTCCGAGGGTCTCCGTTCGTCTTCCCCTGTTTGTCTCCTTCTCTGTCCTTTAGCCACGGGAGCCTCCTCACCCCTCCCTGGAAGCTCACCTCTTGAATGCCTGCTCAAGCATCTAGCCACCCTCTCCCTGACGCCTGATATAAAACCAAAACTCCTCCGTAAATACTGCTCCCAAGATTGGCCAACATGCCCCCTAGACAGTAACAACCAATGGCCGGCAGGGGGAGCTCTTGATCCTGACATCACTCGCGATCTCTTTAACTACTGCCAGCGCCTGAAAAACTGGAAGGAGATTCCCTATACCGAGGCTTTCCGCCTCCTAGCGCAAAATCCCGGCCTCTGCACCACCTGTTCCCCGCCCCAAGTTCTCCTAGCCTGCAGGCCGCCTCCCTCCCCTCCACACACTCCCAGTCCCTCTTCAATTACCTTTGACCCGGCCGACGAACCTCCGCCATACAGGCTTCCCCCTTCGGCCCCTCCCCCTCCTACAACCCCTCCGCCCTCTTCCGCCGCCTCCGCCTCCTCCCTCGCAGAAGCCTCCCGTCCACTCCCTTCCCCCTCCTCTCCTACAACAGCCCTTCCCCCTTCCTCCGCCACCGTCTCCTCCCCATCTCACCTCCTCCGCCTTCACCCCCCCTCACCTGCCCCTCCCCCGCGGATTGAGCCTGAGCCTTCAGCCCCCCTTTAACTAGGTCCTGGGGGCCTCCTCCGTCTTTGCCCTCATCACCTGTCTCTCCCCCACAGACTGAGCCGGAACCCTTCAGTCCCCCTCAGACTCGATCCCGGGGGCCTCCCCAAATTATCGCCCCCCTCCGAGAGGTGGCAGGACCCGAAGGCATCGTGCACGTTCACGTCCCTTTCTCCTTAGGGGATTTAGCCCAACTTGAAAAACGCCTTGGTCCCTTTTCCACTGATCCCACGACATATATCAGGGAGTTTCAATGGACCCTCCAGTCTTACAGCCTCACACATCATGACATTTTCATGCTCCTACCCTCCTTCCTGAAGAGCGTAGACGAGTTTGGGACTTCGCCCAAACACACGCTACCGAAACCCACAGGACTGACCCCACCTATCCCCCTGGCCCCACCGCTGTCCCCGAGCAAGACCCGCACTGGGATTATAACACCGCCGTGGGTCTCCGCTCTCGGGATATTTTCGCCTCCTGCTTAATAGCAGGTCTGAAAAAGGCGGCTTGTAAAATAGTCAATTTTCAAAAGCTCCAAGACATAATTCAACGGATGGAAGACATGTCCTTATGACATACTTCCTGGCTCAAAGCTACCCTGACATTAAAACTAAACTCAAAAAGTTAGAACAGGGCCCCGCTACCCCACAGACTGAGATCCTAACAGTGGCCTTTAAAGTCTCCATAACCGCGAGGAGGAGAAAGAACGCCGTAAACAAAAGGCTGATCAGGCCAACTTTCAGATGTTGGCCCAGCTGATAAAACCACAACCTGGGCGCCCCTCCACAAACAAGCCCCCCCAGGAGCTTGTTTCAAGTGCAGAAAAGAAGGATATTGGTCAAGGGCATGCCCCTTCCCCAGACCTACCACCCCATGCCCCAGATGCCACAAAAAAGGCCAGTGGGGGTCTGGTCTGATTGCCCAACCACCCGAAGGGGAGACTGGACGAAAAACCCCCATCCTAAGCCCGCCGTAGTGGGGCTGGCAGAGGAGGATTGACGGGGCCCGGGGTCTTCTCACCCGACCATTTCCATCACCAAACAGGAGCCCAGGGTTACTTTAATAGTAGATGGTCGCCCCATCTCCTTCCTCCTAGATACGGGAGCCACCTTCTCAGTCTTGCGGGAATACCAGGGCCCTACCACGCCTGCCATTACTCCTATAGTTGGGGTAGGAGGAAAACAGATTTTCCCATTAAACCCCCCCCCTTTTGCACAATCCAGGACAATCCCATACCTTTCTCCCACTCCTTCCTGGTTATGCCCCAGTGTCCCATCCCCTTACTAGGACGGGACATCCTTTCTCTCCTCCATGTTTCCATAACTATATCCACTCCCACAGCCCCCAGTACTCCCCTTCTGATGGCCCTCATAGCCAACGACCCCCCTCTACCCAATGAAAGCTCCAGTTCTGCCCTCATACACCCTGTAAATCCCAAAGTTTGGGACATTATAAGCCCCTCCGTGGCTCTATGTCCTCCTGCCTCTATCAAATTACGTGACCCCTGTCAGTATATCTGTCAGGCCCAATACCCCCTAACCACTTCAGCCCTCATAGGTCTCCAACCCATCATTCAAGATCTTTTAAACAAAAATTACCTCAGACCCACTCACTCTCCGTTTATTACCCCCATATTAGCTGTTAAAAAAACCAACGGATCTTTCCGCCTAGTCCAAGACCTTCGCCTCATCAACATGGCCATCGTCCCTATCCATCCCTTAGTCCCAAATCCATACACCCTTTTATCACAGATCCCTGCCTCGGCCTCCCACTTCTCAGTCCTAGATCTCAAGGATGCATTTTTTTCTATCCCTCTGGACCCCTCCTCCCAATATTTTTTCTCCTTCACCTGGACGGACCCATACACAAGACATTGTGAACAACTCACTTGGACAGTTTTGCCACAAGGCTTCCAAGATAGTCCCCATGTTTTTGGACAGGTCCTAGCTCAGGACCTCAACAAGTTTCATCATGATCACTCCGAGTCCACCTTATTACAATACGTGGACGATCTTCTACTCTGCAGTCCCTCGTGGGAACAGTCTCAACTTGACACTGCCTCCCTACTTAACCTTCTAGCTTCCAGAAGTTACCGGGTATCCCCCGTCAAAGCTCAAATCTCTTCCCCTTCTGTCACTTACCTCGGATTCCTTCTATCTCAACAAAGAAAGTCCATTGCCTTGGACAGAAAATGACTCCTCTCTGACCTGCCCGCTCCCAAAACCAAGACATAAATCCTTTCCTTTCTAGGCCTGGCTGGGTATTTTAGAGTGTGGATCCCTAACTTCTCCCTGTTGGCAAGACCCCTATATGACCTCAGCAAGGGCCCCCCCTGAAGAACCATTATCCTCCTCACTCCGACACTCCTTCATTAAGCTCCGTGGAGCCCTTGTGGAAGCCCCAGCTCTCCATCTTCCTGATTTGTCGAAGCCCTTCTCATTATACATTCATGAGAGGTCCAGTCAAGCTCTAGGAGTCCTAGGCCAACATTATGGCCCATCCTTTGCCCCAGTAGCTTATCTTTCCAAGCAATTAGACCCCACAGTTCAGGGATGGGCCCCCTGCCTACGGGCATTAGCCGCTGGACAGCTCTTGCAGAGGGAAGCTCATAAACTGACATTCGGGGCGCCCCTTACCATTCTGTCCCCACATCACCTAAAAGACCTCTTAACCTACAAAACTTTACAGACTCTCCCTCCCTCCAGACTCCTGACCTTACTGTCCTCTTTCCTCCAAAATCCAGACATTTCTTTCCTCCCTGCCTGCCCCTGAATCTGGCCACTCTTCTTCCTCTACCCTACTCTCCTCATACTCTCTCGCATGATTGCCTCTGGAAGCCCTTCACAACTTCCTTCCGTGCCACTCCACGATCTCCGAAGGACCCCTCTTACACTCCCACCTCATCTGGTTTACTGATGGGTCCTCCTTTAAACATGAGGGCACCCATTACGCAGAATACGCAGTAGTCTCCCTTGAAGACGTCATCGAGGCACGAGCCCTACCCCCCGGTGCAACCAATCAACAGGCCGAACTCATTGCAGCCACCAGAGCTTGCACTCTGGCCCGGGACATGTCTCTCACACTGTACACTGACTCCAAATACGTATTCCACCTTCTCTTGTCTCACGCAGCAGTATGGAAAGAACGAGGCCTCCTCACCACAAAAGGAAATTCCATCACTAATTCAGCCTTAATTACTAAACTTCTAGAGGCTTCACAACTCCCACACCGACTGGGCATAGTCCACTGCAAATCACATCAAAAGGATGACTCCCCCATTACAAGGGGTAACAACAAAGCTGACAGAGTAGCCCGGTTGGTTGCCCTATTAGAAGACGCACCAGACAACGATCCATCTGCCCTTGGCGGTTTTAACCTCTTCACAAGACACCCTCTGTTCCCAGGACAAAGAGTCTCTCTTCCGCTTCTTACACGATCTGTTCCATCCTAGCCCCCAATCCTTGATCCATGTTTTACAATCCTTTTTCTCTCTCTCTCCTGCAGACAAAACCCTACTTAACCAAATCACCCGCAGGTGCACCATCTGCCAACGCACTAACCCTAATACCCCCCTCAAGGCCCGACCCTTCCCGGCTCATCAGGCACGGGGTAATGTCCCCGCCGCAGATTGGCAAATAGACTTCACTAACATGCCCCCTGTACGGCGTACCAGATACCTACTCGTGTTAGTAGATACATTTTCAGGATGGGTCGAGGCTTTCCCCACCACTAACAAACGAGCTTCCACGGTTGCCTCTATCCTCCTCACCCAGATCTTTCCTAGGTTCGGGATGCCCTCTTCCCTCCAATCAGATAACGGCCCTGAGTTCACTGCCCAAATCATTCAGGACTCTCCAAGTCGCTCTCACTCCCCTGGCATCTACACTGTCCTTATCGACCACAGGCTTCGGGAAAAGTAGAAAGAGCCAATAGGACTCTAAAAGACATCCTGACCAAACTATCTCTAGAATTACACCTTGACTGGGTTCGCTTACTTCCCTTAGCTCTACTCTGCATTCGGGCCCTCCCCAAAAAACCTTCCTTCTTGTCACCCTTTGAGATCATGTACGGCCGCCCAATTTTACCCCCGGGGCTCCCTCCCCACAAAGGACCAGTTCCTCCCAACATGGCCCTTCCGCTACTCTTTCTCCTCCGCACCGAATTATGGAAATATCAGGATTGGCTCCTCCTGGATCCATCCGCTTCCCAAAACCCTCCTGTCTTACGACCCGGTCAACTAGTGTTTTATAAGCCTCCAGAAAATAAGCCCCCTCTCACCCCAAAATGGGAAGGCCCACACCCAGTCATTCTCTGCACCCCCTCGGCCGCTAAGCTCTCACTGCCTGATAACTCTGTCACCCCTTGGATTTGTATCTCCAGGTTAGAAACCAAACACCCAGGACCCACCTCCTCTGGACACCCAAGACCCAACCCAGAGTCCTTCGGATACAGCCCAAGACACTGTCCACTCTTCCATGCTTCATCCCTCTGATCCCTTGAAACTCCGCATCTCCCATTCACCCCCTTTGCCATCCATTCCCGAATCATGACCGTTTCTTCCTTTACTGCTCTCTCGCTTTTTTTCCTCATTTCTATTGTCTTCCCCGTCACCTCAGCCTCCTTTGTATGGCAATTCAAGGGCAGACAGACTTACCCACAGCATCAAACAAAAACCACTGCCCTCATTACCACATCAGACTGCCCTCTAAAAGGCTGCTCCGAGCCTTTGTACCTTCACTTTCCTCCCTCCACCGAAGTGTTCACTAGCAGCCCCCTTTTCACTCCCTACCTCTGCTTCCTCTAGGACCAAAAACAAGCCTCATGCAGGCAGTGGCCAGACACCTATGGGGGATGTCCCTACTGGTCTTGCGTCATTCACTACATGGGTGACTCTCGGTACCCACAGTATTACTCCTCAAACCGTTTCATAAAATATCCCAACAGCTCATTCTCCTTATCAATCCCTGATCCCTGGGACCCTCGATGGGCCGCCGGAGTCACAGCCTCAGTTTACTACGGGTGGTCCTCGACCCCCCACGGTACCCTTCATATCTCTTGAGAGTATGTTCCTTCTCATTCCCAGATCTCTCAAGTTGCATCAGATATCGGACATTCCGAAAAAAGTCATTATTCAAACATTTGACGGCACCTCTTCGTCTTCCTATCCCCGCCCCTCTTCTAATTTCTCCTACTCTTGGTTACAGCTCATTCAAGACACTACCATGTTTCTCAACCACACCCTCAACACCGCCAGTTGTTTCTTGTGTGCGTCACTACAGCGCCCACTGCTGGCCGCCGTGCCCCTTAATATTTCCAACTACTCCTTCCATGCAGAAGGACAACCCCTCCGCCCCCTGGCAGACATACCCCTATGGGAACCAGAATACGCAGATAATCTCACCATCCACCACTGTGTAGGCCCAACCCCTCCCCCCTCCAGCGCAATTCACTGCCTCTCTATCTACACCCCCACCTCCGACTCTAAAACTTTTACACAACCAGGACACTTCTTTCGGTGCAATGGCAGTCTTTTCAACTCACTGCCTCCCAACTCCAGCACACCCTGCATTCTCGTCACCCTAATCCCACAGGTTACACTGTACAGCATGGCAGAATTTCTTGAGCTCCAACCTCCCTTGCCCTCACGCACAAAAAGGGCTGCTTTCCTTCCCATTATGGTCGGTATCTCTTTGACCACCTCAGCCATTGGGGCAGGGTTTTCAGGAGGGGCCTTGGGTCACTCTCTATGGGCAATTAGAGATCTCAATACCAAACTTGAGGGAGCCCTGACATCCACTGCTGATTCCCTGGCCTCTCTCCAAAGACAGGTCACTTCGCTAGCTAAGGTCACCCTTCAAAACCGGCGGGCCTTAGATCTGCTTACAGCCGAGAGGGGCGGCACCTGCGTCTTCCTTCGGGAGGAGTGCTGCTATTACATCAATGAATCCGGCATTGTGGAAACTGACATTACCAAACTCACCGACCTTGCCTCCAGCCTCCACTCTGCTTCCAATTCCAACCCATTCTCTTCAATACTAACAAACCCCTTCCTCACCTGGCTCTGGCCCATTGCAGGCCCCATAATAATCATTCTCCTCACCTGTCTCTTCTTACCCTGTATAATAAAGTTCATCAAATCCCAGGTTGGTAAAATCTCTAATCAAACTTTCAACCAGCTTTTACTCAGGAACTACCAGCTTTTAGCCACAGAAGATCCCTCACCCTCACGTGACCTCCTCACCACACGCTGAGACGGACCCCTCTCTCCGCTGGAAACTGTTCCTGGAAACAATGGCCGCAGACGCCTGGCTTCTGGCACCCATATCCTCTTGGCACCATTAGAATCAACAAGTCCTCGACCTATGCTTACAGGGAACCTTCATTGATTTCCAACCTGAAGAAGTCCACATCTACTCGTCCTTACTGTGGGGAGTCCTATCAACCCTTTCCTCCCGGTCCTCAAGCCCTCACTCCCTTCTCCGCCCCCGTTCAGCAGAAGCAGTCAGAGAGAGCAACGTCCACAACCCCATAGAGGAGAAGGGGGGGAATGAAGGGCCCCCACCCATAAGATGGCGAACCTCCTGCTTCTCTTCCGGGTCCGCGGTTCCTGCCAGCACCACCTGAAGCCCAATCACCTCTCGCCCCCCCCCCCAATCCCAGCACCTGGCCAATAGCCACCAGTCCCGTTGAAGTGACACCTCAATTAGCTTATGTCCCTCCCTATATAACCTAGTACTTTTCCCCAGTAAAGTGGAACTCTCCGGTGAATTGCTGCTGTGTGTCGCTCCCTTCCTGTCATACTGTGTGCTGGGCCCTGTGCTCAGACCTATGAGGAAACAGGAATGAATAAGACAGAAACCCTGTGCACAGGTAGAATGGAAGACTGACTGCCTTTACATACTCATCTCTGTGATTTCACAGACACACCGAGAGAGACAGGAGCACAGAGCAGGAGATCCAGGGGAAAAAGTTTCATTATTTTTTGTATCAATTCTCATGAAGATGTCAGTTGAGCGAGGTTTTGCAAGATTGAGCATTCCCAGTGGAGGGAATTTGAGAGCCCGGCCTAGAGGTAGCAGAACTGTGCAGAGTGTGCATGGAGAATTACTAGTCCAAGCTGACTTTGGTGCTGGGTGAGTGTGTGTGTGCGTGCGTGCTTACAGGAAAGCTAGATAAAAGTCCCGAGTGTGGAAGGTCTTGAACGCTGAGTTCAGACTTTTTTCTGTGCACAGCAGGTCCCCTTTGGAAATGCAGTATGTGGGCCATAAAACACTGAAATTGAGTTGTAGATGTGAAGGCCTTGATTTCCCAACATGGAAAATGCTTCGTGCCAACTGATTTCATTCTTCCTGCTGGTCTCTTTCAGTGCACTCCAACCCCTATCAGGAGACTAACAGAGAGCCTCTGAGAGAGGCTGCACCCTGTCTGTAGGTAGCAAACAAATATTGATTCAGATCAGGCAGCAAAAGGGACAAGCCGGAGCAAATGCTTTTGTCTCTGCTCTGCTCAGTTATGTCAAGGCCACTGGGCAGAATTCCAGGATTTCTGGGGAGTGACTTGGCCCTGTGACTCCGGCATTAATCAAGACCACAAAACCAAGGAAAGAAGTGTGTCCAGGAAGGTTCTGTTAAATAAAAATGCTGGTCTTGGGAGGTGGGGAGGGAAGGTGGAGTACAGTGGGAGCTCCCCACCCCCCCAACCTTTTGGTTTCAAATTCCAGTGTGGTCCTTGCACACCCAGCACTGTGCATAGTAAGGGCTTTGGTGGGGAAATCCAGCCCTCCACACTACCCCCTGTTTTTGCTTTAAAACTCCTCATTTGTGTCATCCAGTCCCTGATTGATTCATCATGGTTGCTAGGGATGTGTTTTGTGGTAACTCATAAACACCACTTTGAGGCTGTAAAGTGGGTGTGTTCAAGAAACTGCTGGATTTTACTCAGATTCTGCTGGGCAGACCAAGCCAAGTGTTGCAAAATATTTTTGTTTGTTTGTTTGTGCGAATTACTATTTGGGCTTTCTGGAGCTGGTTCTTCTTAATTCATTTTAGTAGAAATTGTTTTTACTACTTAAAGTGTTCATTTTGGGGTTTACTTTTTTCATTTCTTTCAACTTTTTTGCAAACTTTTACTTTTTGGGGGGATGTTAAACTTTTTTCACCTGTACTATATTGTTTGCAACTGTGTGTTTGAAATGAAACAATAACACAACAAAAAATCTGTAGGTTATTAAAAAAAGGACAAACCCTTAATTTATGGTTGAGATAGTCCTTATGTTCCATGTAAATTACTTGTTTCTCAACAGCTGCACAGATTTTTGTTAATTTTGCACTCCAAGAGCTTTCTGTTAACTTTTTATTAGATATTTGTTAAGCTTTACACTCTAAGACCTTTTCTGGTCAGGCAAATAACAGACTTGACTTACTAATGCTTTCAAGGCTGAAGGAAATTTTTTCTGTTCCCTTCAATAGGGTGGAGCCTAGTGAGTCTGTATTCCTACCCCAGTGGTCAGTTATTTCAAACCAGTTTGAAGTGGGTGTGGCTCTTTCAGTGTCTCTGTACATCTCTAGTTATTTTTGAAAACAAAAAAACTTTGTCTTGTAAAGGGATATTTTAATGATGTCTGGTCACCCAACCCTTTCCTGGGAATGGAAGGCACTGCTGTATAGAAGTACTCATCAACAGATTGAACTTGCTGATTATTTTTTCCCTTATTTTGCAAGTTGAAACCAGTTGGAGATTTGGGTGAGGCTGAAGTGTTGGAAAGAGTGATGTAGACTGCTGTTTTCAGGTTCTGTGGAGAAGCTGGCCAGAGAAGGAGTGGTGGCGGACACTCGCAATGCACTGGTGAATTTTACATTGATGAGGAGTCGGTGGGGGTGGAACTCTCATGGCACAGAGACTCGATTTCATTCTCCATCAAAACAATAGATGTACAGTAAGGCAGAACGATTATTTGCAGTAAGAAAATTCAGCCTTCAGAGCAGATATGAAAAGACACTGAGCATGCAGAACAAATCACTTAGGCCTTCTGGCCCTGTAGTATTTCCATAGTCAACCTTAAATTTGCATCATTTAGAATTTACCTTTCAGGCCCCCTACAGGGCACCACCACATTAGACTTGGCTTGTCTTAAGCTGTGCCAGCTGCCCAGGGGCATTCTCCTCTATCCCAGCTCCGCAGCCTTCCCCGTGTGTCTCTGGATTGAAACCTTCCAGGGTGATCACCCTTCTGAACCAATCAGTACCTCACCCATTAAGCTCTTAGTTGATCTCACTTTGTTGCATATCTTTCTGTGTCTTAATCTCTCAGAATTCAGAAGGACTGTGGTGAAGTTGAAAGGGCAGTGGCCTAAGAGTCAGAAGACGGGATTCTGGCCCTGCCTCACTACTCATTAGCTGGGTGATCTGGGCGAGTCTCTCTGCTATCTTACTGGGGCAAGCAGGGAAGATTGCTGGCAACTCTTGAGTGGTGGAGTGTTCCTATCATAGTTTTGTGTGCGTCTCTCACAGCCGTTAATGCAGTAGGCCCAGTGTGTGCTTGTTAGGAGTTGGGCTGATTGGTGGCTTGAATGTTACCAGTGTTTGTAACCTACAGTAGTAGTACCAAGACTTTTTTTCTGTTTTTCAAGGGTACAACACACTGACACATTCTCATTAAACAAATATGCTACATATTAAGCTAATGTTCTAACAAACATTATGAGTGGCAAAGCTGACTCTTTTCTTTGAGAGACGAATCAATTGTCAGCAAAATGACTTTGCATTGCCAGGGGATTGGATGTAGTGAAGAAATTAGGGCCATATTTTATTTCTAGTAGAATGTTTGCCATGAAGCTTGCATGAAATAGGAAGTATTTGAATGGGAACAAAAGATGCTTGAATTGAGTATTAGCAAGCTTTGTGGTCATTGTGATATTTTTGCTTTTTCTGCAGAATGATTATAATAAATAATACAAATATAAATGTTAATTATGCAATATAGCAGCTCATTGCTAAAAGTTTATTTAGCACCTAGAGTCTGCAGAGGCCATCTTCAATTTGGGAAGTGGGGACTCTGTTGGGAAGGTGAGGTAAAACATACTCCCTGCTGCACTGAACTGTACTTACGCATTTGCCATTTGACTACTGGGTACACTGCAGGAACACAGTACACCTTTGCTCAGTAAGTCAGTCTAGTGACATGAGAAAGTACTTCTGGCATCGAAAGGTGGGAGAGAACACTGAGAATGGGGCTGCGGCCACCTCATTAGAGCAGATGCTAATGAGTGGTGACTTGAGGAATGGGCAGGGTCTCTGTAGCTAGAAGAGGAGGTGAGGATAAGGAGATTGGGGAGGAAACAAATCAAGGTGTTTTGGATTAAAGGAGTGACGTGTGTTTGAGGAGACGCTCAAGTCCACTTTTGCTGGGGAATAGCCAGGGGGTGTACAGGCTTGTTTCCATGCCAATCTTTGAGGGCTGGGCTGAGCTAGAGTAACAGACCTACCTGAAGGATGGATTTTGAACTATTTTGACAGGATCATATATAGGCATACCTCAGATATGTTGTGGGTTTGGTTCCAGACCACCACAATAAAGTAAATCAAATGGATTTCTTAGTTTACCAATGCATATAAAAGTTACCTTTACACTACAGTGTAGTCTATTACTCGTGCAATAACATTATGTCTTAAAAAAACAAAGTATATGTCTTAATTAAAAGATACTTTATTGCTAAAAATGCTACCCATCATCTAAGCTTCCAGCGAGTCCTAATCTCTTTTCTGGTGCAGGTCCTGCCTTGATGTTGAGGCTGCTGACTGATCAGGGTGGTGGCTGCCGAAGGGTGGGGTGGCTGTGTAATTTCTAAAAATGAGACCACAGTGAGTTTGCTGCATTCGTCAACTCTTCCTTTCTTGTACTATTTCTCTGTAGCATGTGATGCTGTTTGATAGCATTTCACCCACAGTAGAACTTTGAAAATTGAAAGTCCTCTCAAACCCTGCTGCTGCTGTGTTGACTTGTTTTTGTAATATTCTAAATCTTCTGTTGTCATTTCAACAGTCTTCACAGCATCTTCAACAGGAGCAGATTCCATCTCAGAAAACCACTCTCGTTGCTCATCCGTAAGAGGCAGCTCCTCATCTGTTCAGGCTTTATCATGAGGTTGTAGGAGTTCAGTCACATCATCTGCGGGCTCCACTTCTGATTCTAGTTTTCTTGCTGTTTCTGTTCACATCTGCAGTTATTTCCTTCACTGGTCTTGGACCCTCTCAAAGTCATCACGAGGGTTGGAATCAACTTTGTTCAAACTCCTATTAATGTTGGCATTTTTACCTCTTCCCATGAATCATGAATGTTCTTAATGGCATCTATAATGGTGAAAACTTTCTGGAAGGTTTTCAGTGTTCCTTGCCCAGCTCTATCTGAGGAATCACCGTATGTGGCAGCCAGAGCCTTATGAAATGTACTTCTTAAATAATAAGGCTTGAAAGTCAAAATCACTCCTTGATCCATGGGCTACAGAATGCATATTTGGTTGGCAGGCATGAAAACAACATTAATCTCATTTGTCCATCTCCGTCCGAGCTCTTGGGGGACCAGGCTCATTGTCAGGGAGTACTAATATTTTGAAAAGAACCTTTCTTCTGAGCAGTGGGTTTCAACAGTGGGCTTAAAATATTTCAGTAGACCATGTTGTAAACAAATGTGCTGTCATCCAGGCTTTGTTGTTCCATTCATAGCTGTCAGGCGGAGTAGATTTAGCATAATTCTTAATGGCCTTAGGGTTTTCATAATGGTCAGCAAGCATTGGCTTCAGCTGAAAGTCATCACGTGTATTAGCCCTTAAAAAGAGATTTGAGCCTGTCCTTTGAAGCTTTGAAGCCAGGACTTGACTTCTCCTCTCTAGCTATGAAAGTCCTAGGTGGTCTCTTTTCCAACAGAAGGCTGTTTTGTCTACACTGAAATCTTTTGTTAATGATCTTAGCTAAACCTTCTCAATAACTTTGTTGCAGCTTCTACATCAGCTCTTGCTGCTTCACCTTGCACTTCTGCATTGTGGAGACCACTGCTTCCGTTAAACCTCATGAATCCACCTCTGCTACCTTCAGATTTTTCTTCTGCAACTTCCTCACCTCTCAGCCTTCACAGAACTGAAGAGAGTTAGGACCTTGCTCTGGGTTAGACTTCAGCTTAAGGGAATGTTATGGCTTGTTTGACCTTTTCCATCCAGACCACTAGAACTCTCTCCATATCAGCAATAGGCTGTTTCTCTTTATAATCGTTTGTTTGCTCACTGGAATAGTACTTTTAATTTCCTTCAAGAACTTATTCTTAGCATTTGCAACTTGGCTAACTGTGCAAAGGGCCTAGCTTTATCCTGTGTAGGCTTTCAAAGTGCCTTCCTCATTAAGTTTAATCATTTCCAGCTTTTGGTTTAAAGTAGGAGTCACTTCCTTTCACTTGAACACTTAGTGGCCATTGTAGGATTATTAAATGGCCTGATTTTAATGTTGTTGTGTCTCAGGGAATAGGGAGGCCTGAGGAGCTGGGGAGAGACTGGGAGCCTCTGGTTGGTGGGACAGAACACATAGAATATCTATCAATTAAATTCACCGAACATCTTATTTGGGCAATGTTCATGGCACCCCAAAACAATTACAATACTACCATCAAAGGTCAGTGATCACAGATCAACATAACAAATAAACTAATAATGGAAAAGTTTGAGATATTGCAAGAATTACCAACATGTGAAACTGAGACACAATGAGCAAATGCTGTTGGAAAAATGGCACCAATGAACTTGCTAAATGCATGGATGCCACAAACTTTCAATCTGTAAAAAAATGCAGTGTCTGCAAAGTGTATTAAGTGAAGCTTTGTAAAAAGAGGTGTGCCTGTAGAGGAATTTAATTGATAGTGGCTTGTGGGACTGATAGGAGGAAAGAGCAGTACAGCTGTGGATGATAAAATAGAAAGGAAGATGTACAAATTCCTATTTTTGTCTTCCCTCAATTTGTTGCGTCTATGTGAGAAGAATGAACTTGAACGGAGAGTGTATATCAGATTGTCTTTGATTTGTACAGTACTGAGAGTCCCATATGGGACACAGTCAGCTGTCTACAAAGCCAGTGCTCAAAGCTGAGAAGGCCATTTGAAAGAAATACACAATAAAACCTTACTGCGCCTTGGTGGTTGAGAATTCCTAAACATTGGAACCACTGCGCAGTACCTGATTTAATAAATAAGTGAAATAGAATCCATACTTCTTTGTAAAAGGAAACAACTGTTTGCACATCTGACTTACTGGTCCTCTGTTTGGGTTTTTTTTGTTTTTATATTTTTACTTAGCTGTTTGTAGTGGGGACTACAAATCTGCAAGACAGATGACAACAGTTTACCCCTCACTGCAGACTTAGGGCAGTTCCGACCGAGTCCCGAGGGTGAAAGTCAAGGCCAGGACTAGGGAATTCATCTCTATCTTGGTGATTCTTGGACTAAAGGATACTGATGAGGCCCTTTGGAATGTTTCTTGGCCCAAGCTGAAGTTGGAGGTATCTTGCTCTATCAAGGCAAACTCAAACTTGGTCTTCAGCTGACCTCACCACTGCAAAGGGTTTTGGACTAGGATTGGACGGGGACATGTGGCATCCTGTAGCCCAGTGCTGCCCAATAGAAATAGAATATGGCTGCATATGCAATTGCAGATTTTCTAGTAGCCACATTTTTTTTTTTTTTGAGAGGGCATCTCTCATATTTATTGATCAAATGGTTGTTAACAACAATACAATTCTGTATAGGGGAGTCAATGCTCAATGCACAATCATTAATTCATCCCAAGCCTAATTCTCGTCAGTCTCCAATCTTCTGAATAGTAGCCACATTTTTAAAAAGTAAAAGAAACAGCTGAAATTAAATTTAAATAATGCATCTTATTTAACCCATTTTGAATCTTAAATACAGTGATCCTAAGTACAGTATATAATCAATATAAAAATTAATTGAGAGGTTTTACATTCTTTTTCTCATACTTAGTTTTCAAAATCCAGTGTGTACTTTACACTTATAGCACATCTCAGTTTGGACTGGACACTTTTCAAGTGCTCAGTAGACACAAAGAGCAATACTTTTTAGAAAAATAGACTATTTTTTAAAGTTTGTTTTAGGTTCAAGAAAAATTGAGTGGCAAGTACAGAGTTCCCATATATTCCCTGTCTCACACAGGCAAACATCCCCCACCAGAATGGTACGTTTGTTACGAATCAATGAACCTACATTGGTGCATAACTATCTCACAAAGTCTGTAGTTGATGTTAGGGTTCACTCTTGGTTTTATACATTCTATAGGTTTTGACAAATGTATAATAATATATTCACCATTACTGTGTCATATAGAATAGTTTGACAGCCATAAAAATTCTCTGTGGTTCATCCCTCCCTCCTTCCCCTCTAATCGCTGCAACCACTGGATCCTCTTGCTGTCTGCATAGTTTTCCCTTTCCACAATGTTGGGAAGTTTTCCAGGTGGAATCAGACTTTTCAAACTGGCTTCTTTCACTTAGTAATATGTATTTAAGTTTCCTCCATGACTGTTCATGACTTGATAGCTCGTATCTTTTTAGCACTGAATGATATTCCATTGTCTGGATATACCACAGTTTACAGAGGAAGACTTTTTACAACCAGGATTATACCCTAGTAGTGGGACTTCCGGTGGTGGTGGGGGGAGGGGGTGGTCTGGGTGTTGTGGGAATCCGGGTAATTGGGAAAGCTGTCTTTTTGCTGTGCTTAAAAAGTTTCTGTGAGTATCACGAGGAGAAAAGGAATGGTGTAGGCAACAGACTCACGACTCCAAGGGACTAGCGGTTACCAGAGGGGAGGGGTGGGTGAGGGTGGGTGGGGAGGGAGGAGAAGGGGATTCAGGGGTATCATGATTGGTGCACATGGTGTGGGGGGGATCCGTGTCGCACAGACAAGGCAAATGGTGACTCTGGCATCTTACTACACCAATGGGCAGTGACTGCAATGGGGTTTGGGGGGGTCACGATAATGGGTGAATGTGGTAACCACATTGTTTTTTCATGTGAAACCTTCATAAGAGTGTATATCAATAATACCTTAAATAATAAATGAATGAATGAATGAATGTTGTAGGAGAGCAGTGGGGATGAAAAGCTTGAAGAAATAGATCTATAACCACAAATAAAGGCAAATCCTCTCTCTTCTATGATATTCCACTCTCCACCTCACACAGAGCTTGGAATCTGCTTAGTTCAAAGCCTTCTGATAATTTAGCAAATTTCTGAATCAAATATTCCTTCCAAGCCAGTGTTATGAACATATTTAGACTAAACAAATTGTCAGGAGAGAACAGAAAGCTGGATTTGCATGGGCATGATTTCCTTGATCAGAGAATACTGAGGAAAAAGAGACCAAAGAAGGAGATGCTGTCATTCAAATGTTGTTCCCACTGTTTGGAGTGGCAGCTCTACTCTATTTTCTTTATTTTTGGGATGCTGCTGCTGAAAGACCTCTTTTCCCTGTTACTACACATTTTCTGCCCATTGAGCTCTCATCGTTGGTAAGGGTTGGTGTATCAATTCCGAGAACTGTGACCGCAAGGCTGGAAGGACAATTGGTGAGGCTGTAGTGTCACAGCCAGATCAGTTATATTAACTGGGGGATGATGTCATTTCAGCCATTTTGAATCTTAAATACAGTGATCAGTCTTTTAGGGAATGAGTCAATGTCAGAAAATCTGTCCATCTTCCTCATTAAGAGCTTAATGTCTTCTAGGCATGGGTGAGCAGAAAAAATAATTATGGATAGTAATAACGGGGTCCATTTAGGAACGGGCCAGCATGAAAATGCTGTTGATTTCAGTTCACATGCATGGTTTTCAGGCCCTTTTCAATATGTTAAATTACTGGTGAGAAACACAGAAGTAGTGGCTGGTTTGACAGGGTTTCCCTCTTTAGGAGAGGCAGAAGACTCAGTTATAGTCTGTTTGGACAAGTTGCAGTAGCCTTGGGCAGCATTTTGTTTTCATATTCACAAGTCAAACTCACCAGATTCTACTTCATCAAGAGAAAGACCGGCTAGTTCCTCAGTCCACCACAAACCTAAGGCAAACCGTCTCCTAGCTTTAATTTTCCTAATCATAAGATGGGAATTGCATCTAATTGCAAAAATTACTCTAATTCAGATGAAATGGTCCAAGAAGTATAGAGATTAGTATAATGAATCACTGTGCTTCAGGGGAAAGGAAAACCTCTTCATAAAGACTCTTTGTTGTACTTTTTTTTTTTCCAGCTCCTTTCAAAATGTCTACTGTTCATGAAATTCTGTGCAAGCTCAGCTTGGAGGGTGATGTAAGTATATCATTTTCACTTGGTGTATTTTTGCAAATTGGAACTCTACATAACTCTGCTGCTCCCTTTCCTTGTATATCTAAGGAAAATGAGCATAAAATTTAGACAGTTATTGATCCTGTTGGTTCCTTTCCTCCCCAGTGCTGTAGGTGTTTGTAGTAGTTCAGTTTGAAAGAAATGTTACAGCACTAGAAACTTCTTTGGCATCACATTAAAGTTGGACAGACACTGGTGACATTGGGGTGACTGGAATTTTATCCTGCTATATACTTAGCATGTCAGTGGTGGTAAATGTTATGATGATCCCTGACTTTTTAATGTCATGCCCTGGGCCTTTATTAATGGTTGACATAAGCTACAGCCATATAAAAAATGATCCTGTGTGTTTTGAACTTCTTACAGTGTCCAGGGAGTTACTCCAGATGCTTAGACTTTTAAAACAAATTTAACACCTGGGAAAGCTTTTCTCCAAAAGAGCTAGGATTTCTTTTTTTTTTTTTTTTTTTTTTTAGATAATTATTTTTTTATTGAAGGGTAGTTGACACACAGTATTACATTACATTAGTTTCAGGTGTACAACATAGTGATTCAACATTTATATACATGACAATTCTAGGTACCAGCTATCACCATACCAAGCTGTTACAATATCTTGACTATATTCATTACATCCCGGTTACTTATTATTTTACCATTGGAAGTGTATACTTTTTTTTTTTTTTTTTTTTTTTGTGAGGGCATCTCTCATATTTATTGATCAAATGGTTGTTAACAATAAAATTCTGTATAGGGGAGTCAATGCTCAATGCACAATCATTAATCCACCCCAAGCCTAATTTTCGTCAGTCTCCAATCTTCTGAGGCATAACAAACAAGTTCTTACATGGAGAACAAATTCTTACATAGTGAATAAGTTCTTACATGGTGAACAGTACAAGGGCAGTCATATCACAGAAACCTTCGGTTTTGCTCATGCATTATGAACTATAAACAGTTCAAATATGAATACTAATATAATGAGAGTATATATAATAATGAGAGTATATATAATATAATAACAAATACTAAATAATGAGAGTATTATAATTCATCATGCTTCTTTTTTTTTTTTTGCTTTGGCTGTCAGGGAGCTCAGAATTATATTTGTCTTTTAGAGGAAATACGTGAACCTGGCAATTCTAACACAATTGTATCTTTGTTTTACAGTTAAAAAAAATTAAACTGTATGTGAAATTATAAGTCATTGCAAATACTTTTTGAATCAAATAGAATATAAATTATGAATGTGTGAAATATATAATAATACTATACATCTTTCAGGTAGCTTGGCAGAAATGGGTTGTACAAAAACACTTCAGTGACACCGGTTTATAGGGATATCTTAGAGATATTTCAGAATATGCTATTATGGAAATTAAAATACAAAGAAGCACCTTAACGTAGGCTGACAGCAGCTTGGGTCACGTGGTACAGAACTCTGTCGTCTCCGGTGCTTGCTATCAAAATGTTCAGAAGGATGTTGTCTGTGCAAGCGCAGGCAGTGTGGAGTACTAGTAAGCCTGTGTGTGGTTTTAATCTTTCTTCCTGTATCTTTACATGCTGAGGTCCAGGCAAGTCCAAGAGCTAAGTAACGTTTTTCTTTAATGGGTCTGATCCTTAGATTGTTTCTACTATCAGGTTTTATGAGAGAGCTTTTTATGTAGCCTTTGAAGTTACTCTACTAATATGATGGAGAGATGATACTAGAATTACTTGTCATGTATTCCCCAGTATTTTGAGAGAAGAAAAAAAAAATCACTTTGCCTCAAAAATTTGATTTTCAAGTAGATTTCATAGGTAATAAGTTCAATTATCCATTTAATTTTGTTTCCAGAGTACTGTGAAATTCTGCAAAATGTTTCCCTATTTGTTATTTTTGGAATACGACGACATAGCACCTGGTAAAGAAAACCATGTGTCATATGACTCAGTGACCAGACTGCCAACCTTTGTAAATAATTGATGGCATTGTTAATAAATAGGAAAATGTGTTTTTCCCTAGATTTCTGTCCACATTTTGGGGCCTCCATAGTAAATACAGTGTTTCAAAATAGCACTTTGTTTTAATCTTTTCTTGAATGTGTGCTCCTTTCCCACTGAGTTCATCTTACTTGAAAGGTTAAGTAATAAAATTATATGGAAAATACCGTGATAATCCATTGTGTTTCAGAGTTACTAACTGAATGTACTCTTTGGCCAAGACGGTCCCAAGTACATTTTGAAACACGTTGCCCACGGACTTAGATTTCTGTTCTGTCCTGGGAGACATTTGAGAGGGTGGCATCTTAGGTACTTAGCTGTACAGCCTCACTGCTGATAAAACCAAAAGGTGTGGGTGCTGGAGCCCCTCACAGCATGATGCCTGTGGGTGGAGAGGTGAGCCGTGGCACCGCAGTCTCTGACTTCCCAGAGACAGAGCCAAAGCAAAGTCACCCCATTACGATGGGCATCATGTACTTGGGGTTAGGCGGCGGGGGTGGGGAGCCTTAACGTTGGAGGTGGCGCAGCTGTGGGCGGCCGTCCTGGCCATCAGCGGACATAAACCACATTGTCCATCCTCTTGTCTAACCTTTGTTTTGGGGCTGGATAGCAGGGAGGAGGAAAGCTGCAAGAGCATTTCAAAGAAGGAGGGAAGTGAACGCTTTGGAGAGGAAAACTGATGGAGAAGCACTGTTGTCCTTACCTCAGTCTGGGGTGGGGTGGGGTGGGGGTGGGTTCCTGAGATCAGGAAGCCGAATGGGCTTTGAAAAGCTTTGGAGAGGGAAGAGTGTATGAAATGTACTTGGAAGCGTGGAAGGCAGGGGATAGCGTTAAAGACAGCAGAGGGGAGGATACAGGGAGAGAGAGAGAAGCAGGAACTTGGCCCATGCGAAGAGGAAGCGGGCCACGTGGCCTGGCCACCTTGGTGCGACTGGGGTGGCCAAAGTAGATGGTGGAGGAGGAAGGCCTCCTGCGCTCATCTGATAGAGGCAGGCAAGCATTTCACATATGCCTTTTAAAGAATTGTGAGCACAGAGGTACAGGCCTATCGGAAACTCGTGTGCCTAAACACACTTGTCTTCAGGCTTTTCCACATTTTCAGCTTGTTTCAGATTGCCTCCAGCTCAGTTTAATGCTCTTAAAATCCTTCTCAAATAAACGGGTGGTTTTAAGTGCCCAGCTTTGTGCTGTCTGCTTTTGAGCTTGCACTAATATAAGTAGAAATACAAAGGGCATATTCTACAGTAGCTGAGTCTTTGAAGAATACTGATCAGAAACGATGAAATCTATTATCCTAAGTGTGATGGCACATTAATATTTATCTAAATACCTAGTCCATGATTGGAATTGTTAAAATCTAAAAACAAAACAAAACAAAATGAACAAAGCAGCAGTAGACTCATAGACGCTGTGTGACCAGTGGTTACCCTGGGGGAGGGAAAAGTAGGGGGGCAAGGAAGCCCAAGAATCTCAATCATAAGTTGATGATGGGGATGGAGGTGCCGCATGGAGTATACAGTCAATGGTACTGTAACTATGTTGACAGATAGTCACTGCAGTAGTCGGGGTGAGGATCTTACTAATGGGATAACTGTTGAATCGCTGTGTTATATATTTGAAACCAGTATAATACTGTACATCAACTATACTTCAATTAAAAAATACACTTAAGAATAAATAAATGAAGAAGAAACAATGGGTGAAAAATCTACTTTAGGAATCGATATTTCACAAGAGGATTTTAAATGTGTGTGATTTGTGTTTTACCTTAGCACTCTACACCCCCAAGTGCGTACGGGTCAGTCAAAGCGTACACCAACTTTGACGCCGAGCGGGATGCTTTGAACATTGAAACAGCCATCAAGACAAAAGGTAGGTGACGCGTCTGTCCTCTTTTCAGGCTCTGACTGAGGCATGTTTAATTATCTCCATTGCCCATCAAATCTCCATACACTGGTCATTGGAAATTATCATTGAGTTTCAACAGGTGGATCTAAATCTGCCCCACACCTGCCTCCCTCCTTTCTTTGGAGAGGAGAAGATTTAAAACAAAGTATTTTTACCAGACAACACAATAAAGCCCATGCTGAGAGCCAGAAGGCCTGACCCCCCTGGAAATGTGCTTTGGGCTCAGCTCTTCATTTTAAGGCCTCTTCTCTAAGGAAGAGGTTGGTCATGATGATCCCTCAGGGCCTTTTTTGTCCAGAATCCCCTTGAATTCCATTAGCTTTTGTTGGAAAAATGCTGGGAAAATTTGACTGTTTTGTTCTTAGATTGATCTAATGAGCAAAAAATTCAGACTCAAAAAAAACACAAGAAGTCTACAAGTTAAACCAGTTCTTAGGCTTGGAGTTCAAATCAGAAGAGCTGATTGCCTCAAGTTCCAGGACCTGGAGCATAGAAACCTCCCTTTAGAAATCAAGCATAAAGCATTGATTTTCTACCAATAGAGTTGTGCAAGAACTGGTTTGGGTCATCATGCAGTTTATTATTGCCAAAGTAATTGTTCAGATTTTTTTTGGCTAACGTTAAAGAAGTGTGCGTCTTTGTGTTTGCCCCATCCCCTGAAGTCCCAGAAACATTGAAGTTATTGTGGGGGTGCTTGTGAGTTACCACCATCTTTTCCGCTTTTGGATAAACAAACCTTTACTGTGAGGCTTGGTTGAGATGCAGATGTGACCCAACAGCCAAGCAGGTGCTGTTTCATACCTCTGTTAGGAGGGCCATGGGACATTTTTCAAAGTAGAGTGTTTTAACTTCCTGACACACTTGTATAATTCACGTGTGGGTCACTGACAAACTGGGAACCTGCACCAGTATGACAAGGGACCTAATGGACGGTGACTGCATGTCCTGGATTCTGCTCTAATATTTACTGATTTGCCCCCTTTCACTCTCAGATTATCTTATTTTGCAGGATAAATAACATGGTCACCTTTTCTAAAACACTTGGAGAAAATAATGACTTTGTTTCCAGAGATAGGAAGGGAAATAGACCTGTTTGTCCTGTGGCTCTAACAGGACAAAAGGGTCTGCATCATCTGCTTAAGCAGCCTTAAGTTCCATAAGGTCGCTGTGGGCACTGCCCAGAATAGCTGACTGGACAATCAAAGGGGGAATAATGAAGTGTCTGACTTAGGCCTTTAAGAAGTCTTTTTGGGGGCTTTAAATGACCATACTTGTTAAAGGCCAGGTTAGGTGTCCAGAAGTCACTCAGCAGAAAATGAAACCAAGAGCTTCAGGACTTATTTGATGACAGTTCTACTCGTTGGAGCTGGAGACTAGCAGGATGAGAGCACATGCAATAACACACACACACACACACACACACACACACACACACGACCAAAACACGTGTCTCACCATTTGGACATGCCTGCATTCCTGGGGTTTCCAACATGCCATTGTAGAAACACTTAACTCACTTAACCGTTAACTCATTTAACAAAGATGGCGACTTTTACAAGCTTGAGACAAAGACTGCTTTTATCCTTGCATGAGAAAGCTTTTAGCATACTGGAATGTAAAGATTGCGCAAATGAACTGTGGTAACAGCTGAAATTCCCAAGGTAATAAAAATACCTTCAGGCTCTTTCTGAGTTAGTAGAAGAATACAGTAGTTTCTAAGCAGAAACGTCTGGAGCCAAGATTTGGATTCCTGCATCCCTGTTTGGTGAAGGGCAGCTGACATCACCGTATCATGGTTGCAGCTATTTATTGAGTGCTCATTATGGACAGACATTGCCCCCTAACCCTTTCGGAGCATTTCTCTTTGGTGAACTTCAAATCAGTCCTCCAGTGTAGTGTTCCACAATCACCCACTTTATGGATGACACAGGATAGGGTTAACATGCTCCAGGTCTCTGGGCCTTGGTTCATACTGGGGTTTGAACAGCCCCAGGCCTGTGTTCTTAAGCACCCCAACGTTGTGTCATCTGCCCGCCAGCATGGAACATGTTTCTTTGCCATGAGTCATTTTCAGTCCTGAGAAACAATTTCTACTGTGATGTTACTGATATCGGATACATGGAATATTTGTGGGTCATCTGTAGGTACCCTGTCATCTTCTCTGCCACACTTAACGCCTAGTGGGTTCCACCTGGGACCACTTTTTATTAATCTACTTATTTTAGGTGCCTAGTGATTCAGAGAGTATCTAAATCTCTTGAGTTAAAGACTTAACTTTAAAATAAGTTCGTCCTTTAAAATAATTTCTCGATTGTAAGCATGTTTAGAACCTATAATCCTTCTAGGAAACTATTGAGAAGAAAGTGATATCCATACAGGGCTCAATACACCAAAGATGATAATGTCAGCATTGGTTATGATAGTGAGAAACCCAGATACATCTTCTAGTTGGGCAGTGACTGAGTAGATTATGATAACTCTCTCTATAAATATTTCATAGGATGGATGTCTGTAGAATGTTACAGAGACATGAAAAATAAAGTTTATGAACAATTTTTAAACATTTCAGTTGTGATGTAATTAACATACCATACAATTCACCTATATAAAATACGTAATTCAGTGTTTTTTAGTGTATTCACTAACTTGTGAAGCCAACACCAAAATTTTAGAACACTCATTTTAATGTACATTCCCTTTAAATTTGTCAATTATATAGGAAAATGGATATAAAATAGTATACACAGTATGATCACCCAATTTTTTATGTCAAAAAAAAGCACTATTAACTGATACATAGAATTAAAGGTAATTGATTCTTTTCCTTTCTTGTGCTTTCAGCATATTTTATATTTTGCAAATTTTCTGTGATGACACCGTACTACCTTCGTAATGGAAGGCAATAAATTTAATTACAAACAAAAATGAAATCATTAGTTGGAAAAGTAATATCCCTTTGTTCTTTTCTCTTTCCCCTTGGTGTTTGTAGGTAACTAACAGCACTTTAAAAAAATGAGCTAATTAATGTTTTACTTCCCTCTCTGCCTTTTACTTGAGTGATTCTGAAGCTTGTGCCCCACCTTAACCCCCTCCCCACCTCTAACCCTTTATTGGGAACACAGTGCTGAGTAATTGCTTCCTTGGCATCAAAGACAACAAAGGGGAAACCTCAAAAGAAGGTGACATTCTGAGCCTCCTGTCCCAAATGGGTAGCCCACGTGTGTGCGCGTGTGTGCATTTCCAGGTGTGGAGCGTGCCGAGCGTTACCTGCTCAGGTTGAAGTACCACTGACTCCCTATTGTCCAGGGTGCTTGGCAGAAAGAGCTGGGAGCAAGTCAGCTGGGGTGCAGGGTGAATCAGTTGCTGTTAAACGCAAGGATTTGAAGCAGAGAATTAGCAGGAGGGGCAGAACCGGGCGAGCTTTATGGGCTGGTACTGCCTACACTGGTCAGAAGGTCCTGAAGCAGCTTCTTATCCATCCTTTGCCTTCAGCCCTTACCGTCTCTCACCTGGGCTCTTAGGGCATCTAACCTTTAATGGGCTCCTCCAGGGCTGATTCTCTTTCTGGCTTAATCTCTAGGCTTTTTAGTGCCCCAAACTGAGCCTTTGCCCCTGGCAGGAGTGTGCAGCCCCCTTCCAGTGGGCATGTTAGCCCACCTCCACCGTCTGGGCAGTTCCCGCTCACCTCGGCGTGAGCCCGTACACAGCCTCCTCCCCAAGCTCCCTGAGGAGGCGGAGGAATCCGTCATTTCTTGGTCTGTGTCTCATAGCACTTCGCACACTCATTTATAGCTCTTGTCATGTGATGTTGTAGTCATTCATGCATGGACTTGTCTCTCCCACCAGAATGTGAGCTTGTTGGGGGCAAAGACTTTATTTCATTAATCATATTTAATCTTAATTTATATAGCCCCTGGGACTGTGTGAGAAGGTAGACATTTAACCCAAATAGTCAAAACATGCACAGATACCAGGTCACACAGGTGAGTGCAGAGGGGGGGACACATGGCTGGCAAGATGAAGCAGCAGAGGACAGTCCTAGGCTCTGGATAGTATCCAGAAAGGGGAATAGTCCCCTAGGGAACTTTGATCCTTTTTCGCAAAGTGAGTTTAGCTCACATTCAAATCTGCTTTGTAGTTGGAAGGGATCTCAGTATTTCTTGAGTATGTTACCTCAGCCAGATATATGATCATTTTGTGTGTGCTCTGGTTTGAGGTAGACAACGCAATTACATACCTTAATTTATGTCTAGTTAGAAACTGAATAAAACTGTGCAAAAGTAGTAATACTGCTTAATTAACAAGATTTGTGAAGCTTAAATCTGTAGGAGTCTCTTGGTCTAGATTGGCCTTTGGTTAAATATATACTGTGGTTGGTGTACAACACAGCTGTGAATGGTTTACCATATGGGTCCAAATAACTAGAAAGGAAAGTCAGCTAAATGAGAAAAGGATGAATCCAGACTACATAAAATAGATTGTAATTAGAAGCAGCACAACCCCAGAGTTAGCACAAGTGCCAATAGACTGGCGCAGCTTTGCTCTCTCTCTGGCGGGGGAAGGGTAGTGGGTTGCCCTATTATTGCCAGCTTTGATTTTAGCAGTATTTGTGCTCTCCGGAAAGGATGCAAAAGCGAGGTTTTTTTTGGTTTTCTTTACTCCCTTCTCATAAGCACGAGTATAGAAGCATAATGCAGCAAGTTTTTGCACTTAATTTTTTCTTCTACTTTTAAAATGGAACCGCCAAGATTGCCAGCATGGCCAAGAGACTAACATCCATGCCAGGGGAAAGCAAGCCAGGATGTGTAGCTTTGGCTTCACCTGCGCACCTGGAGGTATAGTCATTGAGCTGAGACAGCAATTAGAAATATATTCTCTTGGAGATGCTGGCAGGTAGATTGGCTCCCAAAAGGAGCTGCTCTCCCAAAGGAGGGGAGTGGGAGGCAAGGCCCAAACCAGCAAGAATCCCTAAGCTGGAGTGAGAAGGTCCTTGAGAGAAAGGCCTTTGCGACTCACGGAGCTCAAGCCTTCTCTCCCTTCTGGAGGGGAACTTCCCATTGCTGAGGCCTTTCTCTTGGGGTTCAAGATTACTTTAGACTGAGTTCTCGTCTGACAGCACTGCCAGGAACAGGGGGAACCAGGTGGGATCACCACCTTTACCCTGAGCACACATTTTGTGACTTTCTAAAAGATGATCTTTGTGTGGGCGTGTAGATGCCAAACTCGAGCCAAGAATCCCTTATAACATGGGTGAGGGAGTCCCTGATGCCTTTCGAATCGCAGGCATCGGCTTTTGTTAATTGCTTCTCAGCTATTTCTATTTTGTAAAAATTACTACTTTCCCCCGAGGAAATCCAAATACTGGTGTCCCCTAGGGACAATAGAAGCAACCAGATTCTTACCTGGCATCAGCAACGCTAAGACAATAAGAAGCAGCTCCTTCACTCTCAGCTGAGTTGGGGGTGGGTGTGTTGGTTCCTCTTGCGTCTGTTGAGGTTTTTTACTCTCCATCTCATGAGGCTGGTAGAGTGGCAGTGCTTGCATTTTGTGTGTAGTCCTTCTTTCACAGTTTGAATTTTGAGTGGTAGCCTATTTTATATTTCCCTGGTGGTCTTGTAGAGTATTTCAGAAATATAACTATGCATGGGAGACCGACAGGGTTCTAGATTATTAAAATATTCCGTGGGTTTACCAAATAGCTGGTACTTAAATCCCTTCTAAAGGACTGAGCTGAGGTGAGACCAGAGCAGAGTGACAATAGAAGAAATTTGATTCCTGGACCAAACCTCCCCTTTAGGCACTTGTGTGCTTTCCCTGAGTTGGGGCCCTGTTCCCTGGCTGTGCCACAGGGGAGAGGCACCAGGCCCCCCAGCCTTCTCCCACCCTGCCTAGTGCCTGTGTTCTGTCCCAGAGTTGATCATGAACCTGGACTAGTGAGCTAATGTGTGCCAATGGCAAAAACGTCCCCTGTCTTCCATCTGCCCCATACTTTCATGGACCAAAATCAAATGCAGCAAGAGGCAGACCTGCAGCAGAGAAGCCGAGTGGAGAACATAGGAGACACGATCCCATGTACTAACTCAGCCAGCCCTTCTGCATCCCCAGAAATGCAGTGCTCTCATGACCTCTGTTTTACAGATGAGAAACTGAGGCATAGGGTGGTAACTAGTGTGCCCACATCATACAGTTCTGAGTCCCATGCACTTCCAGAGTACTATGTCTGTTGCTGCCACTTACCATATGCGGTCCTTTTGCATCTGACACTTACCTGGCTGTTTGCTGAGTCTGTCTGGAGACAGAGCGCTCACTTCTGCTGAGTGAGCCAGAGCAGTGACTCCAAGAGCAGGAATTCCAGGCCAGGCAGCAGGGTGGCTCATGGTGGTAAGGATACTCAGGGCAGTGGGGAGGGGGGGTGCACGCACGCATGTGTCTACCTCTCTCAAATCACCGAGATGACTTTTGGGCATATTAGGCCTGTGGGGAGGAACTGCTCTTCTCCCACTGACTTATTAATGGTTTTCTCCAAAGAGAGGCTCTAGCTCTTCATTGTTGAAGAACCTCAGGTGGGTTATCTCTGCAGAGGCCATGCATTGTTACTGGGTAGCATGTATCTACAGATTATTAAATATGTGTGCATTTGTATGTACTAAATATTAAGCAGTTCTATAGACATACACGCACATAACTGTCTCAAATCCTTCTTAGGAACTAGGTGGAGTGTGGCATAAAGTATCAAAGCATAATTTCAAAAAAGTACAAACATGACTCATACAAATATAGGATGGACACGTGCCAAACATTTATTTAACTCATGGAGATAAGGCTGGTTCAAAGGGAAATTTGAGAGATTGGGTGTTCGTAGGCACTGAGAAAGAGTGTTGGAATAAGATTGCTGGGCTGGATGTAAGACCATTAATGTTGTACAGGGCACTGAAGCCATAACCTTTGGGGTCATCCTTTCTACCGAACCAAAATATCAAGTGAATATGTAACTCCACAGAGCCTGAGCCCTAGTCGGTAGTAAGTAGCAAGTCGAGTGAGCGCACATTGGCTGAAGAAACTGGCCTGGCTGGGCCTGTTAGCCCCATTGTTAGCCACACCGGAAGGACATGTTGTCTTCCTCTTGCCTTATTTTCAAGTTTTGGCCAATCGTCTGTAACAGGAGGCAGGCAGGGTGCCCAATGGTGTGAGCCTGGGTCTTTAATCCTGGTTTGAATGCAAGTATCCTGCCTATGAGCAGTGGTTTCTTTCCTCTTGGGTAAAACAGGGATGATTAGTAACACCAAGGTGGTGAAAATTATATGATACAATTGTGTGAAGCACCTAGTAAAATGCCTGGCTCTTAGTAGGTATATATTATCATATAATAGGTCTACATGTCCACGTCCATGGATCTTTGACCCTCTCTTCTCTCTGTAGCCTGCTTCTGACCTTCTTATTGTACAGATACTTCCTCAGAAGTCTGATGCTGATCAAGATATCCAGTAATCTAAGCCAAGCCATGGTTTTTATCATACTTTAGATAAGGAGAGGACCTGGCAGTTTGCCTTTATTTTCGAACCAGTCAGTCCTGCTCTGAGGGCCTCCTGAGTCCTTCATCAAACACAATGAAATCCATTTTCTTTGTGCAGTCAGTGTATCTTGGCAGATGTGAGTCAGCATCCTGTTCAGAATGGCCTCTTAGTCCCTTGCCATGGGCAATAAAAGACACACATTTTCCGTGGAAGCCAGATGGGGAGCTGCCTTGGGGTTTCCACCTGCAGAGAGGAGACGGAAGCTCCAGGAGGCTGATTTTGTGGTTTCGAATTCAGCCATTATTTTAGCCTGCAAGTGTTCTTTATGTTTTAAAAATGTGGTGGATGACACCCAAGTTTTCTGCTTGGTCTCTGCTGTCAGCAGCATCTTCCTATGACATCTGGCCGAGCCATGAGAGTCACCGTCTTCAGGTTGACTGGCATTTAGATCAGTGACCGGCCCTCCGGAGGCCCCAGCTCAGAGTGTTGGAAACATTTTTGTTGTTCGCCCATGAGCTTCTCTGAGCATTTTCATTCAAGGAACAAATGCCTGCAAACTTAATTGTGCTATTTCCATTCAGGACCCAAATAAATTTGTCTTCATTCCTTATCAATCTTGAAAATCTTTTGTAAGTTTTGAAAGGAAAAATTTAAAAATCTGCTTGGATCACAGTATTTACTGTGCTCACCTACCTTCTGTAAGGACTTCCCACCCACATCCCTGTTTTCCTGTATGGGGCTTTGTTTAGATTGCCTTTAGACCTTCTACATCACAAACAAGAAAAACAGGATGGGAAAAGACACATCATTCAGATTTGTTGTTTTCATGTTTCTGCCCCACCCACACGGTTCCTTTTAGACCCTGGGCCCCGCTGCCCAGAACCACTTCCTTACGCCCTGGGATGTGTGCGATCTGAAAGTGCAAAGGCAGGAAGGGAGAGCCTCATCTCCCAGGAGGCGACGCCTGTGTGGAACTGTTCAATTTAAAGCTTCCCTCGTGTGCTGGCCCTCGCTGTGCGGTGTTGACGATGCCTGCTGACGTAGGTAGCTGACTGTTCCCCTTCTCGTCCATCAGCTGCTCTGTGGGCAGAAGCGAGGAGTAACCGACGACCCTTGAAGCTCCAACCTGCGCTGAACTATTTTCCACAGAAATAAACTGCCTCACTAACTGTGATAGCAGGTTGAGAGGAAATAGCAGTGTCCTGTAGATAAGGTGGTTAAGTCCTACTGGCAGATACACGTATTCTGGTGTAAGGACACAGGGTGTGCTGCAGGTGGCTTTGATTAGGCAGTTGATCTTGGGCTCCATGGTGTTTTCCTCTTTCTAGTTCAGTTTGAAACTTGCAGACAGTGATAGGGGAGAAATAGCTGATGTTGGTGAGGCGCTCAGAAAAGGGAGGGGGCTTCCACTTGCAGAAACAGCTTTCATTTAATTTCTTCGTAGTCACTGGCATTAGTGTTTGTGTGATGCTTCAGCTTGTTCACTCGCAAGGGGTCCCAGCGTATTGGATGCTGCATCTCGGCAGGCTGTTTGCTTGATAAATAATTTAGGTAAAAGACATTTAGATTCCTTCAGCTGATAGTGGTTGCTGCCCCCTAAGTGAGACTCAGGGGACCACTCTGGCTCTTCACAGGGATTTCCAACAATCGGATTGAATTCTGCCTCTGTTGGCTGGGTGCCAGTTGTAGGAACAGAAAGGCAAAAGCTGTTCCACTGGCTAAGAGGGTGGGACCGACTGCAGTTGGTGCAGTGAACTCTTTTTCAGGTGTCATTTCTTACCTGGGTTATTTGAACAAAGGTAAGCAGTTCTTCCCTTAAAGTTGTAGTCAACCCTACACCTCACAGAAGCTGTGGGTAGAAGTGACTTTTAAAAATCTTGGACATAGGCAGATTTCTAAAGATCTTTCCATTCCACACATGCTTATCCATTTTTGTTGGTGATTCTTAAAGAATTCCTGCATCCAATGTCCCAGAGTCTTTAATCAGCAGGTCTCAGGTGGGGCCCAGAGGATTGTGTTTTGAGTAAGTGCTTTATGTGATTCTAATTCAGGTGAGTTTAGGACCATAAACTTTCCATTTGTTTCTGAGAGAACAGTTTTTTATGGGTCAGTGTTCTGGTATGCATTCAGCAAACCCAAAATTGATTTCAGGAACTATTAGAATTGAGGTGAAAGGACATGATTGTATTTTGTTATTGTTCTGGAGCATTTTCAGATTTGGCTAAGAAAATAAGTATAAAACAAAACACATTTATAAACAAGTGGTTTTCCTAATACAAAGTTAGAGCCATAGAAAATTTAGAGAGAGAGAGAATGCATGTGTGTGAATAGGCGAGCATGTGCCCGGACGCATGACGTAAATCCACTAAAGTAGCCTTATAACCTTAATAATGAGTCTTTGAATAAATCCATCCTGCCCATACCCAGTTGAAATTAAATATGAATTAAAGCTCAGCTATATGTCAGTGTTTCATGGAAGCAGAACTGGAGGTCACTGCAAACACCTTTCTTCAGCAGACATAGAAATTGAGACCCAAGGAGGGCAGATGTTTACACAGGTAACAGTTACAGAACTGAGCGTCAGTCTCTCTGAGCATCAGTTTCTCCACCTATATAAACTAGGAAGAGGAGTAACTATCTCCACTGGGTTATTGTGAGAATTAAGAAATAAGTTAGTTTATGTTAGAATGTTTTGGGAAGAGAATTTTATAGAAACAGTTTCTAACTATTATGCATGTTGTATTTTATTTTAATTAAACTACTTAGAGCCTTGAGGTGAAGTCAGTAGTTGATTCTGGATTGATGATTGCTTGTCGTTCACAGTGTATTTTAAAAGCCCCCATATGGCATTATGGTGAACTTTAAAACTATAGGTGATCAAAAGAAAGAAATCTTTATCCATAATGCTACCACTCAGATGATCACTATTGAATTTTTGGTGTAAAGGCGTCTAGATATTTTCTTATACATGCATATATATTTTATAAAAATCAGGTTATACTGGGTATACTGCTTTGCATCCTGTTTATTTAGTACCATTTTGTGAACATTTTTCCACATTGATACTTCATACCATTTTTCAAAAGACAATATAGTATCCCATCTCATGGACAAAGAACATTTCAGTCTCTTATTGAACATAGGTTTTTTTTTTCCCTTTGATATTTTGATATTACATGCAATGCTGAAATAAGCATTTTTGAAACCAAATCTCTCATAGAGCAATTGGGTTTCTGTGTTGACATTGAATAGTCTAAAAACTGGAGCTAAAGTTATAGATGAGATAACTGACTAACGTACTGGTGTAGATTCACTCTGAAATGAATATATAAATACAAAAATAAATATTATTTATTTTTATACCCAGAAAACCTAACTTCATGCTTTTTTATTTCTTTAACATGCTTGAGAGTTGGGGATACCTTCTCTCACTGTGCTCATTGCTTCTGTCACAGAGCTTTACAGTTCGGATCTTTGGTAGCTTTGATTTCATTTCCTTTAGGCCAGGCTGTTTGTGTTTCCATGTGACCTTGTTGACTTAGCTACTCTCTCTCTCTCACCCAAGAATTACCTATCCAGTTACGGCAAAGACTCTTTTCATTAAACAAAGTTCCTAATCGTTTAGGAGAGAAACCTTTCACTCTCTGAATTCTTATAATCATGCTTTACATTAAATGACACATTGCAAGTATTTCTGATATAAAATTGGAAATTTTCAGATACCAGAAGGCATTGCCTATCTTTATAAATACACATGTTCCAATTAAAATAGGTACTAAAATATTTTGGTGGCACTTCAAGATTCCCAACTTAGATTTAATTTATATGAAAACACTTATTCCTTTTAATAGAGTTTTAAAATTGATTACTAAAATGGCCTATTGAAGATTAAAAGCAGTGGGACATTTATTTTCCTTACAAAACAATTTAGTCTTCAATAAGTATGATTGTATTAATCAGTTATGCTATTAAAATACAACTGCTGTATTAAATCTGACTCATTTGTCATGACAGTTTCTATAATTATGGAAATTATACCTACCTGCTTATATAGCCATAATCCTGCAATAAATATAAATAATTGTCTCTATTAATTCAGTTCAGTTACTGTCTATTAAATCTCCAGTTAAATGGCAATTTGGGACCTTCATTTAAAATCCTCCTAAAGCTCTGTTGTTCCATCTGACTGCCATAGCCCCACAAATGCACCTCTTAATGGTTTATTCCAGAAACCAATTTATGAATAAAATAGTTCTAAAAAAATACAAATATTTAAAAGGTCTACTTAGGCTTGAGGTTTGAGGCTGTCAGGGTAAAAAGAAAAGAGGGTATGGTATACACATTGGGGAGATGGTGCTGGCAAAAAGAACAGATCTTGATGCCCTGGCATTTCTGTTTGGAAAACAGTATATAAATTTCAGTTTGACAAACTCTGTTTAAAACCTTCTGTGTAAGCCCAAAGGACCAGAGCGTATGGTTGATAACCATTCACAACTTGCATTTCCGTAGGTGTGGACGAGGTCACCATCGTCAACATCCTGACCAACCGCAGCAATGAACAGAGACAGGATATTGCCTTCGCCTACCAGAGGAGGACCAAAAAGGTACAGGAAGTGTCAGGGATAGAGGGCATTCCTTGCTGAATTTCATTTCCTCAGCCATTGCTTTCTCCTTTCATGAATTCTGACTTGTGTCAGAATTCTGGAACCCTTCTGGAACCCTTACGTGTCCAGGGTATTCCTATTATAAGCGTGTAAGCATCATTACCCACACTCTCGCAGCCCCTGGAGTGCTTGGAGCTCATACATAAAGACCAAGCCCTCCTCGAACCCAGGATGTGTAGAGGGAGCAGTTCTGAGAATAGAAATCTAGAAAGGAATAGGGTGTAAGGACAGCACCAACAGGGCTCACTTTATTGAGTGCTTGCTTTGTAGCCAGGTGTGTAGTTCTCTACATGTAGCAATTCATTTTGTCTTTATGACTTCTGCTAGCTCTTGATGTTTCTAAATCAATCTCAGGACACTGGCCTTTTGCTGAGTATCACACGCACCCCTCATTCTTCACAAACATACTTAACATCTTAAGGGCTTTGGAGTGAATGGACTTAGTAGTTCATTTGTCCACCAGCCTATTTCTAGCATGCCACGCGCCCACTACTTGAAGGGTCTTTGTGTGCTTTTTCCCTTGCTTGTACACTAGTGGTTAATGAACAACCCAGTGCTTGTTCAACCTTTATTTTGTTGCAACACGAGGAAATTTTATTTTTAAAGATGGGTAGCTTTTATTTGGTAGCTTTTATTTTTAACTTCTTGCTATTAAAAGCTTTTGATTTATTCTTGGGACGGTGTAGTAAGGGTGGCTTCCCGCAGCTCCCATTTGACTTACATCTTTCCCTTGTAGCCACGGTGGAGGTGAGCTGGAAGGATTTTAGAAAAGACATTTTTGCTCTTGATGTTAACATGACCACCAGAGTTCTGGGAGTTGTAGATCAAGACCTGCTACAGCTCCTACCCCCTCCTCCCCAAACAGTTGGAAAGGACATAAATAGAAAGCATCTGGCTTCTTTTATCTCATGTGCATTAAAATTCTTTTTCCAGCTAGTCTTATATTAATCTTCTGTAGTGAAGCACAGAAGGAAATGTTTTATTTCTCTAGTTTCCCAAAAGGATGTGTGATCTGGTAGAGCTGAATTCCAGTTGGAGCAGAAGGCCCACCTCTCTGGATAGTATGCCTGTATTTGTTCCTTCAGCTCTCATTTACAGAATGGGGTCTTTGATCACACTTGGGTGTGTACACATAGGTGTACACAGAAGCCTGGATCTTGATTTCAAATTAGATAGATGGAGAACAAAGCTCTCACGTACCTGCTGGAGGGAAGATATTGCCAGAATTATGAGTGACCTCACAGGCTTTGTTGTATGCTTGGGGACAGCTCACCGTCCTACTGATTCTTGAAGTCTCTCAGCCTTGGGCTGGGGAGAATTGTCATCTTTTATAGAAAGATACATAAACTACTTGAGGTAATTTATGAAGGATACCTTAGAGGCAGAACCTTATTGATCTGAATGATTTCTCTGTGTAATGGAGGAGAAAGCCCCATATTGCCAAGTACATTAGGGCTGTGGACTGAGGCTTCCTAGGTGAATGAGCTTGAACAGTAAGGACAAAGCTAGTGGAAGTGGAGAGGAGCTGGGAGAGGATTGACTTTATGTTTCTTTCTTGTTCAAGCAGATAATAGATGCCAGGTTTCTTCATATATAGGGAACAGTTATATTTTATTTATCAAACATTTCCGGAGCTTCTGTTAAGTGCAAAGCCCTGTGCTAGACATTATGAGAAGCAGGAAGTTTAATGCCCATGAAGAGTTTATAATAGAAGTGGATGAAGTCAGTAGGTGCCCAAATGCTATTTGGGGTTTGAACAGAGAATGGGTAGAGGGGAGTGTCCAGGGTAGACAAAGCTTGGAATTATCTAACTCAAAGTTCCAAATTGGAAAATTGGTGCTATAAATGGAAGGTGTTGCTTTCACAGTCCCTTGCTAAGTCTATGTGTTACTAAGATCTTGGGAAGCAGAAAAAAGTAGGTGGTGACAGGGTTGGGTCAGATGGATTCTAAGATCCATCTCACTCAACATCTATGAATAATTTGGAAAGATTCTCTCTGAAGTAGGGACACCTCACTTCCTAGTGCCTACAGGTACTTCTAGGGGCAAAGCCTGGTAAACGCCATGGGGTGCTGCTGGGAAGCAGGAGAAAAAAGGAGGAGGGAAAGTGTAAATAAAGATCATGGTGGGAGCTCTCGGTCATTGCTCAGAGCCCATGACGTGTAGGACGTTTACTCCCGGAGGGAGCAGCTGTAAAAGCCTTGGTGGATCAGGGTATCTGTCTGCATACCTGGATGTGACTCAGACCTCTGACTTAAACTGTGTTAATGGGGACAGTGGAACCCCTAAGAAATAAAACATAGCAAGAAGTCAAAGGGATGAATAAGGAGATGGGCTTTAGTACCCCATCTGTGTCAGCACCGTCCAGTTTGGTGTGGACAAATAGACGTTCTCTTAGTCTTAGATGAAGTGTTTTGCATCAGAAAGCCTCATAAACCCACTTCCAGCCATGTTGGGGCCTCTGGTTCCTTGTGGAGACCTTTGGGAGTCCCCCAGTGCAGCTGCACAAACATCTTCTATAGGAGGGTATCGGCAGGTCACAAGGCTTTAACCATGTCCTTCTTAGCAGGGACCTTGAGCCTGAAGTGTGTCCTGTCATCCTGCATGGGCTGTTATCACTTGCAAGTGTATTGTGAAGCACCATCACACTGTAGCTTTCTGAGGAACTGCACACTGCTCTGGTTTCCTTTTAATGACTAGGGGAGAAGGCACAATCAGCTTGGATTTTAAGGCATTTTGTCAGAAACAAATGGTTCTATCTTTGAAAGGAGTGTAGCTGAGGGATAGTTTGACCCAAGACCCCAGAGTGGTGAAAGCATTGCAGCCTGCTTTACAAAGACATCCCTCTTACTTTTGTGTGATTCACCAGTGTTACAGGGAATATTGGTTACCAGTCAAGTTTTCCATGTTCTTGCCCATTTTTCTGAAGGAACTTGCATCAGCACTCAAGTCAGCCTTGTCCGGCCACCTGGAGACAGTGATTTTGGGCCTATTGAAGACACCTGCTCAGTATGATGCTTCCGAGCTGAAAGCTTCCATGAAGGTAAACACATGTGAGATGCCAACTGTCAAATCTACCATTAATATTTGTGAATTACAGCTTTCTGAGTGTAATTAGGTGATTTTCAGTTTTGTTGAATTCTCATTTGGAACTTTTTAATTTTTTTGAATGAACTGAGGCTATACATCTCAGGGTTTGTACCAAAAATATTTCAATTACTTTTTTTAAGACTGTAAAGAAATTTCATGATGCTGAGAAGTCAGTTACCAGCTGCTACAGCCTGGCACCTGGGCAATTGGAATACCATTTGGAAAAACTGCTTCCTTGATTACACTTCCTCCTAGAGATTTGTTGTGCTATTAAGGCAAAAAAGTAAAACTCACGGCTTTTGTTAAGTGAAGCTTGCAGTTCTCATGTTCTCTCTTGGGTATTTCTTCTTCTGACCTCTTATCAGCACTATTGTTTGATTCAAATTTGGTCCAAATCAGAACATTTAAAATCACAGTCCATCAGATCATGAACAGTACTTGTGTTTTGTTCAAAGTATCATAGTCCATATGATCTTTCGTTTTTTTGTTTTTTTGTTTTTTGTAATGTTGTTTTGCAATTTTAGCATAAGTTAGATAGTAGAAATTCCAGGTTAGAAACCTCCTGAGTTTTGTGCATACCTAAAACATCATGTATTATATAAATGAATAGATGCATCAACATAAATGCATGTTATAGCAAAGCATAGAACCCTTTTCCTAGTGTATGCCTGCAATGCTTTGAATAATCTGATACTGCCCCCTGCTGATAAAACTGTGTAAAGCCTTGGGAATAGGGGGAGAGCTGCAGTTGAAATTTGTATTCTGAGTCCGGATGTGTTTCCTGTGATGCCACTGTTTCTGAATTATGAAGAGGCCAAGTTGGAGGCCTGTCACCAGAGCTAATGTCACAGTACAGTTGTCATCCCTTTCCCCAGAGGGCACCTTGAGAGTGAGGCAGCTTCACACACTAGGCATTTCCAGAGCCCAGAATTTGATAGCTCAGGGCTGCTGAAAGATTTGTTTTGAAATCTTTCCTCCTTCTGTTCTCCAGCTTGGCCCAAACTGTGCCCAACTTATTTGAGTGGACGTGTTCTGAGTTCCCTAAATAGGATCTATTGCAGGGAAAGTATAAGTAAGAATGATAAAATGTCAGCAGCACTTAATGATCCTGCTTGATTCCAAGAACACTCCTGAAAACTGAGTCTTGGGATCTTTGAGCCATAAATGAGTTGACCTCTCCTAAGTTTCTTCTGACCATCATCACTTCAAATCAGTTTATTGTATTTTCATCAAGAATCCATTTAGTTGTGATCATGCAGTTTTACTAGTATCAGGTACTAGGTATGAGTGTCTTGAAATAGACCTGTTTGAGCTGTCAGTCACCATTGTAATTGGGCCCAGTCAAAGGTGCTTTGACTGCTAAATCTTTGACCTTGTGCCAGCTCATCCATTAGCTATCACAGCTGAGTACCCTTTTGAAATCCGTAAAGCTTGAAGTGATATTCACTGAACTATGCTTTAAAAAAAAAATCTGTTTTGACTTCTGGCAATACCAGTGGCAGTATCTGCCAGATGTTACAGTAGAAGTTGCCCTTGTGACAGGAATTGTGGACAATCTGTGGAAAGCGTGGGCCAAGTTTTGGAAATTGTCACGGTCACCTTTCAGTATAGAGAAAAAAGCACCATTAGAATTCTCAGATATTAACCCTGGTATAATATCACTGATGGAAGAAAACAAATCTTACATTGCTATTGTATTTACCCTTCAACAGTGTTGGGATATAGTGTTTCTTCTAATGTGTAAGTTATTTTTAGATATATTGTTGTCATCCTTGAGATTGAAAAACTCCCCTAATATATTTGAAGACACTCCATAGTCATTCTATAATATTTGTATGGAATGTCGTACAGACCTTCAGCCAAGAAGGGAAGAAATTTTGGCTTTGCCAGAACCTCTACAAATGATGATTTAAAACTCTGGAAGAAGAGGAATTGGCTCATAGATTAAATTAAGAATAAAATTCAGAGCTAACCATGAACCTGAGGCTTAGTTTATATTACACAACCCACTTTTCAGGGTAATATAAACTAATACGTTTAATTAATGCTGACGTACTCTTCATGGGTATGAGTAAGTTTCTTATTGTATTAACACCTTATAATTGATTTACATTTTAAGCAGTTATAATTATACTTAGTTCAAAGTAATATTTCCATATTTGGAAACACAAGTATTAGGGAATCCTGATCATTAAATCTTGACTTTGATCATGAAGCCAGCTTTGAAACATATGTTTCATTGAGTCCTTTCAAGCTATCTGGCATGCTCAAAAGTGTATATGTTAAATTTGAATGCATCGCACATCAGATTCTTATTCCTTAATAAAAAGTAGGTGTCTAGGTTTATTTGGAACTTCATTATTTCCTTTTGCTTCCCTAAAGTGCCTAAAGAGCACATAGTAATCCAGCAAAAATGCAAGTACAAGAATGAAATTTTTAACATTAACCCAAATTTTACATTTCAAAGAGGTGAAGCTAAAAATTTTATCTATACCTTTCCCTGGTAAAAAAAGACTTGCTCCAATCTCATGATGCTGGCTGCAAATGACAACATAAAATCTCTATATTCCTTTTTTTAAAATTGCTGAGCAGAATTATTTAACAAAGAAAATTATTTCCCATCTATTAAAATAGTGGATGATTATAGAATTTGGAAAATACAGGAAAATGGAAGAACTGGAAGGTTTGCTTTTTGTAAACCTAAACCAAAAGGCAACCCCTTTGAACATTTTGGTATATTCCATTGCTTGTTTCTTCCCCTTAAAAAATATGTGTGTGTGTGTGTGTGTGTGTGTGTGTGTGTGTGTATAAAATAAAATATACTTGAGCTCAAACATGCACCATATTATATTCTGGTGAAGCCATTTTTTAAAAGAACAGAAGATACCATTACCTTATGCTGAGGAATACAGTACAGAGTCCCTCAGTAGGACTGTAGAAAGGAGCATGCTAACAGACCCAATCCATGTTTGCAATTTACATGATCGAGATAGAGAAGTAGGCTAATGACTAGGAGGACTTCCCTGGCTGATGTCCATGCTGCCTGCTTCACAGGGGCTGGGGACTGATGAGGACTCCCTCATTGAGATCATCTGCTCGAGGACCAACCAGGAGCTGCAGGAAATTAACAGAGTGTACAAGGAAAGTGAGTAGCCCTCGTTCTGTCATGAGCTTCTCAGCCCAGTTGCTGTGACCCTGTCGTGGCTGTCTGGGCTAGGGGGGGTCACAGGATGCCCAGATTATATAGGCAAAAATGCCTGCCACAGGGACCAACCAGGGGTTTGTCATGGCCCAGGCCCTTCTCCACCTTCTTATGGCCTGGGATTTGGTGATCATATTTCACTAGAACCTCTGCAAAAGGATAGACAGGAGGGAAAGGAGAAAACTAATTAAAAAAAAAAAATCTGATGGGAAGATTAAGAAAGTATTATACATGGATTTCATGTATTGGGTGCTGTCCTGTCTCTGCTTAGGACGTCCCCAACTCTGGACTGTGGATAATTGCTGCAAGAGGCACATGGATCTATGTGCCCCAAGCACCAGAGGGGGCTGTGGGTAGACTAAATGCACAGTTTGCATGTGTATGTGTGCTATGTTTCAATACCGGTGCTATTTTGAATAATAAAACACAAATCCATTCATAAGTACTATTTAATTCTTAGTAGTTTTTGCCACTGTGCATTTTTTCAATCAGTGGGTAAGAAATATGTGTGTGTATATGTGTACGTGTGTGTAGCCCACCAAAGTTTTTGATATTCAAAATGAGTATTCATAGTCAAGAAGGGTGAGAATCTGCATTTTACATACAGAAGAGGTCACTTGTCAGAGGTGAGCTTGGGGATACCTCATTTGACCCGGCTCTGTCTGTCCCTTGTGACTGATAGTAACGCTGACTCATTTTGTGAGAGTCAAGTCATTTTAGAGAATCTGCCTACAGTTGGGCGGATACATCCATGCTGCCACAGCTGTTTCTGGTTTTTGAGGCTGAGTGGGACAGGGGCTGTTGGTGTGGGTGGGTGGCTGGCTGCATGCACAAGCAGGAAGTATTAAACCAGATGTGGTGTTTTCCAAGTGTACAAGACCGATCTGGAGAAGGACATTGTTTCTGACACCTCCGGTGACTTCCGCAAGCTGATGGTTGCCCTCGCAAAGGTTGGTTTCCAGCTTACTTCTTTGTCCCTGCTTCCTCCCATGGCAAGTGGCATACCTCGTTTTATACTTGGGAGCAAATTAACTCAATCCTCTGGGTCTGCATCAGAAATTCCAGCTGCATTCCTGACAGTGGGTTTGCACTGTCCCTGCCGAGTTGTCATTTCTGTATAATAGGATTTCTTATCCTGCAAAACCGCACGGTCAAGTGGGCTTTGGGGCCAGAGGAAGAACAGGCAGCTCTCAAGTCCTGGCCTGGATTTATGTGCCAGCCGTCACCGTGTGTCTTGAGGAAGGTCACTTTGTCCCTATCTGTGGCCACATAGGACCCAATAGAAAGTGACTCTTGTTTTTTCACCTTCTCTCATTTCTCATGAGACAACTTGCCCAGGTAGTCCTTTGCCTAGAGGGGAGGAGTCTGCTGACTTGCTAACATTAACACATTAACGTGGATGAAAGGCATTTCCCTTTTGAGTAGTCTGAGTTCTGACCAGTGTGCAATTGAATGCCTGCATGCCAGAGAGGGGAGAGAAGGTATTCTCTGCAGGAACCCCGAGGACATGATCGATTGGCAGGCTGCATCCAGCTCCCTCACATCTCCACAGCCATACTGCCCTCCTGGGCTCGCCTCTCTGGCACTTACCCTGTGAACCGCCATCCACCCATCTTTCTGAAGTCACTTTTACCATTTTACTCCCCTGATCAAAAACCATTTGTGCTGCATCAAATCAAACTCTCAAATGCCTTTAAAAGTTCTGTGTACCCTGGCCCTCCCTAACATAATCTTCCTCCCCAGGATTTCCCCCCTGTTCATCTGTTGCTGCAGCTGGGCAGCACCTCACTCACCTGGCGTGGGCTCAGCCCCCCTGTACTGTTCCTCCTTTGTGAAATGGCTCCCCTCACCCCTTTGCCAGCCTCATCTGATGCATCCTTCAGGGTTCACCTCAGCTGTCGCCATTGTCCACAGACTTCGCAGGCTAGCTCTAGTGTCTGACACAGTTCTCCCTTATTTTGCATTTCATGTCTTTTTAGAGCCATGGATTACTGTGTTGTTTTACTTTTTGATCCATGCTTATTTCTCCATTTGGATTGTAAACTCGTCGAGGGAAGGAACTAAATAATTATCATTAGCTTTTTTTCCTTTTGGGGGTAGGGGAGTCCTGTACGGTGCATGGCCCAGCACTGGGCACCAAGGAGGGAGGGGCGATGGCGAGGTTTGCTGCCTCTGTTTTTGTACCCGTCAGTCCTTGGTCTTGTCTAGACTTCAGGGTGAAGATCAACTCTAAGGGGATGTTTCAGTAAATTAAATAGTGGCATACGTGAGTTGGGGAAAAATAACATTTTCAGTTTTAAAACACATAAAGAAATATATTTCATGTTCCTAATTGCTTTCTTCTGTAGGGCAGAAGAGCAGAGGATGGCTCTGTCATTGATTACGAACTGATTGACCAAGATGCCCGGGTGAGTGCCAGGCTTTTGGATTGCGTTTCTGTTTCCTAGTAAGTCTCTGGATAGTCTGTATAGTAATTATTGTCCTGTGTAATAAATTACCCCAAAATTAGTGGCTTAAAACAACAAATATTTATTATATCTCTGATTCTGTGGGCCAGGAATTAGACAGTGGCTTAGCTGGGTGGGTACTGGCTCAGAATCTCTCGTTTGAGGTTGGAGACACTATGTGGACGCGGGCTGCACCGTGTGAGCACCCGGCAGCGTCAGGAGGGTCTCCTCCGGATCGCCACGCACATGACTGACTGCTGGCAGGAGGCATTCGTAGCTCTCCACAGGGGCCCCTCTAAGGGTTTGCTGGAGTGTCCTCACCGCAGGGCAGCTGGCTTTTCCCAGAACAGGTGATCCACGAGAGAAAGCCAAGAGGAAGCCATGTGCCTTCCGGGACCTAATCGCAGTCACACACTGTCGCTGCTGTCATACTCCATTCATGAGAAATGAGTCACTGGGTCTAGCCCACAGTCAGTGGGAGTGGAAGGAAGGCAGGTCAGAGAATCTGGGCTTCATTTTCCCTTTCTGGGAGCAATAGTTTTTACAAGGTGCTCCCTTAAACAGGGTCAGTGTCTGGCTCACATAAGCTGGTTTAGGCTTTGCGTGCAGTGGCAGCACAAGTTTCTGCAGGATGTGACACAGCCATGCACACTGGGGTGCGTGTTCCACAAATGACCAGCAACAGAGTGAGCAACACAGAAAAGGGAAAGAAGATGGTGGAGGCACAGCCAGGGACAGGGAAGGCTTGTTGTCCCTTGTCGTTGGGGAGAAGGCAAGCGTGGCCGAGGCCCGTCTAGCTGCAGAGAACTTTTGCTGGTTTTAGTCCTATAATCATGAGAACTATTTGTTCAGCTGATTCAGGTTGCTATGAACTACATGCCTTTCCCAGAGGGCCGACAGCTATCTCAAAGCATTCCATAAGAGCTGCAGAACAAAGTTAATTTAATTCTTTTTGATTTTAAAATTCAATATATTTCTCACACCACTTAGACAGCAAGAGGTAGAGAAAGGTTTTAAATAAAGCAATAGAAATTGGGTTTTGCAACTCCCAGATAGTGGATGGTCACTGAATGAGTATCCTTGCATGAACCTTTCTTCCCCCTCCTTGGCATTCTTAGCATTACTTGTAGCCTCTAAATTTTCCAGAAACTGAAAGGGATTTTGGATCAGATCCCTTTTCAGCTCTGTCACCTCCCGAGTCTCTAAGACGCTTGGGTGCAGGTACCGGACCTGGAGCTGCCTTCAGGAGATGACCAGTAGCTTATCTGCCTTTAAAAGTGCCAAAGGCAAGAGGGCTGGATGTGCTAACAAGCACTTGCCTGTCCTTCTGTACTATGAACACATACTTGGTCCTTCCTTCAGTGTTCAAGGAAGGAGATTTGTATAGCGCCAGCCTCACGAGCAGTCTAGTCTCCTGCTCTATCTGTCTGTGCCTAAGAAATACTGCTGTTGGGGAACTTGGGACCTAAATAGAACATTTTTGCCCATGCCTGCAGTGCTGTCTCCTTTCTCATTTGACATCTTGAATGAGTAGGTTTTGGGTTGTTGTTTTTTCTCATGACCTTCACTGGATGGAGTAGTTAACTTTCCCAGTTGGCTGTGCTTGTAGGATCTCTATGATGCTGGAGTGAAGAGGAAAGGAACGGATGTTCCCAAGTGGATCAGCATCATGACCGAGCGGAGCAGGTGTCATCTGCAGAAAGGTGCAGGCTGTGCTGAGGAGGTCCTAGCACCTCGGGCCCAAAATGGGTCCCCTTGGGGCTGCTCGGGGTCTGGGTTGGGCGTGGGGCTTCCTGAACAAAGTTCACTCTCCACTTTGTACCCCATAATCTCACCCCTTTTCCCTTACCGAGTCCATCCTCTCCCATTTTGGATCCTCTTTTCCCCTTAAATACTTAACATGTTTGGTGCTTCAGCTGCCCCTTCTTGCCTAGGATCATTTTATGTTGCCATGTTTGTTGAAATAATGGACTCTGCTGGGTGCCATGTACTGTTTCTCGTGGCTTCTAGATAGAACGGGTTCCACTCAGGGCTGAGATGAAGATGGTCAAAATACATGGCCTGGGCAGTGCCATTTGGGACAGGTTCCTGGTACATCTGTCCCAGGGCGACTGGTGCAGTGTCAGCTCTGGACCACCCTGGCAACCCCTAAGCTCTGGGATGCTATGATTATCCTCATTTCTTTAAAAAACTGTGGTCGGGAACTGTGTGGGTGATCATTGGCAGCTTTGACTAGTGGCTCTGTTAAAATAATATATTTGTTGCTTTTCCTTAGTATTTGACAGGTACAAGAGCTACAGCCCTTATGACATGTTGGAAAGCATCAGGAAGGAGGTCAAAGGAGACCTGGAAAATGCTTTCCTCAACCTGGGTAAGCAAGTGTGGTCCCCCAGCCCTGGCGGACATGGGCTTTCAGTAAACTGCACTGAAGCAGAAGTAATGAACGACTGTCCTATTAATTCAAGTGTGTTTGGAGGTGTGGTTTCTTTACAACGATTTGGGTAGTTTTATAATCTTCACTGCATAAATTTAAGATACGAAACTGAAGAAGGGTTTAAATTGGTAAAACCAAGAGTTGCCTAGAAGGAATAAGATAATAAGAGAAAGGGCTCCCCTGGGGAAACTCACATACCCACTTGGGCTTCTGCAGCCCTCAAGTCCCCTGATTCAAAGCCGTAGCAGAGTTGAGTGTTTCAGAGGATCCCTGGTTTTCCCTCCGCCTTTGTTATTTTGCAGTCCATTCCTGTAATGTGAGGCCATCTTGTTTGTGCCCTGGGATCAGGGCCTCAGCCCCCACAGGTGGAGGAGAGGGGAGTAGCTCACCCCTTTTCTTCTCTCCACAGTGCAGTGTATCCAGAACAAGCCCCTGTATTTTGCTGACCGACTGTATGACTCCATGAAGGTAAGGGCCCCTGGATGGGAGGTTTGTGTTTCCACAGTAAGCTTTTCTTTTATGCCCCAAACTCGGCCTCCTTGACTAGCAGATGGAGGCAGGTGCTCCACTGTGCGGGTGCAGGAGTGGACTAGGCAGCCATAGTTGTGTTTGACAGGTGAGAAAACCACAACGCCATCTCCTGTCTCTCCCAACTAGATGAACATGTACAGGTAGAAAATAAAGTGCCACAGTAGAAAGGAAATGCCAGATGGTAATTGTGTCTGATTCCTGCTCAGATTTCTCAGTAATTCCCTTCTGTTACCCCAGAGTGAACATAAGCAAGGAAGAGAGACATTATTTAGCAACCACCATGCAGTAGACAATGTGGTGTTTACTTTATTTCAAACCATTACCAAAACACCTATGAAGCTTATGTTATTATTTGCTTTATAGCTGAGGAGACCGGAGCTCAGAAAGCTTCAGTTTGCTTGAGGTTGCATAGCCAGATTGGAGCTTGAGTCTATCTGACTCCAAAGCCAGCCTTGTAATTCTCTGTTAAATGGACTGTCTCTTCTCACATTCCCATCCCATTTTCCATGCCCCAACTGTGCCTTTTTCTTTCCGGCTTCCAGTCCCTTGTCACATCTTCCTATATCACCCCTTGTCCACGGAAGGATCACCCTTCTGTCTTCAGGTCCCTTATCAAATATGACCCATTCCTTGGTGCCTCTGGTCTGAGGGTCTAGAAGTAAACGCAGTGGTCATTATTGCTTGTACTGTTCAGAATGGCCCAGAGCCACAACATATGCATGGTGGCATGTTCTCCAAGTCCCTGAGAACCTGGATCTTGTTATGTATGTAAACTTGCACAGTTCTGAGCTCTGCAGTAGTTGGTACTCAGTACGCATTTATTGAATGCACAGAGAAGGGGGTTCATGCTGATTTCATCCTGGCATGTTTAGAATTCCAAGATGCACATTCTTCTTAAGGGAGTGGTTTCACTGTTATCTGTGCAGTCTCTTAGAGGGCAGCATTAAGAACCCATAAGAGTTCTATGTGTAAGAAAACGCACTGTATTCTCTTTTAATGATTAATGTTGTCCATGAATTGTAACTTGGAACATTGACTTAACTTTCAGGGCAAGGGGACTCGCGATAAGGTCCTGATTAGAATCATGGTCTCCCGCAGTGAAGTGGACATGTTGAAAATTAGGTCTGAATTCAAGAGGAAGTACGGCAAGTCCCTGTACTACTACATCCAGGTAAGCCGCACGGTGACGTGCTGGCCATCCAGGGGGCCCCAAAGTTCCCGGGGCAGGTGCGCTGTCAGAATGATGATAGAATGGTGGTTTTCAGCTTTCTGATTCACTGGGGAAGACATGCTAGTCATCAAATATCAGGGATTTATTTTGAAGGTGCCATTATTTATTTGTCTTGGAGTCTTAAAGAATCAGTCAAATATTTTATATTTCCCACATCTGCTATTCTACAGTGATAATTGCTGTTCATGACAATGATCCTGCAAGGCTTATTGACATCTTGAAGAAACTTCGATCAGTTAAATTTTTATATTTTGTTATGTTTCCATTTCTTGAAGAATCAATCCCCTGTGGTAGGCCTGACAGCATTTACTTGCTCAGAATGCCCATCTCTCTTCTCCCATCAGTGTAGTCTCCGTTTTGGAGAGATGGAGCAGTCATGTATGAGGAGTGACTGCGTTCAGGGCAGTCACACGGTATATAGTTCAGACAGGCATCTTTCTAAAAGTAAGATGCAGAAGTTTTCAGTCCTGTCCGTGTTTACCCAGGATGAATTTAGAGGTGGGTTTGGTATACCCAGGTTTATTACAGCACACGTTTAAAGTTTAGGCGTCCCCTCACCTCACCAGCCTATCCCCGCGTGACCTTGAGAATCCACAGAGCAGCACAGTCAGGCAGGGAAGTGCCTGTCTTCCCTGGAAGCGGGAGGGCAGGGAGGAAAGTGGTGGCATCCTCAGGGCCTCACTCCGTAAAAGCAGGCTTGTCCTGGTCGCTCCCATGTCAGCCCCAGAGCCTCACGTTCTCTCCGCCCTCGTGGTAATACTGTGACTTGAGAGTGTGTGCGTGAGGCCGCACTCCCAGAGGGTCTGGGCGGGTCCTGTAGTGTCTCTCTGTGAGTGGCAGGAGAGGCTGTGTGTGCTTTGGGACGGCTTGTCTGTCCTTGCAGAATTTGGGTCTTTTTCCTGATGTTGAATTTCTTGCCTTGCTTTGGCCGTTCACAGCAGGACACCAAGGGCGATTACCAGAAGGCGCTGCTGTACCTCTGCGGCGGGGACGACTGAGGCTGTCGGCGGCGCCCGGGAGCGGTGGTGCTCCGCGCTTCCAGCTAACGGCCCTAGGAAGTAGCTTGTGACTAACAGCTCCCTGTGCCCATCCCTGTGAGGGTGACATCAGCGTCGCCCCCTCCCTGTCCTTATTTCAGCATCACCCAAGCATTGCCTGCCTTTCCCATCTAGTTTCTCCTTTCAGCCAAAGAAATGAACATTCCAAGGAGTTGGAAGTGAAATTTATGATGTGAAACACCTTGCCTCTTGTGTACTGTCGTAAGCAGATGAATAAACGGAATTTTTACTTTAGAAATGAGTACTTTGTTGACCTCAGTTTCAATTCAGTTGTTCAAAAATCAGACACGCATAGGGCTGCGTCGCTCAGCTGGGAAGGCGTGTCCCAGAGGGAGAAGCTGTAGAACCGAGCTGTCTGATAGAGTAGCTGCTATGCAGATGTGGCGATTTACGTTTTAATCAAGTTAAATGAAATAAAATCAGTTTCTCAGTCTCATCATCCATATTCCGAATGCTCACTACCCACATGTGGTCAGCAGCCAGTATATTGGACAGCTCAGGCAGAGACCATTTCATTATGAGAGAAAGATCCGTTGGGCAGCCATGTGTGCCAAGGGCGTGGTAGTGACGAGGGGAGGGGAGGAGTCCCTGAGTGGCACCCCCATCTGCTTCTCTTATTACAGGTAAATTGGGTGAAAACAATCATCAGTGATATGGCCTCAAAACTGGGAAGAGGGGTTTAGCAAATGAGACTCTGTTTAGCAAGTATTGCACATATTTCTGTAAACCATTAGACTTCCAGAAATAAGGAACATTCTGTCCCAAACTCAAGGACTCAGCTGTCAGTGAGTTAGGCTGCAGCATTTCTGTAAAGAAGGTGAACAAAGGGGATGGCGGGCACCAAGACATGGTTGTGTGTGGCTGGGAGGATTGAGAAAAGGACCCAGGAGAGAGGGAAGCATTGCAGCTGCTTATGTGACCTGACCTCAGCCTAAGGTGAGGTGTTAGATCTGGGAGGAGGCTCGCCACCCAGGCTCCTGTGGTTCTCTCGTAACGGACAGCAGGTGATCCACACCTGGGGGGCATTGCCAAAGGTGCAAAGACTATGCAGAGAAATCAGGTCTCATTCCCACTCCTCTCCCCCCAGCCAGCTGCCTTCCCTAGAGTCGCCTGTTTCTGGTCTCCCTGCAAAAATACGCGTGGGTGTGAGTGGGTCTATGTCTCTATCTCTGTTCATCACGTAAAGGTGCTGTTTATCGGCTACGAGCCCACGATGCTGCGGACAGTGTTGTAAAGGTATTTCCCCTGGGACGGGTAGGGCTGGGGGCAGGGGGACTTGACTGTCCCCAAACCCTTACACTCTACTTCCCTTGTCAGGATGACGCGTCAACAGCTGGTTCTTGACCCCTGCGTGATGTAGGGCCCACTCAATAGTCTGCAGGGACTAGGCAGGTTAACGTAAATAAATGTGTGAAATGTGTTGGACAGATTCAGGGAGTGGAGAAATGCCCCATTTTAAGCATTCAAGTTCAGTTAATACCATGTTGACCAAGCAAAATAAATCTGTGGGCTGACTGATTTACTATTTTGATCTTTTGGCAAACTTTAGCTCGAAACTCAGATGGAGCATAGCTCTTGAGTGGCCCATAAACTGCCTGTAAGTCCACTGAGAATTCTCTAAGGAGCAAGTTATGCAAAAATAGAATGTCTCAAATTATTCCCCTTGGACACTAGAACTGATGCCCAAATCCCAAAATAGTCTTCCATGTGCGTGGGGCAGAGTTCAAGGAACTGTATAAAAAGCAGGACCTTTCTGTTTAACCCCAAATTACAGTGTTGAACTCAGAATTGATAGGACTGGGCAGAAGCTGTCAAGAACAATGCTTCACATCAGGAACTATCTTGGCTTTATTTCCTCCCATCCGTAGAATGTCTCAGGCCACAAAGGGAAGGTGGTGGAAGAAGACGAGGCTGTGTAGCGGGAGTGTGGGCAGGCTTCTGCTCCTGCTGTGCTCCGGGTGGCCTGGCCAGCGCTCTGGTGGGTCGGGACCCTCGATCAGGCACGAGGTTTTAAAAATCCAAAAGGCAGACTGGCTCCCAGAGAACCGTCCCAAACGCTGCCTGCTGTCTCCGCCCTGGCGGAGGAACGGTCGTTTAGTGTATTCCAAAACTGATGGAAAGGGCACTTGGAGTTTGGTCTCAGGATTCCAGCCTGTCCTCTGTCAAAATGTCCAAACCCATTTCTTGAAGTAAAGAGAACCATCTGGAGATGTGAATATTCTCCCAGTTTTACTTTGTTAAGACAAGGAAAAGAACACCAGACAGGCTTTAACGTTTGTCAGCTGATAATAAGAACTTTGATTTTATTCTTTGAGGATTTAAAAGGCCATGCATGCAGTGTAGTCAGGGAAACTTACCGAACTATGACTGTGAACAAGATGGTGATTTTTTTCCCCCAACCTGCATGGTGGGGCTGTTACATTGCACAACTCCAGATGGTACCCTTCATTTTAGTGTCTGTGAATTGTATCTCCCCTGGAGTTGTGCAGTGCACAACCCGAGTGGCCATACTTGGCAGCACAACCCGAGTGGCCATACTTGGCAGCCCTGTGTTTGGTCTCAGGATTCCAGCCTGTCCTCTGTCAAAATGTCCAAACCCATTTCTTGAAGTAAAGAGAACCATCTGGAGATGTGAATATTCTCCCAGTTTTACTTTGTTAAGACAAGGAAAAGAACACCAGACAGGCTTTAACGTTTGTCAGCTGATAATAAGAACTTTGATTTTATTCTTTGAGGATTTAAAAGGCCATGCATGCAGTGTAGTCAGGGAAACTTACCGAACTATGACTGTGAACAAGATGGTGATTTTTTTCCCCCAACCTGCATGGTGGGGCTGTTACATTGCACAACTCCAGATGGTACCCTTCATTTTAGTGTCTGTGAATTGTATCTCCCCTGGAGTTGTGCAGTGCACAACCCGAGTGGCCATACTTGGCAGCACAACCCGAGTGGCCATACTTGGCAGCCCTGTGTGGTGACCCTCGGTGTATGTGAGATGGCCTTATTAGGCCTTTTGTCACAGAGTTGACTTCCAGATTAAAGAGAAGAAATTGTATTTGGAAACAGATGGATAAACCTCTCAAGGCCTCGTTTTTTCCATGGATCCCTGGACCTATTTTACTGGGCTATGCATATGCATCTTCCCAGCATGGGAAGTTCGTACAGTGTAAATTATTACTAAAGATAGCTAAAGCAGGGAAAACCTGCTCACAAAGTGGCTACATTTAGCAAGAAAAATGATTTGAAGACAGAAGTCTTTTAAATCAATTTTTAGCCTTTAAATGACTCCAGTCTCCAGGCCTTTCCCCATGTTTTGACAAATGGCTTTGGCTTCTTATCCACATCAGTTTATTTGACCTCCTTTTCCTGTCAACTACCAAAATGAAAACTGCTAGAGAGAGAGAGAGGGCAATTTTAAACATCCCTTAGCAATGAGGCAGAACATGCTATAGCCATCAAGTTCCAGTTGTTCATTCTATTTATTGAAAAAAGCCTGTAGCCTGATTTCTTTTATGCAAGTACATTTGAGCAAGCAAAGTTTATAGAGATGACTTATCTCATTACATTAGAAGAGTGATTTGCTATCTCAGCATCTATAAGCAATTTTAACAGACATTTCTGGATGAAGAAAAGCTTTTGTAAATATATGCGAAAGACACGATTTCATCAAGCATTAAATTGGAGGTGCCCTGGAAAAATATTACATTTGTGCATTCAATTAGCTTGATTGTTACTGAATTTTGTCCACTGAAGGCAGCATTTCTGCAGAAAAACAGAAGCATTCCTTATGTCAGCAGGTTTCCTAAAACAGAAAAGCACACTTTCCCCTTTGCCAGTCCTCTCTTGTATTTGTGCTGTTCCAGGTCTGTGTCCCTGATCAGGCCGCTCAGTCTTGTTCTCCATAGTATCGTGTAAGAGGAGAACGAACCAAGAGCCACTTTAGGTGAAATCCAAACCCAACGATTCCACCATTAAATAGCTCGCGTCAGCCTGAAAGCTAGGCAAGCTCAGGGCAAAACTGGGACGGGTCAAGAATGGACTGAAGTCAACCACACTTCCCTTTCTGGTCTCTGCAGGGCCTTGACTTTCAGGATCTGTGGGATGTTGTTTAAACCTTGGTATGGTTGTTGCCCAGGTCCCCTTTCTGGAGGTGAGTTTGTAGGGTAGGCCTTATCTTGGAATGAAAGCTTTGTTTCTCCTATTACAGGAATGAGAGGAGTTAGAAAATGGAGAGTGGTTCAGGTCCAAGAGGGCTTTCTTGGGTCCCTGAAATCACAGTGAGGAAATGGGCTAAGCATTTAGGGATGATCACCAGCACTCGCCCCTCCTCCCCCTTGCTGATCTGTAGTTGAACCATCAGCTTTGTATGAATGAGAAACCAGGTGAGACCTTGTCAGGGAAACCTGTCTGTGGGGGTGGCTGTTATTTTTAAGCAGTAGTTGAGGACAAATTGGAACTTTCCCAGCTACAATCCATTATAGCCCAAGGCTTATCATACTTTCAAGTACATTTCTAAAGATTGATTAATTCAAGAATTAGCAAGGAGTTTGGTCAGAAAAGGAAAAATGTTCCTATTAAGTTTAAGGTTTCTATATCAGAGAGTTTGCCAGATTTCAGATTTTACCCTGGATTCTTGAGCTTTGGGGAACCATCTTGGGCTTGACGGATCATCTTTGTTGTAATAGATATGAATGAACTCATACATGGTTAGGAATATTTTTAAAGTCTAGGTAATATAGGACCTCGGTCATTTACTTACTCATTCACTGACTTATTAATTTTTCCAGCAGACATGCCTTCTATGCGACTGAGCAAAGCACTGGGAATCTGAAGAGCAAGTCATACCGACCCTGGGAAAGGATAAGGGCCGTGACTGAGAAGACACAGGCAGGGTGCTTGGGGGTCCACAGCCGAGCTGACCCTCACCCAGAATGAAGCACCTGGAAAGTTTCTGGGAAAGGCAGTTCTTAAAGCAGGATTTTTTTTTTTGGTATTATTTTTCTTACATATGAGAGGAATACATAATCATTGTAGAAAGGTGGAAAATACAGAAAAGTATAAAGAAGAAAATCTGAATCACCTGGAGTTCCAACCAGACTCAGTCACTGTTAACATTTTGGCAGGATGAGCTGTTTGAGAATTAGGTCTTATTTTCTTGGCAGTGAGCTCGCCAGGAATGAAGGAGAGACCATTTTTCCTTTCCCTCCTTGAGAGGGAGGGCTGGGCTTTGGGCAGTCAAAGTCAGGCTCTCCTTGTCAGGGAAGAGTGAAGTGGCTTTTGATTTTTCTAAGTCTAGTTGAAGGTGATGTAGGTCTGGATCGTCTGGTTGAAAGGAGGGAGCAGTAGCCCATCTCTGGGCAGCCGAGTTCCCAGGGCCCAGTGAAGGGGAGGGGGCCCACTGCGCCCGAGCATCCTGACCTCTGACTGGGGAGCCTGGGTGTCTGCAGGGGAGCAAAAACCGTGCACAACAGTACCGACTACCTCTGAATGCCTTAGTGAATAGGAAGTGGGGAATGGAGAATGAAGCCCTGCCCAATGCTGAAATCTACTTCTAATCCCGATCTGATGCTCTATCACTTCTTCCCCCCAGTTACCACCGCAGCCCATGTCCTATGACAGATTGCTGAAGGGGAATTTTTTAATGTTTACCTTCTGAATTATTTTTCTTTTTGACATTTTATGATCTGGAATATCAACTCTAGATATATCATAAGTATTCCAGATACCCCAGAGCTCCACAATTTAGATCTGACTTTGTGCTTTTCAGAGCCTAAGTTTGCAAAATTTTGTGCATTAATAGAGAAAACAAGTTCCTACTGCAGTCATGAAACAGAAGGAAAATGAAGGACGTACTTCAGATATCATAGTCCAACTTGCAGGGACAAAAACCACGTGTTTTTGAGCCCAGATGAAACAAAGGAGGGGTCGGACGCTTCCCAGTTCTTCAGGGGGCTAACTGCCAGTTCTGTTTTAACACAAGATTTCCAAGTAGTTAACATCTGGCTTCAAACATTCAGATGCAGAGTAAGATAAGGGTGTTAGTCTTGTGCCTCGCCTCTGTATCCTTTGTTTCTCCCATCCGCTGAGGCCTCCAAAGCCCCAAATGGAAATTCAGGCCTGTCCTGTCACTGGTTTCAGACCCATGGTGGCCTGAGCATGGAATATTTAACCAGCTGTGTCTCCTGCAGTTCCTGGGACACGGGTGGCCTTCATACCACTGTGGGAAGCAGTGAGCTGTGCCTGGGGCTCCTGTTTTGCCCCCAGCACTAGGCTCTGCTCTGATGAACCTGGTCCTGTGGGGTCTGAGATTGCTACAACTTGTCTCCTGCTCTGGCAGTTGACCTCATCTCCCAGTTACCTTACGCCCTGTTGCATGACCCTTTTCCCTGTGCCCTGGAACCATTCCTGCCAATCCCCGTCCCACTTTGCTCACTTCCTTCCTGGACGAGTGTCCACATAACAGGGGCGGCCAATCTTGAAGCATGAGCTCTGTTCAGCAACTGGAATATCCCACTGCTTTATCTGAGCGCCACTGTCTCTTTCCATTGTCGGGGATAACTATTTGCCTCTACTTGGAACATTTTCTGTGGTTCCTTACTTGCTTCACCCTACTGTAAGTAATCAGCCAGCATTGATGAATTCAGAGATGATAAGAGAAGTTCAGATAACAACTTCTCCCTCTCCCATCCACCTGCTGCTTTGCCAGGAACTCTTCCCTTGACAACAATATTTGCATTAAAACATTGTCTCCCTGTACACATATTATTTGGAAAGGGTGATTCCCATGAATCCTTTAGTATACTTGATTTATAGTCATTTACCATTTCTTCAACAGAGAATGTGGCTCTTAAAGAATAGGAGGTGGGATGGGGGTGTTTTCCTTTTACTGTTTTTATTTTGCACAAACAACCACCACCACCAGTAATATACGGTTTTTCTTAGCATTTATAGGGGTTTTGGACATTATTGCCTTTTCCCTTAGAGAAATAATCTACAGAGAAGAAGTAGCACCACTGCAAAATCTGCAAATCCCAGATGTCAACAGCTTGAAGACAACCCCAGGGACAGGGAAGAGAACAAGTGTCACAAGAGATGAGACAAACATACATTAAGGACAGCAAGCTTGGGACACAACTGTTTCAATGCCACTGACCCACATAGCAGGTACCCTTTCCTGGCATCCAACTGCCACTTCCTCAGAGGAGTTGCCTTTTTGGTCTATGGTCCGAAGAACTCTTTTCAAATGGCCCAAGAATTGCTTTGGGGAGAGGTGCAATTAGAAATGTTCAAGTATGAATAAGAAGCATGAGACAAAGTCAGGGAAGAACTAACAGTGAGAAGAAAACTCAGAAATATCAATATCTTGCTATTTCCAACTTTTTGGGCTCTTAGAGGGTGTCTCGAAAACATTTGAGGGTTCAAATTGCATATACACTGTGTCATACAAACCCTGCAGGGTTACTTTCCTGACTAGGAGGTGATCAGCTTATGCCCTGAAGCAACAGAGGCAGATATGGAGACAGCCAAAGTTAAAAAAAATAAAATAGAAATTGTGCTTCCTTCAAAATGAATTGGCTTCATAACTGCCTCTTTTCTGAGTCTAGTAACGGCTTGCTCCTGCGTCGTTGCTTGTGCTTGAAATGGAAAGGGGAACTTTGAGGTGCAAGAACCGGGCTGTCCTGAGAGGGCAGGGGGTAGGGGTCAGCACAGGCTGTGCTCTCATAATGGCTTGGCCTTCCTTGGATCCCTAGAACTATCCCCAGTTTGTCTGGTGTTCATTTACGCGCCCAAGGGCCACTCACTTTCCCAATGGGGCGTGGCAGAGCAAGGTCTTTAGAATCACACGGGCATGGAATGTCTGTGAGTTTAAAAAGACAAGATCACAGTGGTTCTTGGGGCTGGGCTGGTTCTCCTCCCAGCCCAGTTTTAGCAGGATGTGGCTGTGGCCATGGAGCTTCTGGAGCCCTACCTCTGAAGATGGTGGAACGAGTGGAAACTGGCGCCGGCAGCAGGGCGGGGAATGTGCAGGCGGAACCCTGTGCATAGGGGCTCGGTGTCTGTAAATGGACTAGGAGTAAAGAGTTGGCTGCCTCTTGGCAGCAGGGAGCCTGGGCGGTGGGCATGGAAGACAAGGTGTCAGCTTCATATTGCACGAGCTGCTGGTCCATGAAGCTAGAATTGGGCGAGAACACACTCCCCCTCTACTTATGTAACGGAGGCCTCCTTCAGGCCGAACTGGTTAGTCTTCATGAAATAAACGAGGCAGATGGTAGGTAAACGGGAGGTCCTAGCCTCACAGCGGGCGCAGGCCTTGCTTCCCTTTTCCCTGACACAGTTTTGCTTCTTGAAAGTGGGAGCTAACGACAGCCGGCGGCTGTGCTCCCTGGGGATCCACTTACAGTGCGGGTGGGTGGTGCGGGCCTGGAGGCCGCCAGCCGTTCAGCGGGGCGCGATGTGCAGGTTGGCGGGGAATTCGCGCTGGGCTGCACGCTGGGCACAGGCGGAGGGACGAACGGAGGGCTTTCTCCCGGGCCGCCCGGGCCTGTGGCTGAGCTTGCACCCTGATTTCCCGCACCGGCTGCCGGGGGCGCTCTCGGTGTCCGTCTTCTCTTGTGAAATGGGTTTCACATCCGGGCAGCGCTCAGGACCTTCCGAGGAGAAAGCGTGGGACCCCGCTCGGAGCAGGTAGAGCCGCGCGCCGCCCGCGCGGAGGGAAGGCTGCCGTGGAGCGAGGCGCGCGCTGGGGCGGCGGCGGCCAGGTGGGGCCGCGGGCGAGCACCACGCGGCGCAGGTGCCCGCCGGCGAGGCTCGGGGGCGGCCCGCGGGGCCCGACGCTCAGCCTGTGTCCGGACGCGGCTCTGCGCGCAAGGCCCCGGTGCGACGGCCGGGGCACAGTCGGGACGAGCGACCCACAGCACAGCCTGCGCCCCGTGGCCCCGCCGTGGGCCTGGGCGGTCACGCAAGCGGAACCAGCCCGGAGGCTCCCGCCACTGTGCCCGGCGGGCCGGCTCCCCCGGCGACAGGAGGGCCCACCCTGGAGGGTGCGTGTGAGGGTTAAACGAGATAGTTCACGTAGTGCCCCTAGCAGAGTCCTTGGTGTGGTGGAAGCATTTCATAAATCAAATAAGTAAAGTTCATATATATAATCAGATAGATAATGTATAAATAATATGGCAATATTTATATAAATAAGTGATATTGTAACTATTACTAGAGTTGGCCCTCAGAGACCTCGGGAGACTTCCCGCTGTGGGGCGTCTGCACAGGGCAGTGGACAGTATTGTCAGGGGTCCCATGTGGCTTCTCCTAGTGATCTGTTTCCGTTTCCGAATTTGGCCTCCTTGTTTGCTTGGCCTTCTCTCTTGTCAAATAGTGGGCCTAGGGTGTGCCTCCTGCCACCTTGCCTCCTGTCTCTCAGGGAACCGCGAGACCTGATTCTGTGACCCTATCAGGGAAACGTGCAGTGTTTGGATCTTAGTGTGGGGTGTTCTTGAATATGCTTTATAGCTGACATCATCTTCTCGGCAGTGAGATGGGATTTTTTTGTTTGTTTTCCCTCTAAGTTTCCATCAACTTTGGACCATATCGAGCTGGTAGGCCGATGATGCTGGGTACGGAATAATGTTTGGTGATGACCAGCCCCTCCTGTTCCTGAAAATCATTTAATTTGATGACCTAACACAGACCGATTCTTTTAGGGAGAGGAGTTAAGGGCTTGTTTCCTGGAACCATGTGACCTGACTGCAGTTAATGATGGTAGTAAAAACTGTAGGAAATACCAATCCAACTAGATTCAGGGAGGTTTTGGTCCCACACAATCAGAAAACATGGAAAAGGCAGGGAGCCCACAGGGTATGGTTTCCATTCCCTATGGACATGTTACAGCAGCTGGGTGAGTCTTATTTTAGGCATTGTTTCTCACACTTGTCCCTGTGGCCAAGTCCCTTGGAGTTGCATTTGGGGACATCACTGAATAATGATGCATTTACATGTGTTACATAAACCAGGAGCAGTTTTATTGATGGAAAGTTTTATAATCATATGTGTACTGGTTCCATGCCTCAGAAATTTACACGTAAAGTATTTCTAGGAAATGACGCAAAGGGTGATGCCCTGGCACCTCCCCTCACTTGCTTTCCCGCAGGTTAGCCCATGCTGAGGCCAGGTAGGAGAGGGAGGCCTTCCACAATGAGACTCCTCTGTTAGCCTCACGTATAAGGAGTTTGCTAGGCGGAGTTAACCCTTTCTGGGTATAAGATAGATTGTCTTTTAGTCTTCTCCATTTTCTCTTCCATTTGCAGGACTTGAATGTGGCCCATAGATGGAGCAGAGAATGTCCTCTCCACGCATATCAAAGCAGAAGCATGGAAGCGTTTCGGGGAGGAGAGAGGGACAGTGAAGGAGCAAAAGAAAAGGCAGAGCCAAAGAAGGCACAAGGTCAGGGGGGAGACAAGGGAGAGAGGGCAGCATTTTTAGGGTGCACCCATAGAGCCAGGGACTAAAGACCCACACATATGGACTGAACCCAGGACTCAGATTGAGTGGCTTAGAGAAGAAACCCCCAAATCTCTCCCACCGGAAAGGCTTTCAGTTAGAATATATGCTTGAATCTGCAGTAAAGAACTGAATTTTTTTCTGGAACTGATGGTGGTGCTGGGTTGGTTAAGAATAAGAATTTATGATTCTCTCATCCCCAATGAAGGACTTCAGGTAAAGGTTTTAAACATTCTGAGTTTTTGTGTGTAAATTTATTTACTACCAGGACATTTGTCAATCAGTCCACATTAGCTAGCTAATAAGAGCAAAGAGTTCTTGAATTGATTCTGCCAGGTGCCGTTTTAGGTGCATGACATAGATTATGACATTTAATTCTTCTGGCCTGCCTACAAAGTAGGTATCATGAGCCCATTTGACTGAGAGAACTGAAGCTCAGAGAGATTAAGTGACTTTCCCAAAGTCACACAGCTGGTAAGAGGTGAAACACAAACCTCTTACTCCGACACCATTGTTGGGAATCAGTGGACCCTACTGGCTCTGCATCACATTTTAATAAAAATGGAAGGAAAAAATCTAATCATTAATGAAATGGGGAAAGACTTAGCATTTTTAAACCAAAGTTTTAATTTTAGAATAGTTTTAGATATACAGAATTATTGTGAAGATAGCACAGAGAGTACCTGTATTCTCCATATCCAGTTTCCTCTTTTATTAATATCTTACATTAGTAAGGTTTTTGTCACGGTGAATAAACCAACTTTGATACATTATGATTAATGAAAGTCCATGGTTTATTCACATTTCCTCAGTTTTCTCTTTTGTGTCCTTCTTACTGTTACAGGATCCCCCAGGGCATCACACTACCTGTAGTTGTCTTTGTCTCCTCAGGCTCTTTGCTGCGGCAGTTCCTCAGGCTGTCCTTGTTTTTAGTGACCTTGAGGTCACTGGTCAGGTATTTGGAAGGATGTCCCTCAATTGGAACTTGTCTGATGTCTTCCTTATGAGTTGATTGGGATGATACCTTTTTGGAGGAAGACTACAGAGGTAAAATGCCATTTTCATCATCTTATATCAAGAGTCATCCTCTCAAAATGACTTATCTCTGCTGATGTTAATGTTGATCACCTGGCGGAGGTGTAGTGTTTGTCAGATTTTCCCCCTGAACAGTTAGTTACTCTCTCCCCCTGTTTCCATGCTGTCCTCTCTGGAAGGAAGTCACTGTGCACAGCCGACCCTCAAGGAGGGTGGAGTTATGTGCCATCTTTTTGAGGACAGAGTATCTACATAAGTTATTTGGAATTTGGCATGGTGGTTTTGTCTCCTCCTTATTTATTTATTCGGCCATTAATTTATGTCACTATGGATTCATGGGTATTTATACTTTGAGTTATAAACCAATACTGCTTTATTTTATTGCTTGACTTGTTCAGCGTTGGCCACTGGGAGCTCTTTCAGTTGGCTCCTGTGTTCTTTTAACACATCAACTTAGTGTTTCTTTTTATTTTAAGCACTTCCTTACTTTCTGGCACTACAGGATGCTCCAACCTCATCTTGCATATTTCCTGCCCCAATCCTTGATTATTTTTCCATTTTTCCAAGCAGCCCTGGTTCCTTTCATTGGAGAATGGTATTAGAAACCAAGTTGTGGGTATTAGGTGTGCTCATTGCTATTGAGATGTCATTGCTTCAAGGCCCATTCAGCTGACAGAGCAAGAAAATATATGTGCGTTAGCTCACCAGTGTACATACACATATCTATAAATTTTCCTATACATAAACTTCAGTGACTGTATTAAGCAGAACATGAGTTCATTCTGGTATCTCCAACTCTAATCCATTACTACATACATGGGTCATTCTTGCCACCTCCCCTTGTTTATCTGGACGTTTTCACTCCAGCAGTGAGGAACCTGGTTCTTGCCACCTGCCATCCATTTACTTAATTGTTCAATATCAGAGTACATGTATAGCAATATTGTGATTGTTGGCCCATATCCTCTAGGAAAACAACTTTATCAACTAAAGCACAGTGCTATGTGCAGTTCTTTCTTCTTTGGTGTTATAGATTCTGCACATTTCCAAAGTTGTTTTCATCAGCACCATTTTCCCCAACCTCCTTCAGTGATGTTCACATATTTATAATACAGTTGGGCTGTTTGTCACATTTTGTATTCCATTCTGGGATCCCCTGTCCTCCTAAATAATTTTTCTAATTTGCATCTAGCTTATCGTATCACCCAGAATAGTATCACCACCCCCAAAAAATCAACTGCTCTTTATCTAGTCAACCTCACCCCACTAACTCCTGGCAACCGCTAATCTTTATCAATTTTAGAATTGGAATCATACAGTAGGTGACTTTTTCAGACCGGCTCCTTTCATTTAGCAGTATACATTTCAGATTATTCATGTCTTTTAGATAGCTTGCTTAATAACTTGTTTCTTTTTATTCCTGGATCATCGCCCCTTGTCTGGATGTACTGCAGTTTGTCTATTTACCTATTAAAGGACATATTGGGCACTTGGAGATTTTGGTGATTATGAATAAATCTGTTATAAATATCTGTACAGATTTTTGTGGGGAGGTAAATTTCAGCTCATTTAGAAAAATACCTAGGAGTACAATTGCTAACTTATATGATAAGACAAGGTTTCACTTTATAAGAAACTGCCAAACTGTCTTTCAAAGTGGCTATACCATTTTGCATCCCTATCAGCAAAGAACTTGTGTCCCCATTGCCAGCATTTGGTGGTGTCATTTTTTTCAGATGCCATCATTCCAAGAGCTGTGTAATGGTATCTTATTGTTGTTTTTGCTTGTAATTCTCTATTGACAAATGATGTTGAGCACTTTTTCGTATGATGATTTGCCATCTGTATATATTCTTTAGTGAGGTGTCAAGATCTTTTGCTCCCTATTTATTTATTTTTGTTTGTTGGCTTTTAAGAGTTCTTTCATAGTTTGGGTAGAAGCCCTTTATCAGACATGTGTTCTGCAAATATTTTCTCCAAGCATTTGGCTTGTCTTTTCACTCTCTTAACAGTGTCTTTTACAGAGTGGAATTTTAATTTTAATGAAGTTCAACTTACCAGTTCTTTCTTTCATAGACTGTGCTATTGGTGTTATAATGAGAAACTCCTCAGCAAACCCGAGGTCATGTAGATATTCTTCTGTTTTCTTCAAGAAGTTTTTATACTTTTTCATTTCAAATTTAGGTCTATAATCTATTCTGAGTTAATTTTTGTGTAAGGTCTTTGTCTAGTTCATCTTTTTGCATACAGACAGTAAATTGTTCCAGCACCATGTGTTGAAAAGCCAACATTTATCTTTTTATTAGCAAAATATTTCTTCCCAGGTTATGGAACTAGAGTGCTGTGGAAGCAAGCTTTGAGAACTCTAGCCTCAGTTACAAGGCCTCCACACAGTTTTCATTTCACCTGTCTTCCTGCCAAGTCAGATGCTACCTGCTGCCTACTGAGGAAAACTACAAAGTCAGACTGTTATTTTCGGTAGCACAGGAGAGGAACTGCTCTGTGTGTGTGTGTGTGTGTGTGTGTGTTACAAAGACGGGAGAGTCCCTGCAAGAGGGGAACTTGTGGAAGAAGGGAGCCTCTACTTTAGCCTTGAAGATAGGAAACTTAGAAGATAGAAGACTCTACTTAAGACAAAAGAGAATCTAATTAACATACTTTTGACACAGAAATCACGTTTTAGAAAAACTATAGAACCATGCAGTACACACGCCCACACACATACTCTCTCCCTCCCTCCCTCCCTCAGCTTTTCTCCCCAAGCCTGGCTTCCCCTAGGAGCCCCATCAGTACCTACCTTCTCTAGGCCTACTGGGAGCCCAGCTGGACCTTCTCTCCATGGTCACATGCCTTGTCTTCAGGAAAGGGGAGGGCAGATTTTCATAACTGTGATGCATGTTACAATATTAAACATGTTATTCTATGAAATCAGCTACACATTTCACAATCCTGTTTGAGACAAAATCAGACATACACATTTTTTTGCTTACAATGAATTAGAAATAACGAATAGCGCCATCTTGTGGGCATCTCTATTACTACCACGACCGCATCAGACACGGGTGAAGTCCATCAACCTCTGAGACTCGTTCTGCCTGTGTACACATCTGTAGGTCATTCTGCCTGTGTACACATCTGTAGGTAATTTATCAGCTGAGGGCAACTGATCAAGGACCTCTCCAGTTCTTTTACCTACAGTGAATCATTCTGTGGCTTTTTATTTCTGTAAATAAATAAAGTCCGGGGAGAGGACTTCCTAATAACCTATAAAGGCACTCATGGAGGGGTATTAACATTGGCATTTATATTTTAAAAAATCATATTATCAGTTCTCTTATGTACTATAATTCATTTTGTATAACAAGTTTAGCTGAAAATCCTCACAGCTGATGAGCCCACATGGCATGGGAAGTCCAGAAATTTCCAAGGAGGATGGTTTTTGTATTCAGCATTGTATTGAGTTTGGTTGTAGTTTTCAGTTGCTGCTAGTCTTGTCTTAAAGAATATGTTGCCATTTACTTATCACTATGATGAAAGAGCCAGGACATACCAGTTAGTAGCAGGACAGCAATTTTAGTAGCAATTTTAGACAGCAAAAAGTAGCAACTTCTTTTTAGTAGCAAAAAAAAGTGGTCCCCTGAGCCAGGGACCACTGAGCCAGATTGTGGACTACAGGCTGTCTTGCCAATGGGTTTCACTTCTGGGCAACTTCACTGTGGATTCAGTGAGACCGAGGAATGACAATGGAACATTCTTGGGGTGAAGGGGTTTATTGCCTGGCTTGTTCTCCTGGCAAATAGATCGAGCACTAGAATTACATCTGTAATTCTCCTTCTCTCTGCCTCTGCCTAGAGCATCGGGCAGAGCTCTTTATATAGGGACTCAGTCAATAATAGCTTATTGCCAAGGGTGTGGAAGCAGTAGCCTAGCAGCAGGCCAGTTACACCATCAAGTAGTTTAGGTTCAGATGAGGATCCTGGCTGTAGGACCCTTCACTTTATCCACACAGGCTAACATAGGAAATAGGATGCCAGGAGCTCTTTGGCAAGGTGGAACCAAGGTGGATGGTCATACTGGCCATAGCGGAGAGACTCCCTTCCAGTCTCATTGTGGATAAAATGAGAGTTCCTGTGGCCAGGATTCTCACCTGTCCTTGGTTGACTAGCTCACTGCACACCTGTGGGCAATACATGGCTGTTGACTCTATATAAAGAGCTCCGCCCAGTGCTTTGGGTGTGACATGGTGGCAGGGTGGCAGGGCTACAAGGCTGCAGGAGAGCAGAACAGAGGCCCAGAGGACAACTGTGTGGGATGACTGTGCAGAGAGGCCCAGAGGATGGCTGTGCAGACAGAGGGGCCCAGAGGCAGAGACTGGCTTGCTGCCTGCAGACTCGCTCTGAGTGAGTGAATGGGATTCTAGTGACTGACCTGCACCTGGAAATAAAGTTGGGTATAACCCTCTCACCCCAAGAACGTTTTGCTGTCAATTTCTTTGGTCCCATTGAATCCCTAGTGAATTTACCCGGGGCTGAAACCCATTGGCAAGACACCCATGTTTCCTGCTTTTTGCCATGAGCTCTTGGGCAGATCCCTGCACCTCACTGGGCTTTGGTACTTTTTTTCTTTTCTTTTAGTCTGTAAAGTGACAGGTTTGAAATGTATAATCTCCAGCGTTCCTTCAAGACCTGAAATTCGATGTAACGAAGAGAAATCCTCTTTTCTCAGTCCTTCTTTACCCATGTTTTCTTGGTCAAAGGCAGGGTTTATCACAAAGATCCTTATTTTTAAGGCTCTTTAAGCTTGAGCTTCTAGGTAGAGCATTCTGAAGCAATAGAAATGGTTTATATTTTACATAGTTAACAAATTATGGAAATACTTGAATATAATTTCTCCTTTCACTATTTTAAATCCTCACTTTGAACTCCTACAGCCCTAGAGGAGGAGTTATCAGAGAAAAGCCATATTCACTTTGATTCAAGGATGGGGGCAGCTGGGCTCTTGTTCCACTGGGGATATATGTTCTCCTTGCAGATGGGTGCACTCAGCATCACAGCATTTTAAGGTATCTCAGGCAGTGATGGGAGACATTATCCACCCAGCCTGCAGCTGCTACATAAGCTTCGTGCTGTCGGTATCTGACAGCACTGTTGATGACAGGGAGACAAACCATCTCTTCCATGGCCAGCTGAAGGATATCTGGGGATGGGAACCAATTCATGAAGACTTTCTCTGTTCCCAGATCACTAGGGAACATTGCTTTGCATTCGTGTGTAATTTGTGAGTCTGTATTTTAAGAGTTCTCACACATTTATGAACTCTCATACGTTTCTGTTTGAGCGAATGCACTCTAAGGATTTCTGGAGGAAGAGGAGAGAATCTAATATCCAACGTTACTAGAAAGTGCGACCCTGAATTGCAGTTCGTCTTTGTCAGAATTATGCTACCCACGGTTGTCCAATATACCCTTTAAAAAAATCAACAGAAACTGTGTTGATGGCATTTGACCACAAGAGAGCGCTCTAACAAAACACCTCACAGCTCAAAAATCTACAACTGTCTCTTCAAACATTTACATGTTAAAAATTTCTGGCTGGTCTTATGACATAAAGCTCAATGTCACAAACATTATTTCAAACTTTATGAAAGAGATTTTCTTTTTAGGATGTTGAGAGCCTGGGAAATGAATCCTGAGCACAAGTTAAACTACTTTGTTTAGCTGGGAGTGCTTTATAATTCTGTGAATTACCAAAAAAGGTCAAAGTTTTAAAACCCTTTTCTTCTTTAACAACAGATCAAACAACACAAACTCAGAACACCGTAGGAACATTTCCAATTCCAAACTACTTTATGGATTATCCTTGTAAGAATTCAAAGTCTAAATATGTGATAAAAAACCCCAAACAAATCCATTTTTCAATTTAGATATAATTGTCAGAATTATATCTTCCAGGATATAGATCCTTGAAAAAGAAAGTGGGGGAAAGGCTATGTGATAGTCTCTGAAGTAAATTAAAGCACCCGGACTGCCTTTCTGTAGTAGACAGAAAATACTCAAGGGCATTATTGCTGTGGGTAAAACTGTAATATTTCCAGAATATCTCACCTGGCTTTAATACATCTGCCTATCAACAGGTGGGTGGAGAGAAGCATGGCTTTAGTGCATTTGCATCATTCCTCAGGGGTGAAGTTCATCTCCATATCAATGGATGATTACCTGGGCAAGGAGGGCTCATCTGTACCTGAGAGCTGAGGGGAAGGGCTGGTGTTGGCTTCTGCTGGAGCAGGAGAGAAGGGCACGGACTGCAGTTCGTAAGCAATAAATGGATTTTAAACTTAATTTTTCCCTTTGACTGATTTCGGTTTTTAGAGGTATTTTGCCCCGGCATTTCCTCCCCCCGGACTTACAGTTGCCAACAATGAATATCCTTTACATTTAAACAATCTTTATTGATAGTAAATAATTAGAAAAATTGATGTTCATCTGTGCTGTTATTAATATGGCTTTGCTTAAAGGAGATTCGGCTGGTTATTCACAGATATTACGAGGTTCTCCCTCCCCTCCTTCTCAGATGACATGTTTATACTCAGGCAGCACTTCTAAATTTTTAATAGAGATGAAGAGATTCCATTTAATTAGGTAGAGTGACTTGTTTATGTGCAGGTTATACATTTACGAGTTATAATGAAGAGCGGAAAATACCTATTGAGCAGCCTTTGAAGTTTCGCTTGTTAAGGGTAATTGTAAACCCAGCTCAATAGAAACCGCATCTCGGTCAATCCAGCGGTTGCAGAGTACAGCATGGGGAGTTAAATCTAGGTTAAAAAAACTGCACAAATAGCATGTTGATCAATGTTCAAAGGATTTTTTTTTCCTGCCAAGTCAAAGCTCTTCCATCTTAAATTTGATTGGAATATTGAAACTGGGTCATAGTAATAAATGTTCAGGATGTAACAAGGTGTTATTTTCTTTCTTAAAAAATACCTCCACCGTTTATATAAAACCTTCCTTTTTGTCTTTCAATTTTTACTTCTTATATTCTGTGTAGTCTCTTTTATTAGTAATTAGATAACACAACCATGCTACTGTCAAAAGCATTTCCCCACATCCACAAATCCTTTCCGAAAATAAGTTAATTTTTTCTTAAACTCTGACCTAAGGTAAAAATTCCAAATATTTGCGTGCCTCAGATGTACAGCAAAAAGGCCACCTAAGTTAATGAGGTTTCCTGAATTGGTGTACAGAAATGAATTACAAAGCTTAGGAAGTTGAAGAGATTTCTTGTGATTTCTTTAAAGCAATATTAATGATCGTATGGAATGAGAAATTGAGCTTTGTGTTATTACTATAGGATTAATTTTTAGTTCCTGAAAGCTGGTCTATTTATGGGTTTATTGGATGGCATTAAGCTCTGAAAAGGTTAATTTTTAAAAGAAAAGTTCTGTAGAAGGTCTATTTCCTATTATCTTTTGTAAGTTTCCCTTTGAATTGTAGTTGCAATCTGCATTTGGAGTGAGTCCAGGAAGCCTGAATAATAATGTAATCCCTGGTGGAGCCTCTTTTAGAGAAGGGAGTAGTAGGATAAATGAAATGCTACATACAGGTCCTGACAATATATTCATCTTGATATTATCACAGCTGATGGATTGTAGCAAGGCGACTCCTAGTTTGCCATCTCTAGTGTACATTATAATTTCAGTGTGAAAAACAGAACTCCAGCATACAAGAGAAATAAAGTCATCCTTAATTGAAAAGTAGGACCTTAAAAATATTCATTGAAAGGAAAATATTTGTCTTGTTGCAGGGACAATGGAGCATAGAAAATAAAAGATTAAAGGAAAAAGGAGAAATCTCTGCCCTTTGCTTAGCTTGCTGACCACATTTAAGGCTCTCCAACATGTCAGCAGTTGTACATCCATTTTCTCTTTGCTCTGTGTGCTTGTCTAATTTATTGTCATAAGAAAACTCTACTCCTCTTGTCCAGAGCTAGCATTAGGTAGCTGAAATCTTAGATGGTATGGACTTAAGATAAAAAAAAGGACCTAATAAGGTGGGATTTGTTTTCTTATTGATTCTCTTATTTGCTTGGCCCCGCTGACAAGCTGCAAAGTGTTGGGGAGGAATTAGGGCGGCAGCTCTTCAGAGAAATTGGTCCTGGCCAGGGCTGCACCTCAAAATGGGAGAGCAGAGGATTACAAACAGCTCTAAATGAGGGGCTCAGGCTTGCAGAATGGAAGTGGGTTCAGGGGAACAGCCACCAGCCTAAGCATGGAGGATGCTAGCCGATTTATTTTGGTTTATTGTATTTTAGGTTCTGGCAGGTTGGCTGATATCCTTGATTAGACTTGATCAACATGCCTGATTCAGGCTCAATTTAAGAAACAAAAGCCTCCCAACTTTGTAGGAGACACTGGAAAAAAGGACAGGCTACCATCAATAGAAGAGAAAATCAAAGGAATTCAGTACTTTTTCAAAAGTTCACTTAGGAGTTGTTTAAAGGAAATTAAAGTGAGCAAAAGAATTTTGTGAACAAATTAAAGTTCCTGCCAGTAAGTGGAGAAAATAGGAGAAAAAGGTTGTTTGGGGAGAAAAGTACACTATTACTAAAAATAAACCTTTCTGGCCCAGTTTTTCAGAGAGAGAGAATTGAATTAAACCTCCATTCATGGTCTTATTCGATAACTTGATTGAACTGGGGAGCTTTAGAATCTGTCTTCTAATAGGGTAGGTAACACATGGTTAATGTTCTTACTAGAACCGCAGTGTTTTCATATTACCGGCAAATAAAATATGTTTATAGAGTCTCTTCGTCTTACTTCACATTTCACGTTATACTTCAGTCAGTTCAGGCACTAAGGACCATGTTCTGCTTCTGCCCACCTTTTAGTGTTGCAGGAAACGAAGAGGGAAAAACAGAACAGAAGGGCGTAGCCATTACACACGAAATATTATCGAGGACACTGGAACTCCCCATTTTGAGAGCTGACTTTGGAGGCCCTTTGGCGAAGTATTTACACATGCAGTATTTCTGTCGATCTCTCGCTTACTCCATCCTTTGCTTCCTTAATGGGCAAATTAGCCTTAGGTTCTTGTTAAATCTTCCTTCTGGGGAGAGAAAACAATGTACATCATTATGACCAGGCACGACCAGGCGAAATGTCAGGTGGAGTAGGGTCTCCCTTTCCAGGAGTGCTTGTCCTTGGGACACGGTTGTCCCCAGCTGCTTGAATGTCAGCACCTTGGCCTCACTTCTGAGTGCAGCCCCCCTATGGGGCAAAGGGAAGAAGACACTCAAAATTGTCCCACGGGAAGGGATGTAGGATGCACCTAGTTGTATTGGAGCAAAAGAGAACTTCTGCTATTGGAGAAGGGAAGGAAGTTAAAGACCAACTACTCTAAGCTTTTTATTTCTCAGATGGGTAAACTAAGGCTCTCTGTAGCCTGGTGAATTTTCTAAGACAATGCAAGGATTTGGTGGTAGAACAGTTTCATTCCTGCAGGGCATCTTTGAGGAGGAAGCTGTGGGGGAAATCTTTTAGGAACTGGGAGCTCTTCAGAAATGCCGCCTCTCAGCCTCTACCCCAGGGACTGAATTAGGTTCTGCATTTCAACAAGATCCCTAGATTCCTGTGCCAGGTAGAATTTGAGAAGCACTGCCACCCCAAGCCCTTGCGAGAACAACTGGGCAGCTCAGAGCTGCCTAATTTCAGCAAGTGTTGCAACTACTACTTCTGAAAGAGATGCTCTTATAAACATTTTTAGCAAGGGTACATTAAAATTTGAAAATATGAAATGCAAAGAATAAAAAGACTAATGCTTTACAGTAAGGATGGCGATGAGGGGAAATGGTGGTATTTCATGGAACAACTTCTCTGGAGGGCAATTTGGTAGTAGGCATCAGAGTGCATACCCTTTGATTCAACCATCCCACTTTCTCAGAAGCTCTTCTGGAGAAATAATTGGACTAGTTTGAAAAGATGTCTAAATAAGAATGTCATAATGTTTATGATATCTAAAAAAAATTAGAAGCAGTTTAAGTATCTAACAATGAATTATGAAACCTTTAATGAAATACTATGCAATTGGTTAAAGTGATAAAGGAATATTTAATATTCCAGAAATGTGTTTACATATGTTTGTTGACATGTGAAAAACTCAAGTTACCATACTCTGTATACAATAATCTCATATCTAGTTTAGAAATAGATATTTTAGAATCCAGAAGGTCATGAAGTTAAATGATAACAGTATCTTTTTCTTTTTGCTTATCTTCATTTTGTGGTTCTTTTACAATTGATTTGTTGATTTGTACTAATTAGCTAATCAAAGGTGGTAATATAGTTACTATTTTGGAAGAGCATTTTTTTCTTTAAGTCTTGAATATTTTGCTTCCTAGACTGGATTCCTAAAAAGAAAAGCATTTTAACATCTTGTATGCAACTTTTTCACTATACTGACTACATTATACTAAAACTATCTGATCTGTTAAACATCTTACTCCTCCAAGACAGTGAACACCTTGATAGCAATGACTGAGCCCTTTGCATCTTTATGTCTAGAGTCTGCCGTGGAGCTTGGCATTAGCATGCAGCTAATAAGTCTTTTAAATGGATGAATGAAAGGATCTTTGATAACATTGTAGAGATTTCTTCCCCTTCATGAATGCCTATGGGATTGAAGTTCTCAGCACACTGGAATTGATTGCTATGGCCTATAGGTAAAGTCTTTGGTGAGGTAAGTATGAAGGGCAAAGTTCTGCTTGACCTATTGATTTAGCCTCAGTCTCTACTCTGCTAATAAATGGTTCCATGAGGTGTGGGCAAGGGTTGAACATGTCAGGAGGTCAGGCTGTAGAGTCCGCTAACGGCTCAGAGGAAATGTGCTTCCCAGGAACCAGCCTCCACCTGCTCCCATGGGGCTGACTGCTATCTAGGTGACCTATGGGGCTCCTTGGAGAGGACTGTTGTGCCCAAACAGAAGTTCATGGGCAGTGGAAACTGTTTCAGTTTGTTTTATTGTAGTTGTAACTTTGGATCTTATCTCATTAAGAGACAGAATTTTGAGAAACGTGCACTTTGGCTAACTACAGTCACTCCCTGTTAGCTTTATGCTAATAAGAAGGGTTTGCAAGCATTCTTTCACCTAATCCTCACTGCATCCTTATGAGGTAGGTGCCCATTTTATAGAAAAGGAGACTGAAATTGAAAGAGGTGAAGCTACTTGCCCCAAGTTCAGGCACAAAGAGGTAGGGCTGGAGCCCACACGGGAGGCCCTGGACTCAGAGCCCACGCTTTCCTGCCTTGCTGTGCGGACGTCGGGGGGCTGGTCCTAGGATTTCCTCTAGCTCTGCTACACTTCAGTGTGACTGTGCCAGTGGGGACACCCTGGGCCTTTCTGAATTTCCCTGGTTTTCCTTGTTAAACAGATTCTATTTAAGAACAGGTCTCCACATTATGGGGTCATGTATTTTTTTTTTTCTTTGTTTTGCCTCTAAGTGAACTTCCCAGAAAACCTGTTTTTAGGTAAAAGAAAAAAACAGCAACAACAAAAAAGGAAGAGAATAAAATATATATTTAATAATGTAATTCATATTATTTAGAAATAAAATATTCAAGAAAGTTTGCACACTTCACATAAAGGTAAATCCTAGCTTTTATTTGGCTTATAATTTAATTATCAATTAATTTTAATCCATAAAGTTCTGCGAAAATTCATGGAAGGTGAGTTTTCATTAAATTCTTTGAATATATTTGAACATAGGTTTATTTCTTGGGCTATTCCAATTTCTGTATTTGGAAATATTAACAGTATAAAAAATAGGTTCTAATATACAAAATTTGGGAAATGTTTCTCATGTTGAGTGATACAGCAGTGAAATACGAATGTTTACAAATCTTTTTTGGCTGCTTTACATTTGGAATTTGCAGAGAAATCTCAAAAAACATCTGGGGAAGGGTCATGATTTGGTCCAAATGACATATCCAAGAGGTTTCAAAATCGTAAAATTATAGGAAACTATTCTGGGCTACCTTAGTTTCCTCTTTCCCAAATGGACTATATCTTAATTTTACCAGTTTGAAACTTAGATTTATTTGCATTATTACTTGATTGAATCTGTCTCTGCCACTAGCCTGGGAGCTGCCTAAGAGAGGGGGGGCGGTGGGGGGGCTGTTTTGCTCGTTTTCCTTGTCATCATATATATGTAGCACCTGAAAGCATATAAGAGCACCTAACAGCAACAAGAATGATAACTAAGACTTGTTGAGCCCTTGCTATGGTCCAGGTATGGTAAGTATTTAATATCAAGTCATGTAATGGAACTTGCGACAAATAGAGGTTGAATGACTTTTATATAAATGAAAAAACGAGTTTTATATAAATGAAAAACCACATCTGGGAGGTATTTAGTGCTGTGGAGGTTTGGGAGACTGTTTATTACAAGAACTAGAGGATATGGGACTCGAAGTGATTTGGCAAAGCACAGCTTTTCTGTTTTGTACCTGGCAAATACTTAAGTTTTCATGTTTTTACATTCTTTTTCATTTGTTTGACCCCAGGGCAGATTTTTAAGAAACAAGAGAAAAGTCTAGACATTATCTAACTACTTGAAGACAGAGAACAGCAATACCATTAAAATTAGTCTTTCATTTTAACGGAGAAATCTTTGACTACCAGCTCTGAGCTCTCGTGGTGGGAGGGGAGGATTATCTTTCCAGAAAGTTTCAAGCGGATGTCTATGTTGCTGCTGCAGTAACTTCCACTTAATTTATTGTCATTTAGTGCAAAAATTGATGAGAACATAACCTTTGTAAGGTTTTTATGTTTTATTGGCTATAAAAGATAAAATATGGAGTGAAAGGAAGTAAAATAGTATTTTGTTAGGTCGGGGGATGGATTTATGCTTTAACTAACTGATAGAATAATCAGAGGGTCGTGAAGATCAGAGTCTCTGCCTCCTATCTCTTCTCTTTTTATGTGTGCATTCAACAAGCTTCTCTTTGTGGCTGTCAGACCCATGGGAGCTCCCCCAACACCCGGCCCCTTTTGTCCAAGGGCATTAACTCAGCTGTTTGGATCAAGAATATCACGGAGGCTTCTGTTTCAGACATTAAGCAATTGGGATAAGTCTAAATGAATCAGAAACTTGACATGTGCAAATGGGATGTTTGTTCACAAGGGACTCTGGCTTCATTGTGTCTTGAATGAACAGGCAAAAAACAAAGTGTGTGAGTTAAACTGAAGTTTTCTGGAAACACACAAAGAGATCAGGATCTTTGCAAGTTGCTGGTGACTGTGCTGTGGGGGAGGATGCTGGGAAGGCCCAACCCTGCTGATTCCCCCAACACACACTCCCCAGCCAAAAAAAAAAAAAAAGAAAGAAAGAAAGAAAGAAAAAGATTTCAAAATTTCAGAGTGGGTTTTCCAGGCATCCGAATCACCTGGAGGATTTGTTAAAACCCAGATTGCTGTGGCCAAGCCTGAGTTTCTGATTTTGAAAGTCTGGGGTGGGGCTTGAGAATTTGCATCTTAATAAGCTCCCAGGTGATGCTCATTGGGGCCACTCTTTTTTAAGAACCACTGCTCTAAGCAGGCGTTTGTCCGCGGCCCTGCTGGGCGGATGTGCTTCAGGGAGAGTCCAGGAAGACTTCTCATCTCAGAAGGTGAGTTTGCAGGGGTGTATGTGTGTTTCATGTGCAAGAAAGCCAGGACCTGACCTAAGGATAAATAGCTGCTTTAATCTTTAGAGCTTTCAATCTGAGATTGGGCCTAGGAATAAAAAATGTATGTTATTATCTTAAGTTTGTTTTGTAGGATTTGCTTCCAAAGTAATATACTTGCTTGGAGCTCCTTGGGGATACCAGTCTGTTTTATTACTGTGTCCTGGATGTTAAGCACAGTGCCATGCAACCAGGCCTGGTACATAATTTGCTAGACTAGTGCAAAAAGAAAATGCAGGGTTCCTTTTCCCAAAAATTCAGAATTTGAGGATAGTGACAGGAGGGTATTAATTCCAGTGTGGGCCCTCTAACTTCAGGGCCCTGTATGAATATATAGGTTTCATACTCACGAAGCTGGTCCTCGGCTTGCCACCTAGAAGATACTCACCAGGAGCAAGCAGTATAGTAGCTCTTTTCACCAAAGGATCATTGACAATAGATTGACCCCAGGGGGTTTTTGACGGACCTCGGGCTTTGACTTCCTCTATTTTTTTTTCCTTGGTGGAGGCAGGTGCTGTCACCTTACGCAGCCTTGGCGTTATCCTGGTGCCTTTGCACCTGTTGCCCCAGTTGCAGTTCTGTGAGGTAGCCATTAGGGGCCCATTTGTATGAGGCTCAGCTGAGGCTAGACCATAGTGATTTGGATCAGTTTTCTCAAGTTTAGTGCTTCTTAAAAAACATGTTTAAATTGCCACATTTATTCTCAGAGGTTTAGCGCTTTGCTTGAGGCCACGCAGCCAGTGACAGTTGAACAGGAATTTTGAACCCAGTCTTCTAAACCCTAACTGGACATTCTTTCTACTACCCACAACAGAAGAAAGGAAGTTTTGGGAAGTTCATTGATTCTATTTGTCAATTACTTTTGACTTCTGAGCTTTAATACTGAGTGAGGACTCTAATAGACTCCTGGTCTATTACTGTCCCTGTATATATACTCTTTTGTTGTGGAATAAATGATTCCTCAAATATACCCTGTTCCCAAGAGAGTCTGGCCCCTTAAGTTTTACTTAGGTTGGCTTGGAAGACTCCCACTGAGTTAATCCCCCAGTCCGTGTTCTTTGGTGCTACCCAATGTTTAGACTAAATAAAATATTTACTACCCAGTACACTGGAATTCTCCTGTGTACCCCACTCTCTTGATTTCTCTGTGGGTACCTGACAATCACTCTCCTCTTCTCTGTGGCTGTGAAGCCAGGCAGGCAAGCTTATACGACTGGATGCTCATGGACAGGCTGTCTGGGTTTGAGTCCTGCTTCTACTTCTTACTTGCTGTGTGATCTTGGCCATGTTTTTGGCTTAACCACATTTGAGCTTGTTTCCTGGTGTGTAAAACAGGGAGAATACAGTAACAGAGGTTTGCTGTGACGATTAAAGGGCCTAACTTATGCAGAGCTCTTTGGAAATAGCATCACTGTGTTAAGGGCTTGTTCTAGACACTAGGCAGTGGGTCGAATCTATGTGGTTTATTCTCTGTTTGTTTTGTACTCCTCCTCCCCCCACCCCCCAGCGAAGAGACTGTTGGAACGTTGCCTTTTCCCATGGTACATCTGCACTACAGAACACTCAAGATTTCAAACTGAAAAACCATGGAGGGGATGGTGGTGTCACAATTGGCATGTGCTTTGAAGCAGCCTTTTTTTGTGGGGGGGTCTTTAGCCGGGGGTGAGAATGCTACATAAAAAAAAAAATTACACCTTATAGGTTGCTGAGTGTTCCAACAATGTGAGGAAATCAATGTGTGTATGCATGTAGCCTGAGGGTTTCAGCCCTGGGCAAGATCCCTCTGGATATGGTGAGAGCAAAAAATGACAACAATGTTTTTGGGTTAAAAGATCTTACACCAAGCTTTACTCATGATGGCAGGTCGAGTGCCAAAATCCCTTCTGCCTCCTGGGCAGTCTGCATGCAGCAAGCTGTTCTCTGCCTCCGGCCTTTGCACCGCCTCACAGCCCCAGAGCACTGGGTGGAGCTCTTCATATAGAGTCAGTAGTAGCTCATTGCCCACACCTGTGCAGCAGATAAGCCGACCAGGATCAGGTGAGGATCCTGCACATGGAACTTCCATTTTCCCTACAGTATGATTATGTATAAGCAAGAGTGTAAAGCACTCATGAACTTCATCATCAAAATCTCCCCAACCATGTCTGTCAATCTTCCCACACTCCAGTTTTGCAGTACATTTTGGATGAGTTGAATCTGTGATAGTAAGAGGCTGGGGAAAATTATTTGACTTCAGTACACTCACTACAGCTGCTCATTCTCAGTTTATTTGTGCCCAGTGTTTAGAATAGATGCAAATATTTGTTTACCAAGATTGTGATATGTTTTCCTATACCCAAAACTGTTTTTTTAATTAAAGTATCATTGACATACAATCTTATGAAAGTTTCACAAGAGCAACATTCTGGTTTCAGCATTCACCCATATTGTCAAGTCCCCCCCACCCCATTGCAATCACTGTCCATCAGTGTAGTAAGATGCTATAGTCATTACTTGTCTTTGTGCTACACTGCCTTCCCCATGACCTACCTATATTATGAATACTAATTATAATGCCCCTTAATCCCTTTCTTCCTCCCTCCCTACCCATCCTCCCCAACTCCTCCCCTTTGGTAACCACTAGTCCCTTCTTGGAGTCTGTGAGTCTGCTGCTGTTTTGTTCCTTCAGTTTTGCTTCGTTGTTATTCCACAAATGAGGGAAGTCATTTGGAACTTGTCTTTTTTTCTGCCTGGCTTACTTCACTGAGCATAATACCCTCTAGCTCCTTCCATGTTGTTGCAAAGGGTAGGATTTGTTTTATTTTTTGTGGCTGAATAATATTCTATTGTGTATATGCACCACATCTTTATCCATTCATCTACTGATGGACGCTTAGGTTGCCTCCATATCTTGGCTATTGTAAATAGTGCAGCAATAAACATTGGGGTGCTTATGTCCTTTTGAATCTGGGATCTTGTTTTCTTTGGGTAAATTCCTAGGAGGAGAATTACTGGATTAAGTGGTATTTCTATTTTTAGTTTTTTGAGGAACCTCCATATTGCTTTCCACAATGGCTGAACTAATTTACATTCCCACCAACAGTGTAGGAGGGTTCTCCTTTCTCTGCATCCTCACCAGCATTTGTTGTTTCTTGTCTTTTGGATGTTGGCCATCCTAACGGGTATGGTGTGAGGTGATATTTCACTGTGGTTTTAATTTGCATTTCCCTGATGATTAGTGATGTGGAGCATCTTTTCATGTGCCTGTTGGTCATCTGAATTTCTTCTTTGGAGAAGTGTCTATTCAGATCCTCTGCCCATTTTTTAATCAGGTTATTTGTTTTTTGGGTGTTCAGGTGTGTGAGCTCTTTATCTGATAAGGGGTTAACACCCAAAAATATATTAGTTGTTTATGAATATATTCTCCCATACTGTAGGATGCCTTTTTGTTCTGCTGATGGTGTCCTTTGCTGTGCAGAAGCTTTTTAGTTTAATGTAGTCCCATTTGTTCATTTTTGCTTTATTTCCCTTGCCCAAGGAGATGTGTTCAGGAAAAAGTTGCTCATGGTTATATTCGAGATTTTTGCCTATGTATTCTTTTAAGAGTTTTATGGTTTCATGACTTACATTCAGGTCTTTGATCCATTTTGAGTTTACTTTTGTGTATGGAGTTAGATAATAATCCAGTTTCATTCTCTTGCATGTAGCTGTCCAGTTTTGCCAACTCCAGTTGTTGAAGAGGTATTGTATATCCACATTGTATATCCATGGCTCCTTTATCATGTATTAATTGATCACAGATGCATGGGTTTATATTTGGACTCTCTATTCTCTTCCACTGATCTATGTGTCTATCCTTATGCCAGTACCAGATTGTTTTGATTACTGCAGCTTTGTAATGCAGTGTAATCCTCCCAGGTTTGTTCTTCCTTCTCAGGATTTCTTTGGCTACTCAGGGTCTTTTGTGGCTCCATATGAATTTTGGAACTATTTGCTCTAGTTCGTTGAAGAATGTTGTTGGTATTTTGATAGGGATTGCATTGAATCTGTAGATTAGTTTAGGCAGGACCAAAAATATTTTTATACAGCTAAAATGTTAGAACACACATCAAAGAATGACATGAAGCTAGACATGTCTAATTCCAGCTGCTTTGTCCTGATTATAATGGGGGAGATGGAGGCTCTGTATCTTTGAGCTGTAGGTACCGTTTCAGCACCCCTTGCTCCATCCCTTCTGACCTTTCGGTATTTGTGCAGCAGCTACTGGTAAGCTTGATGTCATCTCCATCCATCCTCCCACCAAAAAACAACCCAATTGTCTGGGCAACCATTGTTGTCCTTGTGATAGTGATGAGATCAGTTCTTTGGAGGATAGGGTTGAGTGAATGGGTAATAGCTGCATTACAATAATATTCCGTTGAGATTGCCCATCAGAGCTTAACTGAAGGTTTTATTTCAAGTGCCTAGGGAATTCTCTACATTTTTGTACTTATTAAAGACATGTGAAATCAAGAACATAATTTGGACTATATAATTTGACAACTTCATGGGAAAAAAACCCCACATTGCTGGTGCCCAGTGAGAGCCCCAAATCTGTTTTGGTAGTGATAAAACTTGTGCCATCTTTTCTGTGATTTGCTGCCCTACATTCTGATTGACCCAGGTGATAAGGGATGACATACATACCTAAAACCAGAGAAAATCTAAGAAATCCACTATTGGTATGGGATTCTGTCTCTTCTCTCACTGTACCTGCAGAGACAAACCAGCCAGTGTTTCCGCCTCTAATTTTGCTTTTCTCTTCTCTGTGTGTAAGCTAATGAGCATCAGATGACTGCTTCCACATAACTTCAATGCTAATTGAGCTTTTAAATGCTGAGTTGAACTCTTCATCTCTCTCCTTTTACCTCCGTTCAATGGAGGAAACTGCTCCTCACTAACACCCCTGTTCTTTCCTCTGAATTCCGTATCTTCCTTCTGAATTCCACATCCAAATCAGATTCTTTTTTTTTTCATTGTAATTATCTTAATGTATTAAAAAAATTTTTTAAGGTATGATTGATATACACTCTTATGAAGGTTTCACATGAAAAAACAGTGTGGTTACCACATTTACCCATATTATCAAGTCCCCCCCATACCCCAATGCAGTCACTGTCCATCAGTGCAGCAAGATGCCACAGGTCCACTATGTGCCTTCTCTGTGCTACACTGTTCTCCCCGTGATCCCCCACATCACGTGTACTACACATAATAACCCTCAATCCCCTTCTCCCTCCCTCCCCATCCACCCTCCCACACATCTCCCCTTTGGTAACCACTAGTTCATTCTTGGAGTCTCTGAGTCTGATGTCATTTTATTTTTTCAGTTTTGCTTCATTGTTATACTCCACAAATGAGGGAAATCATTTGGCATTTGTCTTTCTCCACCTGGCTTATTTCACTGAGCATAATGTCCTCAAGCTCCATCCATGTTGTTGCAAATGGTAGGATTTGTTTCTTTCTTATGGCTGAATAGTATTCCATTGTATATATGTACCACATCTTCTGTATCCATTCATCTACTGATGGACACTAGGTTGCTTCCATATCTTGGCTACTGTAAAAAGTGCTGCCATAAACATATGGGTGCATATGTCTTTTTGAATCTGAGAAGTTGTATTCTTTGGGTAAATTCCAAGGAGTGGGATCCCGGGGTCAAATGGTATTTCTATTTTGAGTTTTTTCAGGAACCTCCATATTGCTTTCCACAATGGTTGAACTAGCTTACATTCCCACCAGCAGTGTAGGAGGGTTCCCCTTTCTCCACAACCTAGCCAACATTTGTTGTTTGTGTTTTGGATGGTGGCCATCCTTACTGGTGTGAGGTGATATCTCACTGTGGTTTTAATTTGCATTTCCCTGATGATTAGTGATGTGGAGCATCTTTTCATGTGTCTGTTGGCCATAAGAATTTCTTCTTTGGAGAACTGTCTCTTCATATCCTCTACCCATTTGTTAATCAGGTTATTTGCTTTTTGGGTGTTGAGGCGTGTAAGTTCTTTATATATTTTGGATGTTAACCCCTTGTCAGATATGTCATTTACAAATATATTCTCCCATACTGTAGGATGCCTTTTTGTTCTGTTGATGGTGTGCTTTGCCATACAGAAACTTTTTAGTTTGATGTAGTCCCATGAGTTCATTTTTGCTTTTGTTTCCCTTGCCCGAGGAGATGCGTTCAGGAAGAAGTTGCTCATGCTTATATTCAGGAGATGTTTGCCTATGTTGTCTTCTAAGAGTTTTATGGTTTCATGACTTACATTCAAGTCTTTAATCCATTTCAAGTTTCCTTTTGAATATGGGGTTAAACAATAATCCAGTTTCATTCTCTTGCATGTAGCTGTCCAGTTTTGCCAACACCAACTGTTGAAGAGGCTGTCATTTCCCCATTGTATGTCCATGGCTCCTTTATCATATATTAGTTGACCATGTATGGTTGGGTTTATATCAGGGCTCTCTTTATTCCATTGGTCTATGGGTCTGTTCTTGTGCCAGTACCAAATTGTCTTGATTACTGTGGCTTTGTAGTAGAGCTTGAAGTTGGGGACCGTAATTCCCCCTGCTTTATTCTTCCTTCTCAGGAATGCTTTGGCTATTACAGGTCTTTTGTGGTTCCATATGAATTTTAGGACGATTTTCTCTACTTCATTGAAGAATACTGTTGGTATTTTGATAGGAATTGCATGGAATCTACAGATTGCTTTAGGCAAGATGGCCATTTTGACAATATTAATTCTTCCTATCCATGAGCACAGAATGTGTTTCAATTTATTGGTATCTTCTTTAATTTCTCTCATGAGTGTCTTGTAGTTTTCATAGTATAGGTCTTTCACTTCCTTGGTTAGGTTTATTCCTAGGTATTTTATTCTTTTCGATGCAATTGTGAAAGGAATTGTTTTCCTGATTTTTCTCTCTGCTAGGTCATTGTTAGTGTATAGTAATGCCACAGATTTCTGTGTATTGATTTTGTATCCTGCAACTTTGCTGAATTCAGATATTAGATCTAGCAGTTTTGGAGTGGATTCTTTAGGGTTTTTTATGTACAATATCATGTCACCTACAAACAGGGACAGTTTGACTTCTTCCTTGCCAATCTGGATGCCTTTTATTTCTTTGTGTTGTCTGATTGCTGTGGCTAGGACCCCCAGAACTATGTTGAATAACAGTGGGGAGAGTGGGCATCCTTGTGTAGTTGCCATCTTTAAGGAAAAGCTTTCAGCTTCTCACTGTTAAGTATAATGTTGGCTGTGGGTTTGTCATAGATGGCCTTTATTATGTTGAGGTACTTTTCCTCTATACCCATTTTGTTGATAGTTTTTATCATGAATGGATGTTGAATTTTGTCAAATGCTTTTTCAGCATCTATGGAGATGATCATGTGGTTTTTGTCCTTTTTGTTGATGTTGTGGTTGATGTTGATGGATTTTCAAATGTTGTACCATCCTTGCATCTCTGGAATAAATCCTGCTTGATCAAGATGGATGATCTTTTTGATGTATTTTTGAATTCGGTTTGCTAATATTTTGTTGAGTATTTTTGCATCTATGTTCATCAGGAATATTAGTCTATAATTTTCTTTGTGGTGTCTTTGCCTGGTTTTGGTATTATTCTATGAGGCCAGCATCACTCTAAGTTTGGAAGTATTTCCTCCTCTTCTATTTTTTGGAAAACTTTTAGGAGAATGGTTATTAGGTCTTCACTAAATGTTTGATAAAATTCAGTGGTGAATCCATCTGGTTCAGGAGTTTTGTTCTTATGCAGTTTTTTGATTACCAGTTCAATTTCATTGCTGGTAGTTGGTCTGTTCAGATTTTCTCTTTCTTCCTTGGTCAGCCTTGGAAGGTTGTATTTTTCTAGAAAGTTGTCCATTTCTTCTAGGTCATCCAGTTTGTTAGCATATAATTTTTCATAGTTTTCTCTAATAATTCTTTGTATTTCTGTCGTGTCCATAGTGGTTTTTCCTTTCTCATTTCTGATTCTGTTTATGTGTGTAGACACTCATTTTTTTCTTGATAAGTCTGGCTAGGGGTTTTTGTATCTTGTTTTTCTCAAAGAACCAGCTATTGCTTTCATTGATTCTTTCTAGTGTTTTATTCTTCTTGATTTTATTTATTTCTGCTCTGATCTTTATTATGTCCCTCCTTCTACTGACTTTGGGCCTCATTTGTTCTCTTTCTAGTTTCATTAATTGTGAGTTTAAACTGCTGATATGGGATTGTTCTTCTTTCCGAGGTAGGCCTGTATTGCAATATACTTTCCTCTTAGCACAGCCTTGGCTGCATCGCACAGATTTTGTGGTGTTGAATTATTGTCATTTGTGTCCATATATTGCTTGATCTCTGTTTTTATTTGGTCATTGATCCATTGGTTATTTAGGAGCATGTTGTGAAGCCTCCATGTGTTTGTGGGATTTTTCATTTTCTTTGCGTAATCTATTTCTAGTTTCATGCCTTTGTGATCTGAGAAACTGGTTGGTACAATTTCAATCTTTTTGAATTTACTGAGGCTCTTTTTGTGGCCTGGTATATGATCTATTGAAAATGTTCCATGTGCACTTGAGAAGAATGTGTATTCTCCTGCTTTTGCTTTTGGGTGTAGAGTTCTGTAGATGTCTGTAAGGTCAATCTGTTCTGTTATGTTGTTCTGTGCCTCTCCTCCTTACTTCTTTCTGGTTGATCTGTCCTTCGGAGTGAGTGAAGTGTTGAAGTCTCCTAGAATGAATGCATTGCATTCTATTTCCCCTTTTAATTCAGTTAGTATTTGTTTCACATATGTGGGTGCTCCTGTGTTGGGAGGACAGATATTTACAATGGTTATATCTTCTTGTTGGATTGACCCCTTTATCATTAAGTAATGTCCTTCTTTGTCTCTTGTGACTTTCTTTGTTTTGAAGTCTATTTTGTCTGGTACAAGTACTGCAAGTCCTGCTTTTTTCTCTCTATTAGTTGCGTGAAATATTTTTTTCCATCCCTTCACTTTTAGTCTGTGTGTGTATTTGGGTTTAAAGTGAGTCTCTGGTAGGCACCATATAGATGGGTCTTGTTTTTTATCCATTCATTGACTCTATGTCTTTTGATTGGTGCATTCATTTGGGGTGATTATCGATAGGTATGTACTTATTGCCATTGCAGGCTTTAGATTCATGGTTAGCAAAGGTTCAAGGTTAACTTCCTTACTATCTAAGAGTCTAAGTTAACTCACTTAATATGCTATTACAAACACAATCTAAAGGTTCTTTTCTTTTTCTTCTCCTTTTTCTTCCTCCTCCATTCTTTATATATTACGTGTCACGTTCGGTACACTTTGTCCCTTGATTGACTTTGGGGATAGTTAATTTAATTTTGCATTTGCGTAGTAATTAGCTGTTCTACTTTCTTTATTGTGGTTTTATTACCTTTAGTGACAGCTATTAAACCTTAGGAACACTTCCATCTATAGCAGTCCCTCCAAAATAGAGTGTAGAGATGGTTTGCAGGAGGTAAATTCTCTCAGCTTTTGCTTATCTGGAAATTGTTTAATCCCTCCTTCAAATTTAAATGATAATCTTGCCGGATAAAGTAATCTTGGTTCCAGGCCCTTCTGCTGCATGGCATTAAATACATCATGCCACTCCCTTCTGGCCTGTAAGGTTTCTGCTGAGAAGTCTGATGTTAGCCTGATGGGCTTTCCTTTGAATGTGATCTTATTTCTCTCTCTAGCTGCTTTTAATAGTCTGTCTTTATCCTTGATCTTTGCCATTTTAATTACTATATGTCTTGGTGTTGTCTTCCTTGGGTCCCTTGTGTTGGGAGATCTGGGGATCTCCATGGCCTGAGAGACTGTGTCCTTCCCCAGACTGGGGAAGTTTTCAGCAACTACCTCCTCAGAGACACTTTCTATCCCTTTTTCTCTCTTCTTCTTCTGGTATCCCTATAATGCGAATATTGTTCTGCTTGGATTGGTCACACAGTTCTCTCAATACTCTTTCATTCTTAGAGATCCTTTTTTCTCTCTGTGCCTCAGCTTCTTTGTATTCCTCTTCTCTAGTTTCTATTTCCTTTATTGTCTCCTCCACCGTATCCAGTCTGCTTTTAATTCCCTCCATTTTGCTTTTCAATGATTGAATCTCTGACCGGAATCCATTCCTGAGCTCTTGAATAGCTTTCTGTACCTCCATTAGCATGTTAATGATGTTTATTTTTTACTCCCTTTCAGGAAGAGTCATGAGGTCCATATCATCTTTCTCAGGAGTTGTATTAATAATTTAACTCTGAACCAGGTTCCTTTGGCGTTTCATATTTGTATATGGTGCCCTTTAGTGCTCAGAAGCTCTACTCTCTGGAGTTGTTCAGTCCCTGAAGCAATGTTGTGGGTCACAGGGGAGTGGAATTGGTGCCTGGGGGGAGGAAAGAGCTGTCTCCTGCTTCCAGGCTGCTGTGCCTGTCTCCACTGCCTGAATCAGTGGGCTGAGCACACAGGTATAAGCTTCTATGCTTTGTGTTTGTAGATGCTGTAGACAGTTCTTCCCTCTGGCTGGTCTAACACCAGGGTAGGGTTTCCTGGTTTGCAAGCCAGGTGTGGCTGGCCTGGAGAAAGTTGCAATAGGCTGCCTATCATGTAGGCGGTCCTTAGAGCCATGTAGCCAGCCAGGGAGCTGGAGCACCTGGATATCGTGAAAGCTCCCAGCTTCCTGGGCAGAGTGCATCCAGACAATTTTGTCTACCTCTGCTTTCTCTTGAGCAGTAAGCTCTCTGCAATCCCTGCCCCTTTAGCAGCCCTCTTGCTAAGGGCTTCCTTGTTCGGAAGTCTGTCAGACTGCCCATCTTTCCTTTGTCCCAGAGTAGCCGGATATGGATCCCTGCTTTCCACAGGCAGCTGGAATCTCTGTCTCTCCAGGAATTCTGCCTGTCTTAGCTTTCCAATCTCCTAGTTATGAGAGTACCATGAAAGCACCTTGAAATGTAGGTTTGTGCTCCCAGAGCAGATCTCCCGAGCTAGGTATTCAGCAGTCCCAGGCCTCCACTCCCTCCCTGCTCCATTTCTCTTCCTCCAGCCAGTGAGCTGGTGTGGGGGAGGGGCTCGAGTCCCGCCGGGCCACAGCTTTGGTACATTATCCTGTTCCGTGAGGTCTGCTCTTTTCTCCAGGTGTGTGCAGTCTGGCGCAGTCCTCTTTCCTGTTGCTCTTTCAGGATCAGTTGTATTAATTATGTTTTCATATTATATGCGGTTTTAGGAAGAAGCCTCTGTCTCTCCTTCATGCCACCATCTTTCCCAAATCAGATTCTTGAGGATCATTCTAGATCCCTCCTTCATCACCTCCACATCCAACGACTCTCTAAATATTACTAGTTATACCTCAGGTCTCTAGGCCCTCTTCCTTGTTCCCACGTCCCTGCCCTCAGAAGCTATGGCACCTCTGTTATAGGGTGGCAGGAGTCTGCCGTGTGCTCCCCCTCTCTAGTCTCACCCTGGACTGTCAGTCCTGCCTTGAACTAACCAACCCTGATAGGTAAACCTCATTGCTTCTTAGAATCCAGTCCAAAGCCCTCTTCTAGAAAGATATGAAATATTTTTGCTAATCTTCTCTTGCCTACCTCTCTAGCTACATCTGCTGGCCTCTGAAGGGCAACTAGAACACATTACTTTATTTTCTCAAATGGGGCATATTCTCTCCCAAATGGGCCAGATTCTCAACTTTCTGGGGCTTTTTCATGAGCGTTTCCCAGGTTTCTTTTACTGTGCCTTGTGTGGATACCTATTCTTAGCTCAAGGGTCACTTCTTTCTTGAATTCTTTCCTCCTTTTAACTTCATATAAAAATGTCAAAGCACTGGTGCCACAGCTTTAAATAGGTTCTTGGAGACAAGGAACTCATCACATCATTATTATTACAGTATCTTTTTTTACTTTTGTCATACCACATTAAAAACATATTATGAACTGTAGCATAATACAAAAGTGTGTTAAATGTATAAGTACAGTTTAAAGAACAACTACCACAAAATCAAACACTTAATGTGTCTGTCACCCAGGCCTTAGACGTAGGACTTTGCCTGTCCCTGGAAATCCTGTTTGCCCCTCTTTGGTCTCATCTGCTTCTTTCACCTCCTGTGCGTATTATCTGAATTTCATGTTAGTAACTTGCTTTTCTTAGATGGTATTGTTTAAAAATGACAAAGTGTATATTCCTAGGCAATATGTTGTTTAGTTCAGTTATTTTTTTAACTGTATAAATGGAATTGTTCCATTTATAACTTCTTTATGTTTATGAGATTCATTTATTCTCTTGACGTGTGTTGTCATCGTTCATTGTTTTTCATGGTTGTGTAAATTCCATTTTATGAATACATCATATTTACTGAATCTGTTACTGCCTTGTTTGTAGGTTTTGTGATTATGTACAAGGTTCCTATGAACATTCTTTCCCATGTTTTCTGGCACATGTGCAAGACTGGCATTAGGAAATATATGCATCAGTCAGAGAATATATGTTTATGTGTATATATATAAATGTGCATGTGTAGCTGGAAGCAGGACATCTGGGTAGAGTATATATATATATGCAGGTTTACCTTTACCAGGCATTTCCAAACATTTGCCAAGGAGGTTATACCAGAGTATCTATCTTCTTTCATCTTAGTGTCCCTAGAACCTATGACAGTGACTGGCTAAACAGTTGGTCAGCACATACCCACTGAGTAAAAAAAGTACAATAAAGTAGGTGTAACATCACAGCCCTTGTCTATGAATAGCTCTGGGAAATAGTCAAAGCAAGCACCTTCCCCCACCCCAAATTTCAGCTGACAGAGTGGGTTTGTTGGCTTGATATAGAATGATGCATTTTAATAATGAGAAAGACAGGAGTGATGTAATGTCTCATATCACTTTAAAAAAGGGATTCATAGAAAACCCAGTTGAAATTATGACTCTAACAGGCAGAATATTCAGAACAAAGTGGGTCCCAAGCACCCTTTTGAAATTAATCATCTTATCCCAAATTGCTGAGGGGCGATATTTTGGGAGCTAACCTGCCTTGGAATGTGGGTCTGTCTGCAGTGCATCCTCTGGAGCTTGGAGTACATAGCTCTTTGATAGAGGAAATCAGTGCTTTTAGAATGGGTGCAAAAGACTAAATTTACAGCACTACACCGAGAAAGAGACAGGTGGACTTCCTGTGTAGCAAAAGACTGTTAAGCTCATTTGAAATGCAGGTCATAAAATGCATGAATTTAATTGTGTTCCTTCAAATATGTCACCATAAAGCAATATTTTAAAGATTCTTCTTCTTATCCAAGTATTAAAGTTTTTCTTAAAAAAAATCTAATTTAAAACTTAGATTTATGGAAGACTTGCAAAGATAGTACAGGGAGTTCCTATAGAAACTTCACTCAGTTTCTGATGATGTTAACGTCTTATGTAACCATGGTATACTTATTAAAACTAAAACTTCACACTAGTACAAAACTACTAACAAAATTAGATTTTATTTGGATGTCACCAATTTGTCCACTAATGTCCTTGTTCTGTCTGGGATACCCTGTGCATATAGTTGTCATATCTCTTCCAAAGTTTGAGTCTTCCCTTGTTTTCTTAATCTTGGCCTTTTAGAAGAGTACTGTTAAGCTGTTTTGTAGAATGTCCCTTAGTTTGGGTTTATCTAATATTTTCTCCTGATTAGAATAGATTATGGATTTTGGGGAAGAATAGCACAGAGGTGAAGTTTCCTTTATCATATTGAGTGAGGGAGTTGCATGTTATCAATATGACTTATTACTGATAATATTAACCTTGACCACTTGGTTAAGGTGGTATCTGGCAGGTTTCTCCACTGTTAAATTACGGCGTTTCCCTTTTTGTACTCTGTTGGGTAGATGTGAGTAAGCCCAGCCCACACTCAAGGGGAGGAGAATTAAACTCCACTTCTTGGAGTGCGGAATATCACAGAATTTGTGGACATATCTTAAAACCACCAGAATAACTAAAATATTTTGGTAGAGATGCTTTGAGACTATGCCAATATTGCTTTTCTCCAAGTTAGTTCTACATAAGGCAGAGAATAGAATATTAAGAACCCTAAGAACAGAAATCAGTGAAAAGACAATCTTGACAACCAAAGTTCCCTTAGTTTTTACTCAAGACAATAATAAAGTAACACACTGTCGTTTCTTATTTTTATTTATTAGTTTTTTCAGGCCTCTGATAAAAAGGTTTCTCTTGGCTTAAAAGTTGAGCAGTTGAAACCGTTAAGGGGTGGACCCAGAAAAGGCTCATGTATGACCAGGCTCTGTGGACAGCCCCTGGTTACTCTTTCCTCCTCTTACTCAATTGGCATTAATGACGTCCATTCATAACTTTCTTTTTCTATTTTGGGACATTGAGAGTTGAACTTTATTTTTTAATAGGAATATCATTAAGTATTCAATCATGCATAATTTCTCTAGACAGAGAGCAAGAGGTAAACATGTCATTTTCCTGCATTTGTCTCATATTGTAACTTCTATAATTTATCATCTGAGATAAGATTTTCCAGGTCTTGTGGTGCCAGGCCTTAGGAACACTGGTGATAGTTTATTCAGCCTATGTTTTTTTTAAGTGAAGAAAATGGCCAAGAATACCCCCTACATGCAGTAGTGACTTTTCCAAGGGTTTCCTCGCACAAAGAGAAACAATATTAGCTTGTGATTCTAAACCATCTCTTCACTTTAATGCTGAGGAAGAGTTCCACTAAAATATTAAGATTTTTTCCCCCAAATTTCCTAGAAAATCATATTTTAGGAAACTATTCTTTTTAAAAAGTTAGGTTATATATCACTGTGTCTAAACTAGAGGTTCCTAACATGGGGTGTCTGAATTCCTTACTAGCCTGGGTTTTTATTTGCTAGTTTTGGAAACTGCCTCTTTTGAACAGAAAAGCAATCTATTAAAAGCATATTGGATGGGAACTGAGAATAGGCTTGAAGTTCATTATGCCGCCAGATACTGTTCAAGTTAAGCTGCAGACCGAACAGTGAGAATGCAGGCTGTTGACACTCCAGCCAGAGGGATCCCAGGCTGTTCCTAGTTGTTTGAGTCACTGGCTTCCAATTCTGGGTCTATGTTGAATGTATCTTCTCAAAACTTGACGTATTCCTGCACCATAGGTGCAAGGGAAGCTGGGAAAGTGACTTCTGTGGTGGCGTATGCTCGGACTCACCAGGTACGGAACTCCCCAAGCATAGTAAGACTGTTCAGATCCTGGCAGCCGAAATGAGTAACAAATATTCTCTACAGATGCTCATGGATGGGGTCTCTTAAGCTGTGAATTTCATGTGATTCTCAAATAAGTCAAGTATTTTTAAAGAACCACTGCTTTAAATTCTACAATAAACTTTTATTACATTGTCATAATGTAAGATGACCATAAAAAACTTGGTATTTTCATAAATTACTTTTTGTGTTGATTTTGATATGGCTATTGTTAATGCTTTCTGTCTTTTCTCCTTTTAAATATAGTCTGAATATTTCTTTGGCCTCTGGTATTTATTTCAGATTTTTCCAGAAAAATTGATTTTTTTTTCTCTTGGAATTTGGTATCCTAAACTTATTTTTCCTTGATTTAGAAATGTACTTCTAGTTAAAAAATGATGACTGAGCACAAACATTTATCTTTGCTTCCTCCTGAAACCTGAAGTGGCATTTCCTCCTGAAATGGCAGTAAGACATAGACTCACAGGCAAGAAGGGGAGTAGAGAGACATGAACAATAACATTTTGGAAACTGGAAAGCAGGAGAATAAGCAGGTAATCTACTCAGCACATCAGAACTGAATCCTAAATCGGCATGGGGAAAACATTATTCAATATTTTGAAAACATTTATGGGGTACCTACTATATACCAGGGACTCTTCTAGGTCCTTAGGATCCGTCAGTGAACAAACCCAAGATCACTGTTCTTGTGGGGCTACCATTCTGTCAGGAAAAGCTAATAAATCAGCTGGATTTGTACCTCACAACCTCCAGTGGACTCAGGAATTGGTGATACCAGATATTTCTGGCAGTGGCAGTGCATGTGGGGCTGAAACATGACGTTTGGTTAAAAGTCTATTTAAGAAGCCATTAGACCAGCATTGCCCAATAGAACTTTCTGCCATGGTGGAGATATTCTGTATCTGAGCTGTCCAATATAATAGCCACTAGTCGTATGTGGTTACTGAGTACTTAAGATATGGCTAATGCAACCAAGGAACTGAATTTTAAATCTTACTTGATTTAAATTAATTTAAATTTACACAGCTATAATGACTAGTGGCTGTTATATCAGATACAGTTAAATCCTGTTTTTTCCTCAGCTTAGAACACTTGAGTGATAGTCCTTCCTCCAACACAACAAAGTTTTGAATATTTTCTGAGTTAAGGGGCATAATGCACATAAGAGTGTAGGGAGGCCATATAAGGTGATTATCTGAACTTGAGACCTTGGTTTTCTTCTCCAACTTGACTCCCCAAAAGCTGGCAGCCATCTTCTACTTCCAGGCATGAGATTAGGAACTTAGTATCTGATCATTCTGACTAGTCCAAGAGAAAAGATCTAAATATGTTAACATTGGGGGCTTCATAGTGAAGCAATCCAGTCAGGTCATTGAGAGTAAGATGCAGAGTTGACAACCTGTTATACTCAGAGCTTACAACACCTTATTTAGTGCTCTCATTTAAATGTTAGCAGACAGTTAAGTATCATATATCAGAGGGTAGTTTCCTTCTCAAGTGAAAGACAGACCACTTAAGGAAACCAGAAAACAAATTTGAGGAAATAGAGATAATTTGAGGAGAAAAAGTTGGATGAGATGATTCTGTATTAATGAGAACAGAATACATTGCCAAAAATAATTGAATAATCAGGAATAAAAATGAAAAGGGTCTTGTGGAAAAATAATAACAAACCACACAAGCTCAGTATGATGTTTGGAGACTGAAGTTGTGGAAATCTAGGAACTAGAATACAAAAGCAAGTGTGAAATAGAAATAAGAAAATTAGGTCGGAGTAGGAGGTCCAACATGTGAATGATAGAAATTTCTGAAATTGAGAATTGAGTAAATGAAAATGAAGAGATTCAAATCAATAATTCAATACTTCCTAGACTTGAAGGACATGAGATTTCAGATTGAAAGAACTATCAAATAGCCATCAAAATGGGTGAAAATACATTCATATTGAGGTACATTATGGTAACATTTCTGAGCATGGGGAGAAAAAGAACAGCCTAAGAGCTTCCAGAGAGCAGGGGTAAAATTATAAGCAAGAAATCAGGTATCTGAACCCCTTTGGCCTTTGCGTGTATTCTCCAACTGAGAATTCTGTACCCAACCAAAATGGCAATGAAGTAGAAAGGTTGAACAAATAAATTTTTCAGACATGTAAGCCATCAAACATTTTGCTTCCTGTGTACCTTTCTCATAAAGCAATTGGAAAAAGTGTTCGATGAAAAAAAAGAAGCAAACAAATGATGATGATGCTACAGATTCTAAGAAAAAGGGTATTTAATATGAGAGAAGTGAAGGAAAATTTCAGGGTGAAGGTGAAGGGAGATTCCCAGGTGAATCTGTGTACTATATTAAGAACAACCAGAAGATTGGAGCAAGTCAGGAGTTTCAGGAAGAGGTAATTCCAAAAGATAAAATTGATAGCATTTGAATGTATTCAAAGGAAAGCTAGGTACTTAGGGGAGAGACTGGGGATAAAGTGGTGAGAGCTCATAAAAAAACTAAACCAGAGGAGGAGCCAAGATGGCAGCATGAGTAGGGCAGTGGAAATCTCCTCCAAAAACCATATGTATTTTTGAAAATATAACAACTACAACTATTCTTAAAAGAGATGAGAGGATACAGTACAACAGCCAGGCTACATCTACGTCTGTGAGAACTCAGCATCTCATGAAGGGGGTAAGATACAAGCCACGGCCTGGTGGGACCCGAGAACTCCCCTGACCCCAGCTCCCTGGCGGGAGGAAAGGAGTCGGAGTGGGGAGGCAGTGGAAGCCCAGGACTGCTAAATAACCAGCCCTAGTAATCTGCACTGGGAGTGTGGACACACATTGCATGGTGTGCTGGATATTAGGAAATGGGAAAGTAAAATCTGTGAGCAGGTCACCGCAGCCGGCTCCCCTGGGATAAAAGAAAACTGAGTGCTTTTTGAAAGTCTTAAAGGGACAGGGACCCCACAGCTCGATGGAAACGTCCCAGCACACTCAGCCCAGCAGCTGGGAATTCTGAGGGGCTTCGGACACCTCAACCCCCTGGAAGACAGCACAGATCTGAAGCCCCTCATGGCAATAAACAGTGTGCCATTCATTCCCCCTCCAGCACAGCCCCGCTACAGCGGCTGAGCAGCCTGAGATCAGCCCTGCCCACAGCGACCGCCCAGAGTCTCCTCCCCGCATGCAGCCACCCAGGGCCGGTGCCGGCATGCACTTGCCCAGTGCAGGCAGAGGAAGCTGGAGCAGGGTGTGAAGGGATGTCGTTCTCACAGGAGAACACACCAGGTGCACCTGCCTCTACCCCCAGGGCTCTGGGCTGCCCCGCCCATGGTGGCTGAGGGGATTAACCTGGACGCGGCTCCCAGTGTGAGGGTGACCAATACAGGCAGCAGAGAGGGGCAGGGCAACCAGCAAGCAGGAAGGGACTTTGTTCTCCCAGCTGACACATGCACCACCTGCCCACAACTATGTCTGTTGCCATGAAAAGGCAGAAGAATTTGGTCCAGTCCAGAATTACCCAGACAACCCCAGAGAGAGACCAGGGAAGACAGATATAACCAATATTCCTGAAAAAGAATTCAAAGTAAAGGTCATAACCATGCTGATGAACCTGCAGAGAAATTTGCAAGAGCTAAAGGATCAAGTTAGGAGGGAGAATACAGAAATAGAACAATCTCTGGAAGGAATTAAGAGCAGACTGGATGAGGTGCAAGAGGCTGTTAATGGAATAGAAATCAGAGAACAGGAATATATAGAAACTGAGGCAGAGAGAGATAGAAGGATCTCCAGGAATGAAAGAATATTAAGAGAACTGTGTGACCAATCCAAATGGAACAATATTTGCATTATAGGGGTACCAGAAGAAGAGAGAGAAAAAGGGATAGAAAGTGTCTTTGAAGAAATAATTGCTGAAAACTTCCCCAAATTGGGGGAGGAAATAGTCTCTCAGACAATGGAAGCCCACAGAACTCCCAACAGAAGGGACCCAAGGAGAACAACACCAAGACATACAATAGTTAAAATGGCAAAGATTAAAGACAAGGACAGAGTATTAAAGGCAGCCAGAGAGAGAAAAAAGGTCACTTACAAAGGACACCCCATCAGGCTATCACCAGACTTCTCAGCAGAAACCTTATAGACCAGAAGAGAATGGCATGGTATATTTAATGCAATGAAACAGAAGGGCTTTGAACCAAGAATAGTGTATCCAGCATAATTATCATTTAAATATGAAGGAGGGATTAAACAATTCCCAGACAAGCAAAAGTTGAGGGAATTTGCCTCCCACAAGCCACGTCTACAGGATATTTTAAAGGGACTGCTCTAGATGGAAGCACTCTGAAGGCTAAATAGATGTCACCAGAGAAAACAAAATCACACCAAAGAAAGCAGACTAACCAAATACTAACTAAAGGCAAAAAAATAAAATCAACTATTCATAAAAGTAGTCAAAGGAAACACAAGAGTGCAGAATAAAACACCTAACATATAAAGAATGGAGGAGGAAGAATAAGAAGGGAGAGAAAGAATCATCAGACTGTGTTTATAATAGCTTAATAACTGAGTTAAGTTAGATGGTTAGATAGTAAAGAAGCTACCCTTGAACCTTTGGTAACCACGAATCAAAAGCCTGCAATGGCAATAAGTACATATCTTTCAATAATCACCCTAAATGGGAATGGACTGAATGCACCAATCAAAAGACACAGAGTAACACAATGGATAAAAAAGCAAGACCCATCTATATGCTGCTTACAAGAGATGCACCTCAAACCCAAAGACATACACAGACTAAAAGTCAAGGGATGGAAAAAGATATTTCATGCAAACAATAAGGAGAAAAAAGCAGGTGTTGCAGTACTTATATCAGACAAAATAGACTTCAAAACAAAGTAATGAGATAAAAGACATTACATAATGATAAAGGGCTCAGTCCAACAAGAGGATATAACCATTATAAATATATATGCACCCAATACAGGAGCACCAACATATGTGAAACAAATACTAACAGAATTAAAGGAGGAAATAGAATGCAATGCATTCGTTCTAGGAGACTTCAACACACCACTCACTCCAAAGGACAGATCCACCAGACAGAAAATAAGTAAGGACACAGAGGCACTGAAAAACACACTACAACAGATGGACTTAACAGACATCTACAGAACTCTACACCCAAAAGCAGCAGGATACACATTCTTCTCAAGTGCATATGGAACATTTTCCAGAATAGACCACATACTAGGCCACAAAAAGAGCCTCAGTAAATTCAAAATGATTGAAATTCTACCTACCAACTTCTCAGACCACAATGGTATAAAGCTAGAAATAAATAGTACAAAGAAAACAAAAAGGCTCACAAACACATGGAGGCTTAACAACAAGCTCCTATTTAATCAATGGATCAATGACCAAATTAAAACAGAGATCAAGCAATATACGGAGACAAATGACAAAAACAGTACAAAGCCCCAACTTCTGTGGGACGCAGTGAAGGCACTTCTAAGAGGAAAGTATATAGCAATCCAGGCATATTTAAAGAAGGAAGAAAAAAGCAAGGAAGAAAAAATCCCAAATGAATAGTCTAAAGTCACAATTACTGAAACTGGAAAAAGAAGAACAAATGAGGCCCAAAGTCAGCAGAAGGAGGGACATAATAAAGATCAGAGAAGAAATAAATAAAATTGAGGAGAATAAAACAATAGAAAAAAATCAATGAAACCAAGAGCTGGTTCTTTGAGAAAATAAACAAAATACATAAACCCCTGGCCAGACTTATTAGAGAAAAATAGAATCTACACACAACAGAATCAGAAATGAGAAGAGAAAAATCACAATGCACCCCACAGAAATACAAAGAATTGTTAGCATATAGAATTTCATAATATTCTCTAACAAGCTAGAAAACCTTGAAGAAATGGACAACTTTCTAGAAAAATACAACCTTCCAAGGCTAACCAAGGAAGAAACAGAAAATCCAAACAGACCAATTACCAGCAACAAAATTGGAGCTCTAATCAAAAAGCTACCCAAAAATAAAACTCCCGGGCCAGATGGATTCCCTGCTGAATTTTATCAGACATACAGAGAAGACATAATACCCATTATCCTTAAAGTTTTCCAAAAAATAGAAGAGGAGGGAATACTTCCAAACTCATTCAATGAAGCCAGCATCACTCTAATACCAAAACTAGGCAAAGATACCAACAAAAAAGAAAATTACAGACCAATATCCCTGATGAACATAGATGCAAAAATACTCAACAAAATATTAGCAAACCGAATTAAAAAATACATCGAGAGGATCATACACCATGATCAAGTGGGATTCATCTCAGGGATGCAAGGATGGTACAACATTTGAAAATCCATCAACATCATCCATCACATAAACAAAAAGGACAAAAATCACATGATCATCTCCATAGATGCTGAAAAAGCATTTGACAAAATTCAACATTCATTCATGATAAGAACTGTCCACAAAATAGGTATAGAGGGCAAGTACCTTAACTTAATAAAGGCCATATATGACAACCCCACAGTCAACATCATACTTAACAGTGAGAAGCTGAACGTTTCTCGTCTATGATTGGGAACAAGACAGGGATGCCCACTCTCCCCACTGTTATTCAACATAGTACTGGAGGTCCTAGCCACGGCAATTAGACAAAACAAAGAAATACAAGGCATCCAGATAGGTAAAGAAGAAGTCAAATTGTCATTGTTTGCAGATGACATGATATTGTATGTAAAAAGCCCTAAAGACTCCACTCCAAAACTACTAGAACAAATATCTGAGCTCAGCAAAGCTTCAGGATACAAAATTAACACACAGAAATCTGTTGTTTTCCTATACACTAATGATGAACTAGCAGAAAGAGAAATCAGGAAAACAATTCCATTCACAATTGCATCAAAAAGAATAAAATACCTACAAATAAACCTAACCAAGGAAGTGAAAGACCTATACCCTGAAAACTACAAGACACTCTTAAGAGAAATTAAAGAGGACACTAACAAATGGAAACTCATCCCATGCTCCTGGCTAGGAAGAATTGCTATTGTCAAAATGGCCATCCTGCCTAAAGCAATCTACAGATTCAATGCAATCCCTATCAAAATACCAACAGCATTCTTCAATGATGTGGAACAAATAGTTTTAAAATTCATATGGAACCACAAAAGACCCTGAATAGCCAAAGAAATCCTGAGAAGGAAGAATAAAGAAGGGTGGATCTTGCATCCCAACTTCAAGCTCTACTACAAAGCCACAGTAATTAAGACAATTTGGTACTGGCACAAGAACAGACCCACAGACCAGTGGAACAGAATAGAGACTCCAAACATTAACCCAAACATATATGGCCAATTAATATACGATAAAGGAGCCATGGACATACAATGGGGAAATGACAGTCTCTTCAACAGATGATGCTGGCAAAACTGGACAGCTACATGTAAGAGAATGAAACTGGATCACTGTCTAACCCCATACACAAAAGTAAATTCAAAATGGATCAAAGACCTGAATGTAAGTCATGAAACCATAAAACTCTTAGAAAAAAACATAGGCAAAAATCTCATGGACATAAACATGAGTGACTTCTTCATGAACATATCTCCCCGGGCAAGGGAAACAAAGGCAAAAATGAGCAGGTGGGACTATATCAAGCTGAAAAGCTTCTGTACAGCAAAGGACACCATCAATAGAACAAAAAGGTACTCTACAGTATGGGAGAATATATTCATAAATGACAGATCCGATAAAGGGTTGACATCCAAAATATATAAAGAGCTCACACACCTCAACAAACAAAAAGCAAATAATCCAATTAAAAAATGGGCAGAGTTGCTGAATAGACAGTTCTCTAAAGAAGAAATTCAGATGGCCAACAGACACATGAAAAGATGCTCCACATCACTTGTCATCAGAGAAATGCAAATTTGAAACCACAATGAGATATCACCTCACAGCAGTAAGGATTGCCATCATCAAAAAGACAAACAACAACAAATGTTGGCGTGGTTGTGGAGAAAGGGGAACCCTCCTACACTGCTGGTGGGAATGTAAATTGGTTCAACCATTGTAGAAAGCAGTATGGAGGTTCCTCAGAATGATCAAAAGAGAAATACCATTTGACTCAGGAATTCCACTTCTAGGAATTTACCCTAAGAATGCAGCACTCCAGTTTGAAAAAGACAGATGCACCCCTATGTTTATCACTGCACTATTTACAGTAGCCAAGATATGGAAGCAACCTAAGTGTCCATCAGTAGATGAATGGATAAAGAAGATGTGTTACATATACACAATGGAATACTATTCAGCCATAAGAAAAAAACAGATCCTACCATTTGCAACAACATGGATGGAACTAGAGGGTATTATGCTCAGTGAAATAAGCCAGACACAGAAAGACAAGTATCAAATGATTTCATTCATCTGTGGAGTATAAGAACAAAGAAAAAGACTGAAGGAGCAAAACAGCAGCAGACTAACAGAACCCAAGAATGGACTAACAGTTACCAAAGGGAAAGGGACTGGGGAAGATGGGTAGGAAGGGATGGATAAGGGGGTGGGGAAAAAAAGAAAGGGGACACTATGATTAGCATGTATAATGTCAGGGGGGCGGGCATGGGGAGGGCTGTACATCACAGAGAAGACAAGTAGTGATTCTATAGCATCTTACTACACTGATGGACAGTGACTGTGATGGGGTGTGGAGGGGGATTTGGTGATGGGGGGAGTCTAGTAAACATAATGTTCCTCGTGTAATTGTAGATTAATGATACTAAAGAAAAAAACTAAACCAGAAAACTAATGAAAATGAAAAAACCACAGAGGTATCAACTCTAGGGAAAACAGTTGTACAAGAAAGGGAAAAAATAATTGTAATATACTTCATGGCTCAGCAGTGAATAGCACTTCCATAATCAAAATGTGAAACTGAGTAATGATCAAACCAAAATTATGATTACAAAGAAAAGACTGCAAAGCACACCCATATGTGGTATGTTTGCGTGATGAGTTGAGGCAGAGAGAAAGCAAGATACCTGTTTTCAGTAGGGAAAGTCAGTAGACAATGCCTAAGACTAAGAAAACCAAAGCAAAAAGCTTATACCTTATACCAGAAATATGGAGAAAAATACTAAAATATATAGTAAATGTTTTATTGGAGTGGAGGGAAGGATGTGGTAGAGCCATTTATCTTTTCAAATTCTTTGTATGTATAATTTTGATTGTGGTAGAAACAGCAATCAAAACATGTCAGAAATGTGTTATTAGATGGATGGCAAACATTCTCAACTTCTGAAAGGTTGAGGAAAGACTGTAAACACTTTCAGGAGTCAAACTCTCCACTTCCCAGGGTTGTAGAAGTGATCTTGTTTGTTGCCACAAATATCTGAAATGATAAAAAAAAATAACATAGCCTTGAATAACTTTTTTTCTCCTAAAGCAGCTTAGAGGATATGTGTTTCGTTGGCCTGGCCCTTTTTTGTGCCTTCTGGTAACAGCACACCTTATTTTTGGGAAATTGCTTCATTTCCACTTTAGACTCTAATAGATGCCTTGTCATTCATTCTCTTACTTGGGCACATGACGTCGAGTATACAGGCATGTCCATTACTCTGTTTAATTTTTTTTTTGTAACAGTTGGAATGATATCACTGAAAGGAAAAGACTTTCAGATGAGATTGAAAAGGGATATGACGGTTCGACGGAGCTTCTCTGTGTCAATCCCTAGCAACAGCAATCTTTAGTTCTTGCAATTTGTGCTGAGGTAAATTTGATTCTTCAAAATGTCAAGTTATGCATTTTATATCAAGCAAAATTTTTACTTAAACAATTGACCATGTTGAAGAGTTTAATAATGATCTCCTGGGCACCGTGTTAGGTTGGTGCTTTGGAAAAATTCAGAATAAGTATAATGTATGATCCATGCTGTCATGTTACTTAAAATCAGTTAGCAAAAGATAATGTAGTCTTCTGAACTATTTAAGTTGTACAGCATAAGATTTATAGGCACTCACCTAAAAGAAAGGAGCCATTCTTTTGATGCAACTTCTGGCCAGTTTAGGTTAGAACTGGGTTGGAAGACTCTTCCCTGTATAGAACTGATGCTTTTTGCCCTCTTTTCTTGTACCCAGGCATGGGGCAAAGGACTTGGCTATGAATGATAATTGAGCAGCAAGTCTGCTTTTTTAGGTTAGGTTGTAAATAAACACCCTTGGTATAAACGTGGAGGCTGAGGAACTGGTGCTTTGTGAGGAAGTGAAAAGCTCAGCTGTTCGGAGGGCCAGAAATGCTGAGCCTGCAGGATCCTCGGCAGAAGGGGAGAAACTGCGGCTCAACAGCTCCACACCTCCAGGGTTGCCCAGCTCTTGTCAGATGTTTTTCCTGTTCTTACAGGCAGGCATTGCCCAGAGGAGGAGGGGATGGCAAAGTGCCAGCCATAAATAATGAATAGCATCTTCATTTACATTCTTTTTTAGTGGTGCCTGTTTGCACACAGCATTGCAGGAACCTGGAGCCCCAGGAAATACGACTTGGAGCCTGCTTGGGCTCCCTCCCTCCGGTGTGCCTAGCTCAGGAAAAGGCAGAGCTCTTCCCGGCAGACCATCTGGCTCTCTCGAATGTGCTTATTAGTCACATGGAGGTGGGTCTGTTAGCCTGGGACAACACCTCGGAGACAGATGCTGAGTTTATGTGTAAAATATGGCTTCCAGCCAAAGCACTAATCATGATCGCCTCTGAAGTGGTTCCAATCGTCTGGGTGAGGCACTCCAGCTCTTATGTTGTTTGTACAAGCTGGTAGTTAGAGGTGTTGTGTACAAGATATTTGTAGTCATAATTTCTCCAAACAGGTTAAGGCAAACATTATGAGAATCAGCATATTAATGTGCTGTGTTTCAAATTAGAATTATAAACACACTTTCCTCATTGGAGGCCTAATCTGCTAGGAAGAAGCCAGATGTTTAGTGATGGAATCATTATTCAGGAGGACCTATCAAAGTAAAACAAATTGTTGTTTACGTGGAGGGAAAAACCTGCTTTATGCAAGGGATCTCCGAAAACCTGCTTTGAGAGGATTCCTGCCTGTACCGAATTTTCACACATCTGTGGCTGCTTCTCAAGAGCAGACTTTCTTCCAGAAACATCACTTAGCAAATGGGCGTTCTGCCTTCTTAGGACAGAACCACAGGCCAGCACACTGTATTTCCTGGTGAAAAGGTGGTAGGTCCTGTGCTGGAATAGTAGTTCGGTAAAAAAGGGTGGTCTAGGAGGCTCTTTGATGTTAACTTCTGATATTAACTCTCCTTTCCCTCCTCTGTTTCTGAGTGAAGGCAGGAAGCAAAGTTTGGTGACAGTTGACGTTGTGTCCTCTGCTTGTCTTCCGAGCTGCTTCGTGTAGAACCGGCTGCCACATTCCTATTATCCAAGTATAATCACTAAGTATAATCACTCCATTAGCCCCTATTATCTTTAAGGGGGCCTAACCCCACACCCCTTGCATCTGTCTGTGAATAAACCTTTCTTTTCTCTCTCTCCTGTCCATATTCCACTCCACTCTCTCAAGTTCCCTTTCTTCCGCTCTTTCTCTCTCTCTTATGGGAAACACATCTTAGAAAGTATATCCAATTGCCCCTTTAGGCTAAAGAATGCACAAAAGGGAAGAAGCACACAGATGGGCATTGGAGATGGTTTTCTAAAATTTGACACCATCACGTCTTTTCCTAAATATCCAAAATACTCCCACTACAGTTTTCCTTTCCTTATAGAACGCTACATGAATTTGTGTGTCATCCTCGTGCAGTGCCCATGCTAATCTTCTCTGTATCGTTCCAATTTTAGTATATGAGCTGCCGAAGCGGGCGCACCCATACCATTTTGAAGAGTTCCGATTTATTCATTTCCCCAAGTTTTCTTTGCTGCCAGGAGGTTTTTGGACTATCCAAGTCCTTTCCAAGGACATGAGGCTGTTGCCTCATAGAGCAACTGAGGCCATTTTGACATGTGCACACTTTTAATCACAAGAGGAATAGCAGCTTGAAGTGGTTAGAAACCATGGGGCTTTAGAGGCTTCCCTTCTGCTGGATTCTAGAATCTGGGAGCTGTCAAATCCTGAAAGGATCCAGAGAAGCCAGCACCCCACCAGAAGTTTTTCCACAAAACTGGGAGGATGCACATGGCCCCCAGAACTCATTTGCCCCATCACTTTTGCCATCATGAAGGATCAGAAAGAAATCATCTCAGACAGATGAGGATTCCTTCTGTTACTGGAAATGTCTTGATTTCTATTAATGCCATCTCGTTTTCTTTGAAACACATTTTTATTTCTCCTAGTCTGTTTCATTCATTTAAAAGCATTTGTTAGTCCTTCCTTGTTTATATCTTCTTTTTGATTCTAGGGAGTCCTAGAAGGGAGATGAAGTAGGATCTAACTCAACTACCCATTGATACTTGAATTCTCTCAACAGCATCCCCTTGCTTAGGGTTTTCCAGCACATAATTGGTCACATCCAGTCACAGGACGCTTGACATCTTCCAGTGCTGCCTATTTCACCTCTGGGTGACTCCAGTTGTTAGAATATTCTTCGGTGTGTCGGCTTTAAATCTGTTTCTTGGTAACTATCACTCATTAATATTCAGATTGTGACAATTAAATGGGGTAATGAATATAGTGCACTTAGCATAGTATCTGGCACTGAGAAAAAATAAAATAAAATGTATTATTGCTCTTATTATTGCTACTGTTGGTTCTTGTTCTCCTTGGAGTTGTATACACAAACCAATTCTTCCACATCAAAGCCTTTTGCATAATTTAAAACAACTATTGTCTTGCCTTGATCCCTAATTTCCCTCCCAATATTTTAAGCTAAATCTTCCCCTTAATTTGAGTCATTCCTCACATGGCAGGGCTTAAGTTTCTCTACTGCTGTGGTCACTTGTCTTGAACAGGTTATAGGTTCTTTTAGGCACAACTTCTAGAAGTGAAAGCAATGTACATATAGCAGGTGGATGTCGGGTGGGTTCTGCTTCATGCAGAGTATAACAGCTGTTAACAATGCCTATGTTACATTATCTTTTCTGGCAGTTACATTAAATAGATTCATTTTGGATTTACTGTTGACCAAATGTCTGTTTTTTAACAGGATAGGCATATACATCTAGAATTCTTTTCACAGTGAAGATGCTTGTTTATCATAGCTATATCCCATCTTATTTAATACCTGTAGCTTTTTATTCCAGCTCTCTCACAGACCTCTTGTGGCTCCATCCACATTGCACTTTTCTATTGGACACACAGAAATGCATGTGCATCAAACATCAAGCTTTCTTTGCTTGATGGTTTGAGTTTTTCTTCTCTTTTTTTTTTTTGAAACCCTAGATTTCTGTAAGATGACGTCTTAGCTCAGGCTGCTATAACAAACAGCATACACTTGGTGGCTTATAAACAACAGATATTTATTTCTCACCGTTCTGGAGGCTGGGAGTCCGAGACGGAGATGCCAGCAGGGTCGGGTCCTGGTGAACGCCCTCTTCCGACCTGCCTGCTGCTGGCTTGTCCTTGTGTCCTCACGCTGCAGAGGGGAAGCCCTCTCACGGCTCTCACGGGGAGCTGATCCCATTCATGAGGGCTTCACCCTCATGACCTCATCTCATCTCCCTGCCGAAGGCCCCGCCTCCTGATACCGTCACATAAACTTCGGGAGACACAAACATTCAATCCGTAACAGATGAGGGGAATAGAAGGTAAAGGGGAGAGTCTTGGTGAGCACAGTTGTTCAAAGTGGCAGAGTTCCTCCTCATTCAATGAGAGTGAAACAGGAACAGAGAAATGGGTAAACACAGCGGACTAACCATGAGCATGCATCTGAAGACATTTCAAGAACACTTGAAAATAACCCAGCTCCTCTTGTGGAATGCAGTCACAGGCTCTGAATTTAAATGACCAGGCGTTACGGCAGTTCTGAAAACAACACTGTCCCTGGAGGGGCTGTTATTATTAGGATCAAATGAGATCGTGTGGGAAAGAGCTTAGCCATGAAGTCAGTAAAAACGTCTAGCGACGGGCGTCTTCCTCGGCTGGGCGGAGCACCGCGGTGCTGAGCCCGGGAGCCATCCTGACTTCGGCCTTCGTCTTTTTCCCTCCTTGGTGATTTTTCTCACCATTTTCCATTTCTAGCCTATCATTCTGTGGACTTCATTGTGCTCTCCTTCCTCCTCATGATTTTATAGCCTTTCATCATTCCCTCTTTCATTCTCCATCTTTCCAGGCTAAGAAGTCCCAAGATTTGTAAGCCCCCCACCCCCTGCCCTCTCCCTCCCCTGCCTGCTCCTCTCAGGACTTCCCCAGCTCCCTGCATTTCCTGCGGAAGGACTTCTTGCTGGGCTTGGCAGACGTGTCCCTAGTCCGCTGCTCACCTTCCCGGGTCTCCTGGGAGTCTGGGACCTCGTTTCTCCACCTGTAAAGTAGGACACGAAGTCAATAATACCACAAGAGGAGCGGATAAAATTTGAGTTGATGAATATAAATTGCCTCAAGCAGAGTTATCACTTGGTGATGTCATGGTTAAGACCATCATGCTCTTAAATTAAACCTCCTTTTGTAAGTTGACTTGGAAGCAATTAGTGAAGTTTAAGGCCTCCCTTAAAAACTCACGCTGTAGGTTTCTGATGAGTAACGTAAGAATGATTTTCCTGTTAACAGGTTAGCTCATTTTGCCTCGTGGTAGCATGCTGTTGTCACTTGCGTGGAGAACTGTGAGGGAGGAAGCTCTGGTGAGTCAGTCACTCTGTCCTGCCCCCTCTAAACCTTCACTTTGGCCATTGACAGCTACCAGGAGCAGGGCTTACAGATTCCATGAGCCTTCAGCAGCCCCCCTCTGAAAACTGTTGACTACTCTGTCACCTATGAACTTCTCTACCATTGACAAGAGTAGTGATGATGATAACTTTAATTTTGAGCCACCTGATATGTGCCAGGTACTGAACAAAGTCCTGGGTCAGAAGGGTGATCAAGACAGTTACAGACTAGAGACAGTTTACATAGAACTCCTACCCCACTGCCCGGCATGTGGTAGATGCTCAATAAATATTTGAAGGAGAAAAGTAAGGGATGCTCAGAGAATCTCCAAGGAAATCTTTTGGATCATTGAAAAACACGCCTTTTCATGGGGCTCAGAATATACCCACTATATTCCAAATTCTGCTCCTGAATGAGTGATGTGACTCAGATGCTGTTACATTTAGGGCCTATTCAGTTTAGACAAGCTTCCATGAGCCTGAATTTGGGTTTTCCTTCCTTATTAGTCCCTGCAGACTTTTCCTTGGTGCCCCCACAGTGTTCATGGAGCAGGTCTCGAGACCAAAGCTCATTAAGTGTGTTAAAAAAAAAAAAGAGCTAAGTCAGGAGTGCTCTCGGTTCATCTGGGTAATTTGTCTAGGTGTGAGCACCAGTCAGAACTTAGGAGGACAGTGCTTTTCTCCCTGACTTTCTTTTTTTGTCCCAATTACCTACTTTTGACAAATGGATCCTAATTGTTATGCTAATTTTAAATTGCTTTGAAAATAAGGCTGTTACTGAAAAACCAGTACTGAGTTCTCTTCTTTGATGGAATACAACACTTCTACTGCTGTAGCCATGCTGTGTATGTGTTGTGTGTGAAGTACAACTGTATTTGATAAACACTCTTGATGGGCTTAATGGATGGTTGCACAGTTCTTTGTGACTTTAATTTGAGTTTTAAATGACATTTGGTGGTGAATACATTGTTAACTCTTTCTACCTCTCAGGATCCCTTTGTTAAATTACCTATATATTTCACTACTCCTGATATCCTCTGGGTCTTAAGGAAGTTAATGCCCCCATTGAAAGTGAGCAACTTTATTCCAGAGCCCTCCACATTATAAGGACCATCCCCAATGTTTTTGAATTACTTAAGGATGTGAAAAATATCTTTATTTTCTATTTGATGACACTTCTAGGTAATGTGAGGAATTATAGAATAATACCTTAGCTTGGAGAGGATTTTACCTCCAAATAAAATCAAATCAGATTCTCAGCTGTTGCCTGTTAAGTGCCAGTTTGATGTTCGAAATGATCTGAACTTAGTGGTTTGGAGAACCCTCCCTACCCCCAAACCAGAGGCTATAACTTTCATCCACTCAAAACCCATTTAGCCATGACTGATGAAGGAGCTCATTTTGTTTGGGAGGATTGAATTGGAGCAATTGGGGATGAAAACATAAGACCTAATGATGGAGTGTCTGCTGTACAATGTCAAGATCCAAATTTGTGTTCACTTCAAAATAAATGCTATTACTTCTGTGCTTTTTAAATCTTTTTAAAGGAATTTTGGGATGGAATAAAACTAATGTTGAGAAATGGTAGAAGTAAGACTTAAATATTCTCTTGGTCTTAGGAGGCTGTGTTGTGTATTGGCCACATAGGGTGCTGGGGCTGGATCCTGGCTCTGTCCACAGCACTGTGACGTTGGGAAAGTTGCTCAACCTTTCTTGGCCTTGGTCTCCTTAGTTATACACTGAAGCTGGAAACAGTACCTCTCTCGGAAGGCTGGTATGATGGTTAAGTGGGCTGCTCTATGTGATGGGTTTGATGTGTAGAAAGCACTGGTAGGGGCTCGGTCTTAGGAGAACCTTTTAGGTGGGAGGTGTGATGCTTACAAAGCTTAAATGTCAGGACTCACACACTTTCTTTCTAAATAAACATTTTCTTTTGTACCTAATTTTGTACTCATTATTGTAGTGTTTTCTTAAACAGGGCCTCCACACCTACATGGTTCCACAAAGCCTGGATTGTCCCATGTCAAATTCTCTTTATTAAGTTTGTTCCATTAGTCCTCCTACTTGGGTGCAGACTCCAGAATTTGCCAATTTACAAAATGCCTTTAATGACTGCTAAAAGTATGACACTATTTTTAAAGTATCCACATAATATGTTATGATAGAACTCTCTCAAGCAGGAATTATCTAGAGGGAGAAGAATTCATTTGTCTCCACATTGATATTAAACAATGGATTTATTTCTGCCAAGGAAAACAAGAGTACAGAAGCTTCCTTGATGAGATTTAATAATTTGTAAACTGATCTGCTGATCGATGTTACCTGGTGATAGAACAATAAGCCCACTGAAATGGGAGACATAGTTCTGTTTTGAATGCCTCTGATCTGAACCCCAGTGCTGTGAACGTTTTATTGTATTGATTAAATTGGTGAGTTTGTTTTAGGTCTTGGTTGTTTATCAGACCTAGAAAAGCTGTGTGTTCTCTTAAAGGAAAAGAGAAGTACGGGCCATTCTAAGTGGGACCGAGAGGGGAACACTTTCTGAGTGACGTATCCAGATGCTGTGGGTAGAATTCTGAAGCCCTATCACAAGCAGACAGAGCACACCTGTTTCTTCCTGGAGCGTGCAGACTGTTTCTTAGAGGGAGAAAAGAGTCCAGTTAATGAGGCATTCACGGAGAGAAGCTTTTTTTATTGTAAGAAAGCTCAAGCCAAAGGAGGTATTCTGATTAAGGAGACACACACACACACTCACTCACAGACCAAGTGAGAGGAGGCGGAGAGTGATACCATGAAAGATGGAGCAATTTGAAATGAAGATGAGAAAAAAGCACATAGTGCTTCCTCTCAAGTGAAAGCAGCCAAATCAGGCTGATTTTGAAGAAAAAGAAAATAAAGATTTCAGTTGGTTCCCAGACTGATTTTACTAAGCTGAAAAACTGTTAGTGTCCTTCTGCTTCTGATTACCATCAGAAAGGGACAGAGCTCAGTGAGAGAGAGGCAGGGGGACAGAACCACCAGGTGACCTGCCCCCCCTGGGCGACCCAAGGTTCTGAGACAGTTTGCCTAGGGGAGGGACATGAAGCAGGATGTGATGAGGATTGAAAGGGAGTTGATGCTGGACCTACAGAAGCCAGCAAGGCCACGAGCCCGTGTAAACAGAAGGTATCTTCAAGACAGCAGATTATATTAGTTGAGAATTCAGTAAGTGTTCTCATGCTTTGTGGTTTCTTGTCTTGAGTGATGTATATTCATTTATTAGTTACTCATTGGTTTGTTAACCCACAGTATAAGTTTTATTGGTAACACTAAATACTGTGACTTTTTCCTTAGAGCATACAGTTCACATGTGTCCTACAGTGATAAATTTTCCAACTAAAGTTACACTTGGAATTCCTTGGTAATAGCAAAATCTGAGATGATGAGGTAGAATTCTTGGTTGGGAGAAACCTGATGATTTTGCTGATAGTGCAGGTGATAGTGAATGGATGCTACTTGCATAGCCATGCACCTGGCTCTTCGCTGGCCATGGTGTAAAATCGCTTCAGGTTTGGCCCCATTTTCAATTCCATAGTTATTTACAAGTACAGCCAGTGATGGACTGAAACAGCTTTTATGGCCCCCAAGAACTGAGTATGTGCATTTCTTCCCAACAGTGTTGTTGGTGATATCATCTGGATTGCTCCAAATTTGCCATGATGGAAATTTACACCATGGAAACTGGCAATCACTACAAATCAGTTTTCCCCAACCCCAGTGGTTAAATGTTTGTCAGTGTACACACATTCCAGGTGCAGGGCATTGCGCTGGGCTCTGAAGGGGAATTAAAGTGTGAGTGAGATGCATCCCTGTTCTAAAAGATCTTAATTTGGTAGAAGGAATTAATGTTCACAATGATAACAATAATAAATGCTTACTGATCACTTACTATATTCTGTTAGAGCTTTGCAGGCATTAGCCCATTTACAAAATCATTACAAAAAGGGGGGACTTGAAATTAGATGCATTAATTTATAATGGAAAGCAGTGTCTTATTCTAAGTGAACCTGTTTGCAATGTCAAAATTACTCCATTTTTCACTTCTCCATAGAAATTCTGTTCTAGGATTTTGTAAACAAGCGTGCACAATCTGTTTGTTAATGACTTTAAAGCCTTCAGAGACGCCCCTTTTGTTCTCCATCTTTGCAGACTAATGTGACTCAAGATCTTGAGCTCACTAGGTTCCCTGTTTTCTCTCTCACTCCAGGGAGGACCCGAGACTTGCCCTTGTCAGGACATTCCCGAGCTCTCTGCTTTTCTTGAAGGACGTCTTGTTGGGATTGTTAGGTGACACCATTAGTCCCCTTGCTTGTTTTGAGGTACAAACATGACATTCATATCTTTATTTATAAAGTATCTTTAATGCATCCCTCAAGAAGGAAGGACAGGAGATATTGATGATCACATGTTTGGAGCAGAAGTTTTCAGAAAACGTCTTTACAAACACTTCACAAAAGTCATACATCAGAACAAAGAGCTTTGGGGAAACGATTTTTGCCCAAGCTGTCTAGTTGAGAAGAGTCAACAAAGTCAGTGCTTGTCTAGGCTTGTCCTTTGGACCATGGCTGAGCAAGCCCCTAGGAGGAGTTTTTTGCTTGAGTGAATGTGTACTCTTCCTGACTATTCGCTGTAGGTTCAGACAAACCAGGATTGGGGTTGAGGTTGTTGCTTCAAGCCTTCTTACTAGTCAATAGACCATTTTATACCAACAGATCAATATCATACCATTTACAAACAGGACATTTATTCATTTGAGGTGGAAATACACTATACCTTCTGGGAATGGATCAGGATTCTAGCTAAGAAAACTTATTTTAAAATCTCAATTTGACCCACCAGCTTTCTTGGTCAAAAGGGAAGGTGGCCAACAAGCAGGTATTTGGTTTGAGCTGGGGAAGGAAGGGCCCAGCCTTTGCTTTGGAGAATTTAGTGATAGCTAATTCTTTTCTTTCCTTCAAGATTTCTCCTTCAATTAATGTAAATATGTTAATGGGATATGATTTCCCTAATAGACAACACTTTCAGTAACAGGGGTGGGACTGAACCTAATGGTTTCTGTAACGTGTTTAATTTTCTGATGTTGCTGTTAAATGTTGAGGAAAATGAGTCACATTTAGAACCATCTGTTTCCAAAAGTGGTTGAAGTCTGGATTGCCTCCCGACTAGTCATTTTATTGCTTATGATAATAGTTGTGGCATCAAGTGATTCTTTTTAGACCCTTTCTTTGTTTTCCACTATGAATACATATTTTGTTCTAGGGAACTGGGCTTAACAATATTAAAGGACATCCTTCAGGTGTCTTTGCCATCATGGATGTGAAGAAGGAATTTAAATGCTTACTCTTTAATCCCAATGTACCTTGTCTTCAATTTAGGTACAGTTACAGATTGGAAACTGTAGTTATGAGCTATATGAAATCTTCAATAGTAATGAACACTGTGTGATAATAAATGGTCGAAGAATGAATTAGGAAGGCTCTAATATGTAATGCCTTAGACCTTGTATTTCCTGGATTGTTGCTGTTGAGAGAATAGGAAGAGCTGACAGACAGTGGAGAGTCCCTTAAATATGTGTATGCCTTTCACAAGAAGGAAAAAAATAATTTTAACACTGGCAACCAAATAATTTGGCCAGTGTGTCCTTTTTTTTTTTCTTCTGAGTGGCCATCTCCACACAGTGAACATGAAGCTTAAATATGACTGTCCAAACATTTAATGAACTGGTCAAAGTTCTGGCAAACCCACCTGGAATATTTAAAATGTTCACATAATGTGTTTCTCTAAAAAAAAAATAGTTTACCATTCTGGCTTGTGCATAGTGCTTTATTTTTGAGTGGTCACTGGGATCTTTGCAGTTTCCTAATTTTGTCCTACTCCTTGACGTATTTTTATGTGAAAATCAGACTTAAATTCTTTTTCTGTCTTGCATAGCTGTGGATATCCAAACCTGCTTAACAGAGAAGCAGCCGACAGTCCTGCTCTATAGCATTCGCACAGTGGAAGACTTCCCAGCTTTACCGGCTGCCTATCTGCTTAGGAGCTCTCTTTCTACTTGACGTTAATATAAGTTAACATACAACTTTTTTGGACAACAAAGTTAAGAGCAAAAAAGGAGAGAGAGGGAGAGTTTTTGAAACCAAAAATCATACTTGCAGCAGTATTGAAAGTTTTGTTTTTCCACAAACTGAGAATTAAAGTAATCAAAATGTGAAATGAAATTGCAAGGTAATCTTAACTTCCAGGCATGTAAAGGAGCAAAACATTAAAGGTACACTACATCAACCGCGGTGGAAGTGAAAGAGCCCGCCCTTTGTGTCGGAAGGAGACGCAGCAGCCGGGCCGACTGCTGGAGGTGGGAAGCTGCTTGAACCCTTGGAGACTCGGTTAGTGCTTTAATCCTCCCGAGGGTAGAACAGTTCCTCCCTCACTGCGTATATCTTTTGGGAAAGGAGGAATTGGTTATATTCTGAAACTATCTGTTTGACCTGTTAAATTAAGGGTGGGGAATTGCTAAAATGGCCTTTTTTTTTTGAGAGGGCATCTCTCATATTTATTGATCAAATGGTTGTTAACAACAATAAAATTCTGTACAGGGGACTCAATGCACAATCATTAATCCACCCCAAGCCTAATTCTCGTCAGTCTCCAATCTTCTGAAGCATAACGAACAAGTTCTTACATGGTGACCAAATTCTTACATAGTGAATAAGTTCTTACATGGTGAACAGTGCAAGGGCAGTCATATCACAGAAACTTTCAGTTTTGATCAAGCATTATGAACTAGAAACAATCAGGTCAAATATGAATATTCGTTTGATTTTTATACTTGATTTATATGTGAATCTCACATTTCTCCCATATTATTATTATTATTATTATTATTTTTTTATTATTGAAGGGTAGTTGACAACAGTATTGCATTACATTAGTTTCAGGTGTACAACACAGTGATTCAACATTTATATACATGATAATTCTAGGTACCAGGTATCACCATACCAGGTTGTTACAATATTTTGACTATATTCCTTATGCTATACATTACATCCCGGTTACTTATTTATTTTACAATTGGAAGTGTGTTTATATATATAGATATATATATATGTATATGTATATTTTGTGAGGGCATCTCTCATATTTATTGATCAAATAGTTGTTAACCACAATAAATTTCTGTATAGGGGGGTCAATACTCAATGCACAATCATTAATCCACCCCAAGCCTAATTTTCGTCAGTCTCCAATCTTCTGATGCATAACGAACAAATTCTTACATAGTGAATAAGTTACATGGTGAACAGTGCAAGGGCAGTCATCACAGAAGCTTTCGGTTTTGTTCATGCATTATGAACTATACACAGTCAGTTCAAATATGAATATTCATTTGATTTTTAAACTTGATTTATATGTGGATACCACATTTCTCTATTATTATTATTTTTAATAAAATGCTGAAGTAGGTAGATATGAGATAAAGGTAGAAAACAGAGTTTCGTGTTGTAAGAGAGCAAATGTAGATGATCAGGTGTGTGCCTGTAGACTATGTCTTAATCCGAGCTAGACGAGGGCAATAAACATCCATGTATGCAGAAGATTTCTCTCAGAACATGAGGGGGGAGGTTCTAAGTCTCACCTCTGCTGCTCCCCATTTTCTCACCACATGGCCCCCTGCGACTGTGCCTGTCTTAGGTTGTTCCTCCCTTGAGGAATCTTACCCGTCTCTGGCTAACCAGTCATCTTCCGGGGCCATACAGGGAAATGTTAAGTTGGTAGGTGAGAGAGAAGCCTTATTGTTTGAAAAGGTTAGCTTTTTACTTCTTTGCAGATTTATGCCCTGTGGCTTCTATGCCCAGCATTTGTCTTGAGGTATCTTTACCACTTGGAAGAATTATGATACTCGGTAATTTTGATATGAGGCACGAATTCTATTTAAGGGTTGTAATTAGGAAGGAAGAAGAAAAGCTATAGAAGTAGCAGGCGGAAGAAAACATGGGAAGATTGATGATTTCTTTGACATATCTTCTTGTAGAGTAACTTCAGCATGTATAGGTTTTAAACTACTAATTAAATTGCGCAGCCACATTAACATGATAGGAATACAGCTACCTAACCAAAGCAGACCTACAATTACCAGCCATCTCCAATGAAACCAAAAAAACCAGTTAGGCACCCTAGGCATTTGTGAAAACTTATCAATGATATGATGGATATTGTCTAACTGAATTTTAATAGTTTGAGAAAAATCAGACAAATTAAAACACATTCCTGGGAACCGTTCACATCCCATATGTTCTTTTAACAGTAGACAGTCTGTAGTTGCAAGATTTTGGAGCGCTGCAACTTGCACTTCTCCTAATTCTTGGTTGAGTTCCGACAGTATAGATCCAGTCAAATTTGTTGTTTCACTGTATGCACAGGCCAGCTTAGATATCTCCTTCCTCATTCCCATGGCAAGTCCAGGAACCGGTGGGATGAATGAAGCTACAACTGCAACAGCGCCAGGATCTTTGTTGAAGTTTTTTGATGATCATCTTCTGGACTCTTCCAGAGAATGTTGATGTTGGAAGTTCTTCTTCATATCGGATCTTAATTCGTTTTCTTGGTAGCCAAATTAGGCTTTGATCCTCTCTATAAACACAAACAAACCGTTTGCCCACACTTTGATATGCCCTTTATACCATTGTGAAGAACTTATTGGAGATCACCTCACAGGAACTGCTTTTTTTTTTTTTTAAGAGAAAGGAATATCATCAGAAAAATGTATTTCCATGGTTGATTGTCTGACACCCTTTAAATGATCAAAATTAAGGATATTTAAAGCATGCATTAATCAATTTACAGTTAGTTTTATCCTATCAGGGAGTAATCCCCCTTTTCTTTCTTTCTTTTTTTTTTGTTATCATTAATCTACAATTACATGAAGAATATTATGTTTACTAGGTCCCCCCTATACCAGGCCCCCCCCCCCACAAACCCCTTTACAGTCACTGTCCATCAGCATAGCAAAATGTTGTAGAATCACTACTTGTCTTCTCTGTGTTGTACAGCCCTCCCCTTTCTCCCACCCCCCCATTATGCATGCTAATCATAATACCCCCTTTCTTCTTCCCTCCCCTTATACCTCCCTACCCACCCATCCTCCCCAGTCCCTTTCCCTTTGGTACCTGTTAGTCCATTCTTGGGTTCTGTTAGTCTGCTGCTGTTTTGCTCCTTCAGTCTTTTTCTTTTTCTTTTTTTATTTATTTTATTTTTTTTTATTTTTTTATAATAATTATTTTTTATTGAAGGGTAGTTGACACACAGTATTACATTACATGAGTTTCAAGTGTACAACACAGTAGTAGAACATTTATATATATAATTCTAGGTTCCAGCTATCACCCTACCAGGCTGTTACAATATCTTGACTATATTCCTTATGCTATACATTACATCCCGGTTACTAATTTATTTTACCATTGGAAGTCTGTCCTTTTTTTTTTTTTTTTTTTTTTTTTTGTGAGGGCATCTCTCATATTTATTGATCAAATGGTTGTTAACGACAATAAAATTCTGTATAGGGGAGTCAATGCTCAATGCACAATCATTATTCCACCCCAAGCCTAATTTTTGTCAGTCTCCAATCTTCTGAGGCATAACAAACAAGTTTTTACATGTAGAACAAATTCTTACATAATGAATAAGTTACATAGTGAACAGTACAAGGGCAGTCATCACAGAAACTTTCGGTTTTGCTCATGCATTATGAACTATAAACAGTCAGTTCAAATATGAATACTCATTTGGTTTTTATACTTGATTTATATGTGGATACCACATTTCTCTCTTTATTATTATTATTTTTAATAAAATGCTGAAGTGGTAGGTAGATACAAGATAAAGGTAGAAAACATAGTTTAGTGTTGTAAGAGAGCACATGTAGATGATCAGGTGTGTGCCTGTAGACTATGTGTTAATCCAAGCTAGACCAGGGCAATAAAACATCCACGTATGCAGAAGATTTCTCTCAGAACGGGGGTGTGAGGTTCTAAGCCTCACCTCTGTTGATCCCCAATTTCTCACCTGATGGCCCCCCTGCGACTGTGCCTGTCTTAGGTTGTTCCTCCCTTGAGGAATCTTACCCGTCTCTGGCTAACCAGTCATCTTCCGGGGCCATACAGGGAAATGTGAAGTTGGTAAGTGAGAGAGAAGCCTTATTGTTTGAAAAAGTTAGCTTTTTACTTCTTTGCATATTTATGCCCTGTGGCTTCTGTGCCCAGCATTTGTCTTGAGGTATCTTTACCACTTGGAAGAATTATGATACTCGGTAAATTTGATATGAGGCACGAATTCTATTTAAGGGTTGTAATTAGGAAGGAAGAAGAAAAGCTATAGAAGTAGCAGGCGGAAGAAAACATGGGAAGATTGATTATTTCTTTGATATATCTTCTTGTAGAGTAACTTCAGCATGTATAGGTTTTAAGCTACTACTTAAATTGCACACACACATTAACATAATAGGAGTATAGTTACATAACCAAAGCATACCTGTAATTACCAGCCATCTCCAGTGAAACCAAGAAAACCAGTTAGGCACCTTAGGCATTTGTGAAAACTTATCTATGATATGGTGGATATTGTCCAAATGAACTTGAACAGTCTGAGAGAAATCAGACAAATTAAAACAACCCATTCCTGGGGACTGTTCACATGCCATATGTTCTTTTAACAATAAATAGTTCGTAGTTGTAAGACTTTGGAGCGCTACAATTTGCACTTCTCCAAATTCTTGGTTGAGTTCCAACAGTATAGATCCAGTCCAATTTTGTTGTTTTACTGTATGCACAGGCCAGCTTAGATATCTCCTTCCTCATTCCCATGGCAGGTCCAGGAACTGGTGGGATGAGTGCATCTACAGCTGTAGCAGTGCGTGGATCTTTGTTGGGGTTTTTTGATGATCATCTTCTGGCATGAGTCTTCCAGAGGGTGCAGATGTTGGAAGTTCTTTTTCATATCGTATCTTAGTTCATTTTCGGGGCAGCCCAATTAGGCTTTGATCCTCTGTATAAACACAAACAGACCCTTTGCCTACACTTTTATATGCCCTTTATACCCTTGTGTAGAACTCGTTGGAGGTTACCACACAGGAACTGCCCTTTTTTTTTTTGCTATCACTAATCTACACTTACATGACGAATATTATGTTTACTAGGCTCTCCCCTATACCAGGTCTCCCCTATAAACCCCTTTACAGTCACTGTCCATCAGCATAGCAAAATGTTGTAGAATCACTACTTGCCTTCTCTGTGTTGTACAGCCCTCCCTTTTCTCCTACCCCCCCATGCATGTTAATCTTAATGCCCCCCTACTTCTCCCCCCCTTATCCCTCCCTACCCACCCATCCTCCCCAGTCCCTTTCCCTTTGGTACCTGTTAGTCCATTCTTGAGTTCTGTGATTCTGCTGCTGTTTTGTTCCTTCAGTTTTTCCTTTGTTCTTATATTCCACAGATAAGTGAAATCATTTGGTATTTCTCTTTCTCCGCTTGGCTTGTTTCACTGAGCATAATACCCTCCAGCTCCATCCATGTTGCTGCAAATGATTGGATTTGCCCTTTTCTTATGGCTGAGTAGTATTCCATTGTGTATATGTACCACATCTTCTTTATCCATTCATCTATTGATGGACATTTAGGTTGCTTCCAATTCTTGGCTATTGTAAATAGTGCTGCAATAAACATAGGGGTGCATCTGTCTTTCTCAAACTTGATTGCTGCGTTCTTAGGGTAAATTCCTAGGAGTGGAATTCCTGGGTCAAATGGTAAGTCTGTTTTGAGCATTTTGATGTACCTCCATACTGCTTTCCACAATGGTTGAACTAACTTACATTCCCACCAGCAGTGTAGGAGGGTTCCCCTTTCTCCACAGCCTCGCCAACATTTGTTGTTGTTTGTCTTTTGGATGGCAGCCATCCTTACTGGTGTGAGGTGATACCTCATTGTAGTTTTAATTTGCATTTCTCTGATAATTAGCGATGTGGAGCATCTTTTCATGTGTCTGTTGGCCATCTGTATTTCTTTTTTGGAGAACTGTCTGTTCAGTTCCTCTGCCCATTTTTTAATTGGGTTATTTGTTTTTTGATTGTTGAGGCGTGAGAGCTCCTTATATATTCTGGACGTCAAGCCTTTATCGGATGTGTCATTTTCAAATATATTCTCCCATACTGTAGGGATCCTTCTTGTTCTATTGATGGTGTCTTTTGCTGTACAGAAGCTTTTCAGCTTAATATAGTCCCACTTACTCATTTTTGCTGTTGTTTTCCTTGCCCGGGGAGATATGTTCAAGAAGAGGTCACTCATGTTTATGTCTAAGAGGTTTTCGCCTATGTTTTCTTCCAAGAGTTTTAATGGTTTCATGGCTTACATTCAGGTCTTTGATCCATTTTGAGTTTACTTTTGTATATGGGGTTAGACAATGGTCCAGTTTCATTCTCCTACATGTAGCTGTCCAGTTTTGCCAGCACCACCTGTTGAAGAGACTGTCATTTGGCCATTGTATGTCCATGGCTCCTTTATCAAATATTAATTGACCATATATGTCTGGGTTAATGTCTGGATTCTCTAGTCTGTTCCATTGGTCTGTGGCTCTGCTCTTGTGCCACTACCAAATTGTCTTGATTACTATGGCTTTATAGTAGAGCTTGAAGTTGGGGAGTGAGATCCCCCCTACTTTATTCTTCTTTCTCAGGATTGCTTTGGCTATTCGGGGTCTTTGGTGTTTCCATATGAATTTTTGAATTATTTGTTCCAGTTCATTGAAGAATGTTGCTGGTAGTTTCATAGGGATTGCATCAAATCTGTATATTGCTTTGGGCAGGATGGCCATTTTAACGATATTAATTCTTCCTAGCCACGAGCATGGGATGAGTTTCCATCTGTTAGTGTCCCCTTTAATTTCTCTTAAGAGTGACTTGTAGTTTTCAGAGTATAAGTCTTTCACTTCTTTGGTTAGGTTTATTCCTAGGTATTTTATTTTTTTTGATGCAATTGTGAATGGAGTTGTTTTCCTGATTTCTCTCTCTGTTGGTTCATTGTTAGTATATAGGAAAGCCACAGATTTCTGTGTGTTGATTTTGTATCCTGCAACTTTGCTGTATTCCGATATCAGTTCTAGTAGTTTTGGGGTGGAGTCTTTAGGGTTTTTTATGTACAGTATCATGTCATCTGCAAATAGTGACAGTTTAACTTCTTCTTTACCAATCTGGATTCCTTGTATTTCTTTATTTTGTCTGATTGCCGTGGCTAGGACCTCCAGTACTATGTTAAATAACAGTGGAGAGAGTGGGCATCCCTGTCTAGTTCCCGATCTCAGAGGAAATGCTTTCAGCTTCTCGCTGTTCAATATAATGTTGGCTGTGGGTTTATCATAGATGGCCTTTATTATGTTGAGGTACTTGCCCTCTATTCCCATTTTGCTGAGAGTTTTTAACATGAATGGATGTTGAACTTTGTCAAATGCTTTTTCAGCATCTATGGAGATGATCATGTGGTTTTTGTCTTTCTTTTTGTTGATGTGGTGGATGATGTTGATGGACTTTCGAATGTTGTACCATCCTTGCATCCCTGGAATGAATCCCACTTGGTCATGGTGTATGATCCTTTTGATGTATTTTTGAATTCGGTTTGCTAATATTTTGTTGAGTATTTTTGCATCTACGTTCATCAGGGATATTGGTCTGTAGTTTTCTTTTTTGGTGGGGTCTTTGCCTGGTTTTGGTATTAGGGTGATGTTAGCTTCATAGAATGAGTTTGGGAGTATCCCCTCCTCCTCTATTTTTTGGAAAACTTTAAGGAGAATGGGTATTATGTCTTCCCTGTATGTCTGATAAAATTCCGAGGTAAATCCATCTGGCCCGGGGGTTTTGTTCTTTGGTAGTTTTTTGATTACCTCTTCAATTTCGTTGCTGGTAATTGGTCTGTTTAGATTTTCTGTTTCTTCCTGGGTCAATCTTGGAAGGTTATATTTTTCTAGGAAGTTGTCCATTTCTCCTAGGTTTCCCAGCTTGTTAGCATATAGGTTTTCATAGTATTCTCCAATAATTCTTTGCATTTCCGTGGGGTCCGTCGTGATTTTTCCTTTCTCGTTTCTGATACTGTTGATTTGTGTTGACTCTCTTTTCTTCTTAATAAGTCTGGCTAGAGGCTTATCTATTTTGTTTATTTTCTCGAAGAACCAGCTCTTGGTTTCATTGATTTTTGCTATTGTTTTATTCTTCTCAATTTTATTTATTTCTTCTCTGATCTTTATTATGTCCCTCCTTCTGCTGACCTTAGGCCTCATCTGTTCTTCTTTTTCCAATTTCGATAATTGTGACATTAGACCATTCATTTGGGATTGCTCTTCCTTTTTTAAATATGCTTGGATTGCTATATACTTTCCTCTTAAGACTGCTTTTGCTGTGTCCCACAGAAGTTGGGGCTTAGTGTTGTTGTTGTCATTTGTTTCCATATATTGCTGGATCTCCATTTTGATTTGGTCATTGATCCATTGATTATTTAGGAGCGTGTTGTTAAGCCTCCATGTGTTCGTGAGCCTCTTTGCTTTCTTTGTACAGTTTATTTCTAGTTTTATGCCTTTGTGGTCTGAAAAGTTGGTTGGTAGGATTTCAATCTTTTGGAATTTTCTGAGGCTCTTTTTGTGGCCTAGTATGTGGTCTATTCTGGAGAATGTTCCATGTGCACTTGAGAAGAATGTATATCCCGCTGCTTTTGGATGTAGAGTTCTATAGATGTCTATTAGGTCCATCTGCTCTACTGTGTTGTTCAGTGCTTCCGTGTCCTTACTTATTTTCTGCCCAGTGGATCTATCCTTTGGGGTGAGTGGTGTGTTGAAGTCTCCTAGAATGAATGCATTGCAGTCTATATCCCCCTTTAGTTCTGTTAGTATTTGTTTCACATATGCTGGTGCTCCTGTGTTGGGTGCATATATATTTAGAATGGTTATATCCTCTTGTTTGACTGAGCCCTTTATCATTATGTAGTGTCCTTCTTTATCTGTTGTTACTTTCTTTGTTTTGAAGTCTATTTTGTCTGATATTAGTACTGCAACCCCTGCTTTCTTCTCACTGTTGTTTGCTTGAAATATGTTTTTCCATCCCTTGACTTTTAGTCTGTACATGTCTTTGGGTTTGAGGTGAGTTTCTTGTAAGCAGCATATAGATGGGTCTTGCTTTTTTATCCATTCTGTTACTCTGTGTCTTTTGATTGGTGCATTCAACCCATTAACATTTAGGGTGACTATTGAAAGATATGTACTTATTGCCATTGCAGGCTTTAAATTCGTGGTTACCAAAGGTTCAAGGTTAGCCTCTTTAGTATCTTACTGCCTAACTTAGCTCGCTTATTGAGCTGTTATATACACTGTCTGGAGATTCTTTTCTTCTCTCCCTTCTTGTTCCTCCTCCTCGATTCTTCATATGTTGGGTGTTTTGTGCTGTGCTCTTTCTAGGAGTGCTCCCATCTAGAGCAGTCCCTGTAAGATGTTCTGTAGAGGTGGTTTGTGGAAAGCAAATTCCCTCAGCTTTTGTTTGTCTGGGAATTGTTTAATCCCACCGTCATATTTGAATGATAGTCGTGCTGGATACAGTATCCTTGGTTCAAGGCCCTTCTGTTTCATTGTATTAAATATATCATGCCATTCTCTTCTGGCCTGTAGGGTTTCTGTTGAGAAATCTGACGTTAGCCTGATGGGTTTCCCTTTATAGGTGACCTTTTTCTCTCTAGCTGCCTTTAACACTCTTTCCTTGTCCTTGATCTTTGCCATTTTAATTATTATGTGTCTTGGTGTTGCCCTTCTTGGATCCTTTCTGTTGGGGGTTCTGTGTATTTCCGTGGTCTGTTTGATTACTTCCTCCCCCAGTGTGGGGAAGTTTTCAGCAATTATTTCTTCTAAGATACTTTCCATCTCTTTGCCTCTCTCTTCTTCTTCTGGGACCCCTATAATACGGATATTGCTCCTTTTAGATTGGTCACACAGTTCTCTTAATATTGTTTCATTCCTGGAGATCCTTTTGTCTCTCTCTATGTCAGCTTCCATGCGTTCCTGTTCTCTGATTTCAATTCCATCAATGGCCTCTTGCATTCTATCCATTCTGCTTATAAACCCTTCCAGAGTTTGTTTCATTTCTGCGATCTCCTTTCTGGCATCTGTGATCTCTTTCCGGACTTCATCCCATTTTTCTTGCGTATTTCTCTGCATCTCTGTCAGCATGTTTATGATTCTTATTTTGAATTCTTTGTCAGGAAGACTGGTTAGGTCTGTCTCCTTCTCTGGTGTTGTCTCTGTGATCTTTGTCTGCCTGTAGCTTTGCCTTTTCATGGTGATAGGAATAGTCTGCAGAACTAGGACGAGTGACGGCTGGAAGGACTTCCTTTCTTGTTGGTTTGTGGCCCTCCTCTCCTGGGAGAACAGCGGCCTCTAGTGGCTTGTGCTGCGCAGCTGCGCGCAGACAGGGCTTCTGCTTCCTGCCCGGCTGCTATGGAGTTAATCTCCGCTGTTGCTGTGGGCGTGGCCTGGCTCGGGCAGCTACTCCAAAATGGTGGAGTCGCGTTGGAGCAGGAGCTGCTGGGAGGCTATTTATCTCCGTAAGGGGCCTCCCTGCTCCCTGCAGCCCAGGGGTTAGGGTGCCCAGAGATCCCGGATTCCCTACTTCTGGATTAAGTGGCCCGCCCTGCCCCTTTAAGACTTCCAAAAAGCACCCGCCAAAACAAAACAACGACCACAAAAAAAAACAAGAAAAAAAATTTTTTTTAATTAAAAAAAAAAAAAAAATTTTTAATTAAAAAAAAGAAAAGGTGGTCGTTCGTTTTTCTTTATTCTCCAGTGCCAGCCTCAGGCCTCTGCTCACCGGTCTTTCTGCCCTGTTTCCCTAATATTGGGGTCCCTGTCCCTTTAAGACTTCCAAAAAGCGCTCGCCAAAACAAAGCAGCAAAAAAGCAAAAAAAAAAATGGTCGCGCGCTTTTCTTATGTCTTCTGTCGCCCAGCCTCCAGTGCCTGCTCACTGTTCTTGCTGCCCTGTTTTCCCAGTATCGAGGGCCCTGCACTCTGGCCCGGATGGCTGGGGCTGGGTGTTCGGCAGCCCTGGGCTCCGTCTCCCTCCCGCTCTGCCTGCTCTTCTCCCGCCGGGAGCTGGGGGGAGGGGCGCTCGGCTCCCGCGGGGCCGGGGCTTGTATCTTACCCCCTTCGCGAGGCGCTGGGTTCTCTCAGGTGCGGATGTGGTCTGGATATTGTCCTGTGTCCTCTGGTCTTTATTCTAGGAAGGGTTGTCTTTGTTATATTTTCATAGATATATGTTGTTTTGGGAGGAGATTTCCGCTGCTCTACTCACGCCGCCATCTTCCGCCACCTCCCCAGTCTTTTTCTTTGTTCTTATACTCCACAGATGAGTGAAATCATTTGATACTTGTCTTTCTGTGTCTGGCTTATTTCACTGAGCATAATACCCTCTATGCCATTCATGTTATTGGAAACGGTAAGATATGTTTTCTTCTTACGGCTGATTAATATTCCATTGTGTATATACCACTTCTTCTTTATCCATTCATCTACTGATGGACATTTAGGTTGCTTCCATTTCTTGGCTATTGTAAATAGTGCTGTAATAAACATAGGGGTGCATCTGTCTTTTTCAAACTGGAGTGCTGCATTCTTAGGGTAAATTCCTAGAAGTGGAATTCCTGGGTCAAATGGTATTTCTATTTTGATCATTCTGAGGAACCTCCATACTGCTTTCTACAATGGTTGAACTAATTTACATTCCCACCAACAGTGTAGGAGGGTTCCCCTTTCTCCACAACCTCGCCAACATTTGTTGTTGTTTGTCTTTTTGATGATGGCAATCCTTACTGCTGTGAGGTGATATCTCATTGTGGTTTCAAATTTGCATTTCTCTGATGACAAGTGATGTGGAGCATCTTTTCATGTGTCTGTTGGCCATCTGAATTTCTTCTTTAGAGAACTGTCTATTCAGCGACTCTGACCATTTTTTAATTGGATTATTTGCTTTTTGTTTGTTGAGGTGTGTGAGCTCTTTATATATTTTGGATGTCAACCGTTTATCAGATCTGTCATTTATGAATATATTCTCCCATACCGTAGAGTACCTTTTTGTTCTATTGATGGTATCCTTTGCTGTACAGAAGCTTTTCAGCTTGATATAGTCCCACCTGCTCATTTTTGCCTTTGTTTCCCTTGCCCGGGAAGATATGTTCATGAAGAAGTCACTCATGTTTATGTCCATGAGATTTTTGCCTATGTTTTTTTCTAAGAGTTTTATGGTTTCATGACTTACATTCAGGTCTTTGATCCATTTTGAATTTACTTTTGTGTATGGGGTTAGACAGTGATCCAGTTTCATTCTCTTACATGTAGCTGTCCAGTTTTGCCAGCATCATCTGTTGAAGAGACTGTCATTTCCCCATTGTATGTCCATGGCTCCTTTATCGTATATTAATTGGCCATATATGTTTGGGTTAATGTTTGGAGTCTCTATTCTGTTCCACTGGTCTGTGGGTCTGTTCTTGTGCCAGTACCAAATTGTCTTAATTACTGTGGCTTTGTAGTAGAGCTTGAAGTTGGGATGCGAGATCCACCCTTCTTTATTCTTCCTTCTCAGGATTTCTTTGGCTATTCAGGGTCTTTTGTGGTTCCATATGAATTTTAAAACTATTTGTTCCACATCATTGAAGAATGCTGTTGGTATTTTGATAGGGATTGCATTGAATCTGTAGATTGCTTTAGGCAGGATGGCCATTTTGACAATAGCAATTCTTCCTAGCCAGGAGCATGGGATGAGTTTCCATTTGTTAGTGTCCTCTTTAATTTCTCTTAAGAGTGTCTTGTAGTTTTCAGGGTATAGGTCTTTCACTTCCTTGGTTAGGTTTATTCGTAGGTATTTTATTCTTTTTGATGCAATTGTGAATGGAATTGTTTTCCTGATTTCTCTTTCTGCTAGTTCATCATTAGTGCATAGGAAAACAACAGATTTCTGTGTGTTAATTTTGTATCCTGAAGCTTTGCTGAGCTCAGATATTTGTTCTAGTAGTTTTGGAGTGGAGTCTTTAGGGCTTTTTACCTACAATATCATGTCATCTGCAAACAATGACAATTTGACTTCTTCTTTACCTATCTGGATGCCTTGTATTTCTTTGTTTTGTCTAATTGCCGTGGCTAGGACCTCCAGTACTATGTTGAATAACAGTGGGGAGAGTGGGCATCCCTGTCTTGTTCCCAATCATAGACGAGAAACGTTCAGCTTCTCACTGTTAAGTATAATGTTGACTGTAGGGTTGTCATATATGGCCTTTATTAAGTTAAGGTACTTGCCCTCTATACCTATTTTGTGGACAGTTCTTATCATGAATGAATGTTGAATTTTGTCAAATGCTTTTTCAGCATCTATGGAGATGATCATGTGATTTTTGTCCTTTTTGTTTATGTGATGGAGGATGTTGATGGATTTTCAAATGTTGTACCATCCTTGCATCCCTGAGATGAATCCCACTTGATCATGGTGTATGATCCTCTTGATGTATTTTTTAATTCGGTTTGCTAATATTTTGTTGAGTATTTTTGCATCTATGTTCATCAGGGATATTGGTCTGTAATTTTCTTTTTTGGTGGTGTCTTTGACTAGTTTTGGTATTAGAGTGATGCTGGCTTCATTGAATGAGTTTGGAAGTATTCCCTCCTCTTCTATTTTTTGGAAAACTTTAAGGATAATGGGTATTATGTCTTCTCTGTATGTCTGATAAAATTCAGCAGGGAATCCATCTGGTCCAGGAGTTTTGTTCTTGGGTAGCTTTTTGATTAGCACTTCAATTTTGTTGCTGGTAATTGGTCTGTTTGAATTTTCTGTTTCTTCCTTGGTTAGCCTTGGAAGGTTGTATTTTTCTAGAAAGTTGTCCATTTCTTCAAGGTTTTCTTGCCTGTTAGCATATAGAATTTCATAATATTCTCTGACAATTCTTTGTATTTCTGTGGGGTGCGTTGTGATTTTTCTCTTCTCATTTCTGATTCTGTTGTGTGTAGATTCTCTTTTTCTCTAATAAGTCTGGCCAGGGGTTTATCTATTTTGTTTATTTTCTCAAAGAACCAGCTCTTTGTTTCATTAATTTTTTCTATTGTTTTATTCTTCTCAATTTTATTTATTTCTTCTCTGATCTTTATTATGTCCCTCCTTCTGCTGACTTTGGGCCTCGTTTTTTCTTCTTTTTCTAGTTTCATTAATTTTGAGTTTAGACTGTTCATTTGGGATTGTTCTACCTAATGTAGGCCTGTATTGCAATATAGTTACCTCTTAGCATAGACTTCACTGCATCCCACAGATTTTGTGGTGTTGAATTATTGTTGTCATTTGTCTCCATATACTGCTTGATCTCTGTTTTTCTTTGGTTATTGATCCATTGATTACTGAGAAGCATGGTTTTAAGCCTCCATGAGTTTGTGGGCTTTTTCATTTTCTTTGTTTAATGTATTTCTAGTTTCATTCCTTTATGATCTGAGACCTTTCAATCTTTTTGAATTTAATGAGTTTCTTTTGTTGCCTAGTATATGATCTATTCTTGAAAATGTTCCATGTGCACTTGAGAAGAATGTGTATCCTGTTGCTTTTGGATGGAGTGTTCTGTAGATGTCCATTAGGTCCATCTGTTCTAATATGTTGTTCAGTGCCTCTGTCTCTTCACTTATTTTCTGTCCAGTTGATCTGTCATTTGGAGTGAGCGGTGTGTTGAAGTCTCCTAAAATGAGTGCATTGCATTCTATTTCCCCCTTTAATTCTGTTAGTATTTGTTTCACATATGTAGGTGATCCTGTGTTGGGTGCATAGATATTTGTAATAATTATATACTCTTGTTGGACGGACCCCTTTATCATTATGTAATGTCCTTTTTTGTCTCTTGTTACTTTCTTTGTTTTGAAGGCTATTTTTCTGATATAAGTACTGCAACTCCTGCCTTTTTCTCCCTATTAGTTGCATGAAATATTTTTTTCCATCCCTTTACTTTCAGTCTGTGTATACCTTTGGGTTTGACGTGAGTCTACTGTAGGCAGCATATAGATGGGTCTTGTTTTTTTATCCATTCATTGACTCTATGTCTTTTGAATGGTGCATTGAGACCGTTTACATTTACAGTGATTATTGATATGTATGTGCTTATTGCCATTGTAGACTTTAGATTTGTGGTTACCAAAGGTTTAATGGTAATTCCATTACTATCTTGCAGTCTAATTTAACTCACATCGTATGCTATTACAAACACAACCTAAAGGTTCTTTTTTTTTTCCCTCCTTTTTCTTCATCCTCCATTCTTTTTATGTTATGAATCATGTTCTGCACTCTTTGTCTATCCCTTGGATGACATCTATTTAGCCTTAGAAATACTTTCATCTATAGGAGTCCCTCCAAAATAGACTGTAGAGATGGTTTGTGGGAGGTAAATTCTCTCAGCTTTTGCTTATCTGGAAATTGTTTGATCCCTCCTTCAAATTTAAATGATAACCTTGCCGGGTATAGTATTCTTGGTTCAAGGCCTTTCTGCTTCATTTCATTAAATATATCTTGCCACTCCCTTCTGGCCTGTAAGGTTTCTGTTGAGAAGTCTGATAGCCTGATGGGCTTTCCTTTGTATGTGATCTTATTTCTCTCTCTGGCTGCTTTTAATAGTCTGTCTTTATCCTTGATCTTTGCCATTTTAATTACTATATGTCTTGGTGTTGTCTTCCTTGGGTCCCTTGTATTGGGAGATCTGTGTATCTCCATGGTTTGAGAGACTATCTCCTTCCCCAGATTGGGGAAGTTTTCAGCAATTACCTCCTCAATGACACTTTCTATCCCTTTTTCTCTTCTTCTTCTGGTATTCCCTATAATGCAAATATTGTCCTGTTTAGATTGGTCACACAGTTCTCTTAATATTATTTCATTCTTAGATATTCTTTTTCTCTCTGTGTGTCAGCTTCTTTGTATTCCTCTTCTCTATTTCTATTCCATTTACCATCTCTTCTACTAGATCTGATTTGCTTTTAAATCCCTCCATTGTATGTTTCATTTCAGATATGGAATTCTTAATGATTGAATCTCTGACTGAAATTCATTCCTGAGTTCTTGCATATTTATCTGTACCTCTATAATCATGATTATGATTTTTATTTTGAACTCTCAGGAAGATTGGTAATTTCAGTTTCATTTTGCCCTTTTTCTGGAGTTTGTGAGATTTTGTTCTGAACCAGGTTCAGACATGTCATATTTCTATGTGGTGCCCTATAGTGCCCAGAAGCTCCAGTCTCTGGATCTGCTCAGCTTCTAAAGTGAGGTTGGTGTTTGTAGGGGAGTGGAGCTGTTGCCTAGGGGGAGGAAAGAACTGTTTCCTGATTTACATCTGCCATACCTGTCTCCAGTATCAGAGCCAGTGGGCTGAGCACCCAGGTGTAAGCCTCTGTGCTTTGAGTCTCTAGCTGTTGTAGGTGGGGCCTCCCTCTGGCTGGCCTGTCACCAGTGCAGTGACTGCCGGTTTGCGAGCCAGTGCTCCCAGGCTAGGAGGAAGTCTCGGCAGGCTGCATGTCACAGTGGGGGGTCCTCGGAGTTGAGTAGGCAGCCATGGGGATGGAGCGCCTGAAGCTCCTCAAAAGTCCCCAAGCAGCTGGGCCGTGCGTGCCCAGACAACCTTGTCCGGCTCTCCCCTCCCCCACGCAGCAAGCTCCGTGCAAGCCCTGCCCCTTCAGCAGCCCTCTAGCTGTTAGGAAGCCTCTCAGACCGCCCGTCTTTCCCTTGTCCCAGAGCGACGGGGTATGGATCCTGTCCTCCACAAACAGCCGGAATCTCAGTCTCTCAAGCACTCCACCTGTCTGAGCTCCCCATCCTCCAGAGCACCATACAAGGTAGGTTTCTGCTGGCAAAGCAGACCTCCAGGGCCGGGTGTTCAGCAGTCCCAGGCCTCCACCCCCTCCCCACTTCCGATTCTCTTCCTCCTGCCGGTGAGCTGGGGTGGGGGAAGGGCCCAGGTTGCACCAGATCAAGGCTTCGGTACGTTACCCTGTTTTGAGAGATCTGCTCTGTTTGTGTGGTCTGTATGCACTCTGTTTCAGCCTTCTTTCCTGTTGCTGTTTTAGGGTTAGTTGTATTAACTATCTTTTTGTACTATTTGTAGTTTTGGGAGGAGTTCTCTGTCTCACCTCTCACGCCACCATCTTGAATTTCTGTTGGTTGGTTCAGTATTTTAACTATTGTGTAATATTTCACTGAATGAATATAATTTAGTGATCTTTTTGATGAATCTTGAGGTTGTTTTTAATTTTAAGTATTATGAACAATTGATACAAGAACAACTTTATATGTGTCTTATGTGCTGCAAGAGGGATAACAGGGCAGAACCAATATTTAAAGAAACCTAGGGTTTCCAAAACTGAAGAAAGATATTAAATCAGCTAAAATTCAAGAGGTTTATGAACTCCAAAGTCCAGATTGATGGAATAGTCATCACTTGGAACATGTAGGTAACATGGCAGTAGGAAGAGAGCTCTAGAGGGTTTTGCACTAACAAATGCTCTGGCTTAAAAGTGATAGGTGGCCCTTCCCCTCACAGCTGCTGTTAAGAACTAGTTGCACCACTGTGCCCCGTCAGAAGTGGCCAGAAGTGTAACGCTTACCTGGCCTGTGCCAGGAGGGGAGAAGAGATAGGATATTTGGCATTCACCATCAGCTGTTACCATAAAACTTCAAGCCATACCTCTCTTAAAAATCACCAAATCCAAAAGCAATCAGTTTAATTTCTAATTGACATATCTTGTCAGGATTGATAGCAGCAAATCAGTTTTATTAAGTACCTGCTATCATCTTGGCTCTGGGCTTTATTTTCCTTATTTAGTTAAATTTCTCAGCAACCCTAAGAGGAAGGTAGAATTATTATTTCCACTTTACAATAAAATATGAGGAAACTGAGAAGGAATGCCCATATGAATAATGAGGCTGGAGAGTCAGGCTCTCGGCCCCAGAGCTGGCGGTGGACTCTTCTCTGCACAGACCTCCTAAGCGAGTCCTCCAGCCCTGTGCTTTGGTTACTTCCTTGTCTAATGTGACAGTATAATGAGTGCCTCCCTCTGCCTCCCCTCACTGTTTAAAGCCACTAGGCTGCTCTCCAGAGCAGAGGTTAGCAACGTTATGCTCCCACAGTAAGCATTCAAAGCACCTCTGCATCCTACTCTGGAGATGAAACAGCTGTTCCCTCCGAATGGCTTATAGTGAAACGTAAATGAACAAGGACGTTACAAAAAAAAAAAGAAGAAAGAAAGAAAAAAAAAGGAAAATAGATTTAAGTTCTTGCCTTTTAAAATTTTTATCATTTCCCATCCAAGCTCGGTGTTTTGTTTAATCTTGCCATTCCTTTTCTTCTTCCTTGTATGCTCTTTTTCTCAGGGATATGCAAACTTTATTAGTCAGCTCCTCTTTCAAGCTCTGTAGGCTTTTGTGTTTGAGAATTGGGAATCAGGTACTTTTACTGTTAGCCTCAGGGTGGATCTGAGCAGGAGGAAGCTTTATGAATAATCAAGGTTGACATCTCCAGCATTGTTCCTTCATTATAAATATTGTTAAAGGAGCTGTGACCACCATGGGCTCCCACTGAACAGGGGGTGCAGGGGGAGGCAGAGACAGCCTTTGATTTCAGCTCTTTCCTGGTGATCACTTCACTGATGACCCTGGAGTTGACAGGTCTCTTAGATTTGGCTGTCTTTTTTTTTTTTTTTTTTCCAGAAAGTTTCTCTTCAATTAGCATAAGTGTTTGGTCTGCAGGAGGCTAGGTTCATCTCCCCAACTCCAAAGGCTAAGAACCATAGTTAATATTAGTGCTTGTGCATCGCCTTAGCCTGCATCTCTAATGATGCTAATATACTCTGTGACTTTAACCATCTTAGCTCCATTTGGATTGGTAATAGCATCGTGATCTTTTTTTGTACATTACTTTTATTTTTTAAATTACAGTATCATTGATATATAATCTTATGAAGGTTTTACATGAGCAACATTGTTTGGTTACTACATTCACCCATATTATCAAGTCCCCCACCCCCAACACCCCATTGCAGTCACTGTCCATCAGCATGGTAAGATAGCATCATTGTCTTTTTAAGAGAGAAAACACATTATAAAGTCCAAGGTCTTTGGCCCTGCTCCCCACCTCTTGAGAAAACGCAGGCTCCACAAATGTGTGATATGACACCAATATTCCATCATCTCTCTACTAAGGTGCCCTCTCCTTCTGGTACCTCACTAATCCCTGGTCATATTATTAGCCAGTCATCTGTAGATTATTCATGTTGTCTTGACAGGTTTCCATTTTCAAAATGAAGGAGACATGTGAACTTGAATTCATATTACATGAGTAAAAGTTTGTAATTTTCCTCTGTGTCCCTTGTCCCCAGCTCCATTGTCTTCTGTCTACCCCCAATAGATTCACCAGAATGTTAGAGAACCTATTACAGACTAAGAAGTGTTATGGACTTCACTCTGTTTAATTGTTCTAATAGCCTTGTGAGGAAGGTGATATTGGTGTTCTGATTTCCTTGAAAGATGCAGAAACCTAGGCATGGGGAGTGAAAGGACTTGCCCAAGGCTGTACAATGAGTCACAATTAGAATCAAGGATAGAATGTGGGCCTCTAATTCAAACCCTCTAGTCTCCTGCCTAATCCACATTAGAAATAGTTGCCATTCATTAATTTTGCTGATATTATTAAGCATTTGTTGGTATCAGGCACTGGGATCACCAACATAACCAAAGCAGAGTCCCCAGGAGCTCAGATCCCGGTGAGGGAGAAGCCCTGTTACCTCGTAGTGGTGACGCTGAGTTACTGACATACTGAATAATGCAGTAGCGAAGTAGGAAACTGAGGGCACAGCGGAGAGGCATTTCAACTCAGGGAAGCCTTCTTGGAGGAAATATGTGGGGATGAGTCTGTGGCTGAAGAGGTAGGTCTCATTAAAAAGTTGCTGAGAGCCTGACTGAACTAGAGTGAAGGAGGAAAGAAGTTCCTTCCTTTCCAAGGCCTAGGCCCTTGTAAAACACTTCATTTTTGAGTTAGCCCACTAAAGATTTTGATGTGCGTGTACATACATGTGTGTGCTTGTGATTCAAAAGGTCACATTCCCAAATACAAAAAGGCAGTCTTGTTTTGCAAGACATGGGCATAGAGAAGACAGGAGGAATAGCAGGTTTGGGAGGTTATTTATGAGTTTAGTTTCAGGTGTGTTGAATTTGATATGTTTGTTAGAAGTTCAAGGGAAGATACACTGGCATCTGGGTGAGGAGTGGTGATCTGGAATTCAGGAGAGAAACCCATGGCTGAGGATGTAAATTTACAAATCATCATCATCCAAGAAGGCTGTGAAGTCAGCATGCAAGGAGTCAGATGAGGAGGCCAAAGCTTGGGCCCTGGAAAATATCAAAAACTAAGGGACAAGCAGCGAGAAGGTGTCCTCACAGGAGACTAAGAAGGACTCACCAAGGAGATAGGGAGAAAATAAAGGGAGAGTAGTGTCATGAATCTCTAGTGAACAGAACATTTCTAGAAAAGAGAGGATTCCATGCAGTCTGACACTGCTGTCAGGCATATACTTTTCAATGACACATGTCCATTGGATTTGGCATCAACCTTTTTGAAGCAAGTTCGGTGGAGTGCGGGTCAGATTCTCCCTTGTAAAATGGATGAGTGAATGCAAGGGCAGGGGAGATCTCCTTTTATGAGCTGTCCTTAGAACAACGACAGGCCACTTTTTCTCCCAGTTTCTCCAAAGAAGAAGAGAGATGGAGGAAAGTACCTGGAGAGGGATGCAGTATTGAGGGAGGAAATTTTAAGGTGGCCAAGGGCATTAGGGTGCTGATTAAGTGTGTCTAGCAGACAGGTGGAGGCAACCAGCTGAGTAAGTGTCCAAGGTTGGGAAGGAGTTATGGGGTCCAGGGTAGAAGAAATTCCCTTCCCTTTTGTCGGGACTGCAGAATGGCTCAGCAGTAGGATGGCTAGTAGGAATCGAGACTCCAGGATAATTTCCTGAGTGCCAAGGCTTTGGGCCATTCATGTACATAAATGAACTGCTATAATCCCAATTATTTAAATGGAGAAAGGGAGCCTCAAACAAATCTAGTAAGTTTCCCAAGGCCACATTTGTGTGCAGAGCTAGCATTTATAGGCAGTGTAGCTACAGAGCCTGTTTGCTGAACACCAGCCCTGCTGTCTTAGGGAGGCAAGGCTAGTAACTCAGGCAAACAATCAAGAAGCTTCAGGAAGTGGTGGCAAGAAGTCTGACTCAGGTCTCCTGTGTTGCCCTGGTTTGCCCCCTCCCCCAGCTGGCTGTTTCTTTCTACTTCATGAAAATTAATTCACTTTAGTCCTTAGAGGTCAAATAATGTATGTACCCTGAGTGTGTGAATATTTCACATATATATCACTTCATCCACTCTCTGTATTCATCCTCACAGACTTATTTAATGTAGTAGTCAATGTTTTTCAAACTAGACTTTTCAAATATATTTTAGGGGATCCATGTCTTTTTTTATAAGTACTTACAATTTTTGTTTTATTTACAAAATTTTTTAATGTAACGACATTTTGGGTGATTTTGTAGTTAGCCCCTGTTGCACTATTTCAGAACCCATGTTACATTTGTATTTAGTTGGCACCAAGAACTCAACATTTATTGTGTTTATTAATTTGGGCTAGTGAGAAAAGATCAGAGACTTAAGATAGAAATAATATCTCCACACCAAGTGAAGGTCAAATGGCCTTACTTAGGAAATATTTCGTATGGGGTGGTATGGGAGAAAACAAAAGACACAGGAAGAATCTAGTGTATCGATCATGCTTTCAGGGAGATTGCACTCTGAGAAAATTAGACTAATACAGATAAAATGAGTTGGCATGTTTTTAGAGCTTAAGTGACTGAGGTTTTGCTAGGGCTATTTGGCAAAAAATGAAGAAAAAGAAGAAAATTTCTTTTCTGCTGTAGACCCAGGCCTAATGCAGAAAGCCCAGCATCAGCATGATTGGCCTGGCATCACCGCACAACAGCACTCTGATTCCTTGCGCTGTCTGCGGGCCTAGGGAGTCAAGGCACTACCCTCTTTCCTTACCCTGTTTGCCTCTGTCCCCAGTATCCAGTGAGGTGGCAAAGCTGCCAGCTTGTATCCCTTGGAAAAAGATGTGGACACTAAATATCCATTAACACTCTAGCTGCGCTAAATGAAAAAAAGAGTTCATATGCTTTTGTTAAGTTGCCTCTGTGGACACCTTCCTTGCCCATGACTGTAACCAATACTAGAGTATATGAGGAACCCACAAAAGTGAACAGAATTATTTAAGAATGGGGGAGGCAGAAAGAAAGACACTTCTCCCCAGAGGTTTTAGGAAGAAAGAATTTTCCTTAGAAAAAGATACAAGGCTTGAGGACAAATGATACATCCTATTCCATCCAAAACTCCCTACCTACTTTATCACCAAATTGACTATTGAAACCAGTGTGGTCAGTTGAGCCTGTAGGAGTAGAGTGGAAGGTGATTGTGTCAGCTATATTCCTATCTCAGAGGAGGTGAAGAGGACAGGCCCACAGCTGGGACCCCCGTAATGTGGAGGAGAGTAAGAAGCACCAGCCAGGCCACTGAGGACAGCCATCCTGTCCTGTCAGTGGCCTGTCAAATGTCTCTGAGTCTGACTAGAGCAGCAAGGCCTCCTCTCTTGGAGGGAGCGGAGCTGGTGAATTGGGCAGAAGAGGGTCTGATGGGGAAAGAGGGGCTGCAGAGTCCCCATCTCCTACAAATTGGATGAGGCACCAACATGTCTGTGGTGTTAGAGGATCCAGGGTGTGCTGGAGGCACCAGTGTGCGAGTCTTCACATGCAGATTTTATCACTCAGCTTTTCAAGAACAGAACTCAATTCATTTTCCCAGAGGGGATTAGGCTGAGAAATCAATTCTTTCGCACAAATCCCACAGGAGACTGGTGCTTCCAGTGGAGGGATGATGTATTTATTAATTGGCAGAGGGAGAGTGTAACTGGTATCAGCTCTCCACACCAGGCACACCCTCCTTTATATTTGTATGCTCAGGAGATTGTATAAAGGTTGCAAGGTTGCTAGGTAAGTCCCAAGTTTGGGCAGAGGAATTGAGCAATAACTTCTCCAATCTAAGGGTATGTCTGTCATGAGAGTCAAGATTGATTATCTCCACTTAGAGCAAAACTCTCATAGGCAATAATTATACTGTGTCAAAAAAATAGAAGTTTCTGTTAGTATATTTTGTTTTATCGGGATATAATTGAAACATATAACATTAGTTTGAGATGTACAACATAATGAGTCAATATTTGTGTATTGTGAAATAATCACCACAATAAGTCTAGTTAACGTCCATCACCACAGTTACAAATTTTGTTTTCCTCATGATGAGAACTTTTAAGTCTACTCTCTTAGATTATATGAATTGTGATTTGTTTGTAGATGATCTAACAATAGTTATTATTTGGATCGATGCACTGCAGAGAACATTTTGGGGAACCACCTTAGTTGTATGTTACAAATCATCTGTAACTGTGGGTAATATTCTAGGATGATTTCCACAGATGACCAAGGCAATAATTTTATATTGACATTTCATAATTTCAGTTTCTTATGGCAGTATCTTCTCTCCTGGTCTCATAATTCTGGATGTACCATATCTGTTTGGAGCTGAGCAGCTCAATGTTCTGAACACAATGTTCTGAGCAGAATAGAAGGGCAGTGAATTAACATTGCTGGGTCCTGTGCTAGAAATTTTGGGCTGCCCAGTGAGGCAGAAAAACCCTCATTTTATACCTTTGGTAGATGAGCTTAGGGAAAGTCAAGAACTGCCCAAGAACACAATGCCAGAGTGGAGGACCTTGGAGTACAGCTTAGATTTGCATCCAAAAGAAGCACTTTGGGAATTTGAAATGTATCTTTTCTATTTGAAGTATTTCATATAGGAGTTAAACTGAGTCCTGAAGGGCTAGGAGGAGTAGGAAGAGGAGAAAATTTTGATTTAAGGAACAAGTCAGCATTGCTCTGACTAAACCACGTCTTTCTTTTTGCATTCAGTTCTGGCTGCTGCACTTTTCAAAGAATGTAGACAAACTAAGGTTTGTTCGTTTATTTTTTATTGAAGTATAGTTGATATACAATATTATATTGGTTTCAAGTATACAACATAGTGATTTAACAGTTATGTACATTAGTAAATCCTCACCCCAACTGTTAGTTACTATCAACATAGAAAGATGTTACAGAACCATTGACTATATTCTTTATGCTGTACTTTCATCCTCATGACTAGTTTATATTATGACTGAGATTTTGTGACTCTTTATCCCCCTCACACAACCCCTTACCCACCTAAGCCCTTCCCCCAAGGTAACCACCAGTCACTTCTCAGTGTCTCTAAGTCTACTGCTGTTTCTTTCATTTTGTTTTTATATTCCACAGGTAAGTAAAATCATATGATATTTGTCTTTCTCTGCCTGCCTTATTTCACTTAGTATAGTACCCTTTAGATCCATCCATGTTGTCACAAATGGCAGGATTTCTTTCTTTTTTATGGTTGAATAATATTCCATTCTGTATATGCACCACATATTTATCCATTCATCTATTGATTGACACTTTGGTTGCTTCTGTATCTTGGTTATTGCAAAGAATGTGGCAGTAAACATAGGGGTGCATATAACTTTTCAAACTAGATTTTTTCTTTGGGTAAATTCCTAGAAGTGGAGTTATTGGGTCATATAGTCTCTATATTTAGTTTTTTGAGGAACCACCATACTGCTTTCCATAGTGGCTGCACTTACATTGCCACCAACAGTGCAGGAGGGTTCTCTTTCGCCGCATCCTTGCCAACACTTGTTATTTCTTGTCTTCTGGATGTTGGCCATCCTAACTGGTGTGAGGTGATATCTCATTGTGGTTTTGATTTGCATTTCCCTGATGATTAGTGATGTGGAGCATCTTTTCATGTGCATGTTGGCCATCTGCATTTCTCCTTTAGAGAAATGTCTGTTCAGGTCATCTGTCCATTTTTTAATCAGGTTATTTAATTTTTGGTGTTGAGCCATAGGAGTTTTTAAATATTTTTGGATGTTAACCCCTTATTGGATGAATTGTTTGTGAATATATTCTCCCATACTGTAGGTTGCCTTTTTGTTTTGCTGCTGATATCATTTGCTGTACAGAAGCTTTTTAGTTTCACATACTCCACTTATTCATTTTTTATTTTGTTTCCTTGCCTGAGGAGATGTGTTCAGGAAAAAATTGCTCATGCTTATGTTCAAGGGATTTTTGCCTATGTTTACTTCTTAGAGTTTTATGGTTTCATGTCTTACATTTAGGTTTTTAATCCATTTCCAGTTTACTTTTGTGTATGGAGTTAGACAGTAACCCAGTTTCATTCTCTTGAATGTAGCTGTCTAGTTTTCCCAACACCAGTTATTGAAGAGACTGTCTTTTCTCCACTGTATATTAATGGCTCCTTTACTGTATATTAATTGTCCATATATGCATGGGTTTATATCTGAACTCTCTATTCTGTCCCATTGATCTATTGGTCTGTTCTTGTTCCAGTACCATACTGTTTTGATTACTGAAGCTTTGTAGCATAGCTTGAAATCAGGGAGTATGATATCCACTGCTTTGTTCTTTCTAAAGATTGATTTACCTATTTGGTGTCTTTTGTGGTTCCATATAAATTTTAGAATTCTTTGCTCTAGGCCATTAAAAAATGCCATTGGTATTTTGATAGGGATTGCATTGACTCTGTAAATTGCTTTGGTCAGGATGGCCATTTTGAAAATATTAGTTCTTCCTATCCATGAACATAGGATAGATTTCCATTTATTTGTATCTTCTTAAATTTCTCTCATCAATGTCTTATAATTTTCAGAGTATAGGTGTTCCACCTCCTTGGTTAGGTTTATTCTTAGGTACTTTATTCTTTCTGATGTAATTGTAAATGGAATTGTTTTCCTGATTTCTCTTCCTGTTTGTTTGTTGTTAGTATGTAAGAATGCAACAGGTTTCTGTATATTGATTTTGTATCCTGCAGTTTTGCTGAGTTCAAACTGGGGTACAGTTAAAGCAGTGGTTCTCAGTCTTTAATCCACCATGGATGTGTGGTTGATCACATTCACAGAAGCAAAATATTCAACTGGATATTTTGTTTGTTTGTTTTACATACTGTGGCACAAAATAATATAGAAAGTGAGTTATCCTTAGTTATGGGTGCAGTTGCTATAGTAATTTACCCTTTCTTTTCTTATTGATCACCAGAATGATTGTGTTACAAAACCATGGTTGAAATGTACTGATTCAGAGATCAGCAACCAGGATGGTGATGGAACCACAATTATGTTTTATGAAGAATAATTCAAGGAACTGTGGATCATTAAAAGAGAATGTTCAAGACATGGTAGAGGATTTCAAATATTTGGAGTGCTGTCATATAGAGGGATTAGATTTGTCTGATAAGACCCCAAGAGATATAGTAGCATCATGGATTAAAGCAAGAGGGCAAAAAACTGACAGAATAAGGAAAACATTGCTCAGGTGATGCAAGAAGATGGGAAAGATCTCCTTCACTAGATAATGAGCTCCCCATTGCTAGGGCTGTTGTGGCAAGAGGGCTGGACAACCATTTGTTACAAGTGCTGCCAAGACACTCAGGCTCTGGATAGGGGCTGGACCAGATGTGCTTTAAATCTCATTTCAAATCTGAACTTCTAAAACTAATAATTTTTAAAACTATCTGACTTCCCATTATGTATCAAACACCAGACAGAGTATTAATAACATGATTAATGACCAAAAAAAAAGGCCATTTAAAAGTCTTTGGCCTGTAGGAATACAGCCATGCATTTTATCTTCAAAACTCCAAAACTGAAAATATCCTGTCTTCGAAAGAGATTACAGAGTTGACTGTAGATTATTGATTGTGTTTGAAAAAGTATCCTTGACAAGGGAAGTTTTTCAGGAGCCATTGCATTAGAATAAAGGAGTCCTTGAGAATAAAGGGGACTTAAGAATAGAGGAGTCCTTGGTATTTGTCAAGAGTTTATTTTCTCCCTATACCAAGCTTATGATAAATGACTACTAAAGTAAGTCAGTCATCTGTTTGCTCTCTAAGGATTTAGTATATAAATGCCATGTGAATGTATAAAATTCCTTCCAGAAAGAGTATAGGGAAGGAAAGAGGCAAGTTGTTCAAGGTTGTCTTTCCCTGGCATTTCCTGTCTATATGCAACTTGGAGCACTTGTGTTTGTTTTATTTTGGCTTTCAAGTGTTTGCAGAACACAAAGTATTCTTAACCTCAGGTTTTATAATGGGCTCATAATAATACATTTTTGTCATACGGATTTTTCTATCTGTCCAGTAGAAAGCAGTAATCTCATTCCAGTCACTCTTTGAAGTCAATGAGATGGATATGTATTGAGGTATTGCCAAAGCAAAGTAAATTTTGATTAAATGTTAAGAGTTCCTTTACCTATAAGAAATACTTGGAAAAGCAGCAGTGGGAAAGGTCACTGGGTGCTGATGACTGATGGCCACAGAAAATTGCTTATCAGGGTAGATAACATAGTGTTAGAAGAGAAAGAATTTGAGGAATAATTTTCATTCCTAACACTATTTCAGACTCCCATCTGTATTCCCAACATTAAAAAGACTACCTAGAACACAGTAGGCATTCAGCAAATGTTTGGGGATGAATGACTTTTAGGAAAATAAAAACTACTCTAAATTTCAGTGGTTTCTTTTACTGAAGCTTTGTCTGTGTGACTGATTGAAAACTGAAAACTCTAGTCATCAACCAGTTGTTAAATATTTAGGCTGCCAAATCATTTATTTGATTGATGTTTATACTTTTAGAATTGACTGACTGCTTTGGCTCAGGGTAGACATAGCATGACTCATATGCTGCAGTTCTTGTCAGTCAGTGGTTCCATTTCCATGCATAACCAGTTGACTTATGTTGGTCACATCAGTCACAAACATAAATCATGACAGTCCAATAATTGGTACTGGGGCCTTTTCTACGTGGAATGATTTCTTGTCCATTCTGGTGTTAATGACACTGAATACTCAGTGATTGAACAGCATTGGTCAGCTGACTAAATAAGTTTCCTACCCTGAAAAGATTTTAAAATATAGTATGTAAAGTAGAATTGACCTGTGCATGTAGGTTCATTTAAGTGTGAATGCAATTCTAGGACATGGTGGAGAGTGACTCTCCACTGAGAGAATCTGGGCAAAGCTAGAATAAAGTAGGACACAAATAACATATCCTTTAGGTTTCAAGTTGTGGGAACAGACTTTAAGGTGGTTCCCATGATCTCTAGCTCCTGGCATTTACGCCTTTATGTGATTCCCACCTCTTGTGTGTGGGAGGATCTGTGATAGATTTCTAAGCAGTAGCATATGGCAGAGGTCACGGGCTATCACTTATGTAATGATGTTACATTATACAAGTCTCTGTCTTATAAGCAGAATTGCTAGAAAAATTGTTACAGAATTTTCCTTTCCTTGTGGCCTTTGAAGAAGTAAGATGGCATGAGTCCTACAAATGCAAACACATGAATTCTGCCAACAACCTGAGTGGACCTAGAAGCATATCCTTTCCCAGCTGAGCTTCCTGGTGAGAATCCAGACCTTGATTACAGCCTTGCAAGGGACCCAGATAAGCTGTGCCTGGACTTCTGACCCCCCGAAACTGTGAGACGGTAGACATGTATTAATTTAAGCTGTCATAAGTTGTTATACTACATAGACAATATATATAAGAATCATTGTTCTTACATAAAATATAGACCATGGTGGTGTTCCAGGTATACACCCTGGTGTCAACTGGAAGATGCCTTAATATGCTAACTTCCCTGGATTAGTATGGGGAAATGGAAGTTCCCATGGCCAGGACCCTCACCTGACTCTAATAATCTACTTGCCCATTGTGCATGTGCAGTGATGTCATTGACCTACTGTGTCAGTGCATGCTTACACACCTGTTGGCAATGAACCATCATTGGCTGTGGTGTTATAAAGAGCTTTGCCCTGTGCTCTCCCTCGGTTCCAGGAGACAGAGACGGAGACAGATTGCAGACTTGCCAGATGTGGATGTGATCCTAGAGCTCAGCCTGCCACCGTGAGAATAAAACTGGGTGTAAACCCTTTTACCCTCAATGTTACAGTGTCATTAGTCAATCTCAGCGAATCCAGAGTGAACTTGGCCAGAGCTGGAAACCTCTGGTGAGACATTTGGTGCAGCCAGCAGGCTTCACTGCAGACTGAAAAATGGAGTAAGCTACCCTCGTGGGAAGGGTACTTCAGTGGGCTGCCCCTATGGATGCAAAGATGCCTAGGTATCCCCCAGTGGGCATATGGTCTGAGGTGGCAATTCTCCTAGAGGAGTGGGCCCCTCCGCAGGACTGGGGGGAGGTGGAGGTGATGCCTTAGGCAGTAGAGGAGGCCCTCTGCAAAGGTCCTTGGAGAGATAGAGTGTCCATGTGGTGGCAGGAACCATGAGTTGGCTGTTCCTCACAGTGTTAAGAAGGGCCATGAAGGAGAATGTGCTTCTGCAAGAAGCATGAGAAAGGGGAAAGGTTATGAAGGATGAAAAAAATTGATTGATGACTGAGCTGGCATCACTGCAGGGTGCTATAGAGAAAGGAAAGGAGGTAGTGGTGGCACGAGAAGAGACAGCAAAGGACTGCAGGCTGCAAGGTGCTGTGGAGGAGGTAAAGGATTCGTTGAAGAATGAGACGGTATCGCTGCGAGGCATTGTGGAAGAGGTAAAAGCCATAAAGAAGAACATACCCCTGCAAGAAGCACCAGAAGAGGCAGTGCAAGACTGTGAGGTGCAAGGTGCTGTGGAGGAGTTAAAATATTCTTTACAGAATGAGACAGTGTTGTTGCAAGACACTGTGAAAGAGGAAAAGGCCATGAAGGAGAAGGACGTACCTTGTGAGAAGCACAAGAAGAGGCAGCATGAGAACGCCAGCGGTGAGGTGTTGAGGGGACGGTAAGAGAGTTGTTGAAGACTGACACAGCATTGCTCCGTGGCACTGTGGAGAAGGTAAAAGCTGTAGCAGAGGAGCCACTCTTTGGAGTGGCAAGAGAGCTGCCCTCAGCCCTGGAAATGGTGGGGGAGCTGGGGGGAGAATGAGATAGAGGCGGTGCTGGAGGCCCCAACCCCTCTACTGAAGTCTTGCCCAGTTGTAATCAAGAAAGTAAAGATGCAGCAACCGTGGGTCCCTCTGGGAGAAGTACTTCTCCCTCCCCAGGTCGTGGGGCACCCTATGCTCCACCCCTATACACAGGTGGAGCTGGTGGATTTGGGCTCCCAGTTTCAGCAGAAACCCTTGGAGTCCATATGAGCCTGGCTCCTGTGTCTTTGGGATGTAGGAGTGGATGGTATCATTCTGTCTGGATCAGAGATGGGGAAGCTGGCTTCCCTGACAACTCATCCTGCCTTGTGGCAGAGACTGCAGAGTGCACACTAGACCCCAGGGAATCATTCGCTTCTTGAGAGGGTTATGGCCACACTTATTACTGTATTGCTCAGTCAGGGCAACTTACCATCTTTCCCTGCTAGATGGCATATGTATGCTGAGCTCCAACAGATGTTACAGGAGTTAGGCATGAAAACATTTATGACCCAGTAAATTATGGCCTGGATGAGGAGTTGTTTACTGTGGGGATGAGGAATATGGTGCTGCAAATGGCTCCCTCATCCCTCTTTGAGCTCTTAGTAGCCATTCTTGCCCCTCACTTAGGGAAACCCATAAGTGACGTTACCTGTACTGTGGCAGATTTGGGGAGGCTGAAGCGATGCAGGCGTGGAAGGGAGTGCAGTCTGCTACTGAAAGGAATAGCTTAAAGGCCCCTGTGAGGGTCATGAGGACCCAGATTTGAGTTGATTTGACAAAGGCAGGAGCAGACAGAGAGACACCGGATGGGAAGTCAAATAAAATCTTACTGGAACTGTGGCAACAACTGAAACCAGAGCAGCAGTTTTGGCCATTGGCTAAGGTGAGGACCAAAAAATGGAACCCAGAGGCAAAGCCACAAGTCTTATCTGTGTGCCTACAGACTTCTTGCTGGCCAGTGGGCTGATCTTGCCTGGACCCTCACAGGAAGACAATTGGGTGATATGGTTTGACTGAGGGGAGGGTTGAGGCACCCACCTTGGAGTACCGGAGGCCACATGTTGAAATATTAATTCATTGGTCCTCAGTGAACATACACATATCCTGGCTCTGGTAAACACAGGAGCTGAATGCTCACTGATTTATGGTAACCCTGCATGGTTTCCTGGGATCCCCACTGTTACAGATGGATACAGGGCTAAGGCTATCAGAGTGAAACAGGCCTGGATCCCACTGGGAATAGGTTGTCTAACACTGTGTATGATGTCATGGTTACTTCTGATTCTTTTACAACTGTAACACTATAGCAAGAGGTTTTGGGTCTTTAGGTTACCAAAGAGTGTTTATCCTGCATTTGGCACAAATTCTGAAGCCCTTATTCATTTGGTATCAAAGGGCACCATGTGGGACTGGGATGAAACATGAGCATTTGCCTTTGCTGTTGCAAAGCAGGCAGTCAAGGCCATGCAGACCCATTAAGGCCCTGTGAGTTGGATGTCTGTGTGACTGAAGATGGTTATGACTGGGGTCTCTGGCAGTGGCCTGAATGAACTTGCCAGCCTGTTGGATTCTGGTCACGATTCTGGAAAGGAGCAGAGTTATGGTATGCCTTAATAGAGAAATAATTGGCTACTGTGTGTCACGCCTTGCTGGCTATGGAGCCCACTATTGAGACCTGACCCTGTGGCTACCATGCCAACTGATTGTTTGGTCACTGACCCCTTTGGGGGCAAGAGTTGTGGCAAGACTTACCGACCTTCAGTCAGACTAAAACAGTTATGGTATATCATGTGACAGGCCATTTGCTGCTGGCATCCCTAGGAAATGATGAAACAGATGAATTGGCCCAGGTACACTGGCTAGAAGGACAGCCTGCCTCTAATTCGGCCCATTGGTTACATCAACATTTGTTGCATGTGGGGCAGAAAACAATGTGGGTTGTAGCCCATTGGTGGGCCTGCCTTTAACCTTTGAAGAAGTCAGCAGAGCCCAGCAGAATGCATTGTATGCTCTAAAAGGGACTTACACCAAGTCCCACAGCAACCTGGGATGATAGCTAAGGGGCCAATACCTCATCGTCAGGTGGCAGATAGACTATATCAGACCTCTGCTTATATCAGAAGCGTATCAGTATGCCATGATTTGTGTGGATGCAGCTACTGGACTTCTGGTTGCTTTTCCTGCATGTCATGCAGACCAACAAATGAACAAAAGAGGCCTAGAGCATTTCTTTGCAGCCCGTGGTCAGCCGCAGGTAATCAGAAGTAACCAAGGCACCCGCTGTACTGGACATGCACTGCAAAAATGTGTGCAACAATTAGGGATAAAGTAGAAGTTTCATGTACCAGATAACCTTACCAGAGCAGGCATGATAGAGAGGTACAATGGTTTGTTAAAATCTGGCCTGAAGTAAGACACCAATAGTCTACAGAGCTGGCCAGTCCACTTATGTATAGTGCTATGGTGTTCGAATGAGAAGCTCTGGAAGGGGGCATTGAGCCCTGTAGACATGCTAACGCACATTGCTGCCTACCCTATACAACTGCAAGTACAGACCAGGGAGAAATAGTTGAAACCAGGGTTTGGCCACCAGAATAGTATCTTGCTGCCAGCACCAACTACAGTAACCTGGAGACTCCATTCACTGGAACATGGCCTTGGATGTTTTGACACATGGACCAGCGATGGCTGGCTCTCCTGGCCTTGAGGTCAAGGCCTGCAGGCTGGCCTCCCATGCATTTCTGGAGTAATAGCAGAGTGGCTCCAGTGGATCGTGGTAGTATACCCTAAGTGGCCAGAAGGTAAGAGCATCTTACTGGGGAGTTTAGTTTTATCTTTATGGCCAGTGCATGCACCTCCAGTAGCACTATACATAGACCCCTTGGTAATCCCTACAGAGAGAGGAGTAAAGGTATAGTATACTAGACCCAGATGGGACCCCCTTCCTGTCACAGCCCTATCACATGGCCACTCTTTTGCATTCATCCTACCAGATAGACAAAATTTGCCTATGTCAGTGTCATTAAACCATGTGTCTTATTGCCCTGAAGATTAATCTCTAATGTCTGTGTGGATTGGGCACACACCCTGGCAGATCTGCTGCTTGCTGGGTGTACATGGAGCTCCCTATCAGTTATGCTACTGGCCTCCCTTCTAAAGTATGAGTCATGAATTCATCTGAGCTGAAGTGGTTTGAATATTATTATAATTTTTGTTATCCCCTGTTGCTGTTACGGAATCTGGTTGCAGTGCTCCACCTTTCTTGCACAGGGACCATCGTGGAAGACTGAGGGCATGTCGACTGTGAGGCAAGAATTCTGGAGGGGTGGAGTGTAGGGAAAGTGGAAGTTCCCATGGCCAGAATCCTCACCCCACCCTAATAATCTACTTGCCCACTGTGCATATGCAATGATGTAATTGGCCTACTGCATAGTAGTAGTAGACAATTAGCACACATAAATACTGAATACCAACACATATCGGGAAGAAAAAGAATAAAGAATAGGTGAAGTCTGTAGTCCAATTGTCAAGGCTAATCATTTGTATATTTGAATTATTAACCAGGACATTTTTTGTGTTTAAATAGAATGGAAATATGATTGGATTGCCTGTCACACATGTGCTTAAATTTTGGATTGGAATTTAAGGTCAGTGTGATAGATATTATTTGCTCGCCATTGTTCCTCCTTCCTTGGCCCTTTCCTGGCTTCTCTGTGGGTGGTATGTGTTTTCCTGCCTCAACGGATGTTGGGCTTAGCTGTATGACTTGCTCTGGCCAGTGGAATGTGGTAAAAGTGATAATGAACTGAGGCTTAAAAGGTTCAGCATATGTCTGCCAGCAGTTTTGTTCTTCTGCCCTGCACTTTGAGAAAAGGACACACAAGGGAGCCACTGCTTTTTAGCCCAGATTCTTGAATGAGAAACACCTGGGACATGCAAGAATTTGACCTACTGCTTGAAAGTCCAAACCAGCCCAGAGATCTATCAATGAGAAGTAAACGTTTGCTGTTATAAATGTCTGAGGTTTGGGGGTGGTTTGCTAGCAGGCTTATTGCAACAACAGCTGAATAATCCAAAGTCCAAAAACTTTTAAATGATGCTAGAACTGTTTTTATCCCTTACTGCAGAAGTACATAAGTAGATGGTAATTCGATTATTTTTCCCTCCTGCAGCGGTATTTGATCTTCATTTGGACAAAATCTTTTGAGTAGTGTTTCTAAATCATGTTCAATTGAATACTAGTGCTATTTTCGATGTGTACAGGTGTTCTGTGAAACAAGGGTTCTATATTCATGGAAGTTAAATGAAAGACTGATAATGTTTATTAGTTCTAAGAAATTCTGTGTTAAAAAAAGTGACTCCTCCTAAACAAAATTTAACACAGTACTTGCCAATCTTATTTGACTATGGAACCTCTTTTTCCTCCAGAACAATTCATATCTTGTTCCTCTGGAACCAGTGGATCCTGCTAATTCAAAGCAGTATGTGCTTCCCCTACCTGGCCTTTTTGCCATATTATAAGCAGGCAGTATGCTGTGTAAATTTCAAATGGTGCCCTCAAAACTTAAAGTTATTAGGCAGATACCACAGAAATCACTGATTAGTATACCTCTTCATTAGATAATCTGGGTAAGGAAGTCTTTCAGATTAAGGATATCACTCAGATTAAGGCAGATGATAAAGGCCTTGTCTTTGAAAAGTCCTGAATCTTCAGCGAGGTTTAAGACTAGTTTTCTGGGAAGTCAGGCAAGAAGTCAAGACCCAGGGGAATCAGTCCCACTTGTTTAAATTGCAATGGAGATATTTGCATTCTATGAACTACTGGTTCAAATGTAACACAGAATGACTTGGTATTTGGTCCAGATTGATCTGAAATTGCTGATTGGGAGGTCTGACGTGTTCATTAATCCAGAGGATTGCTCGGTAGATGTCCATATAAAATGTTTGCTCAGACCAATGAGATTAGCAGAATTTCCTGCTATCATTGAATTTATTGGGTGATGAATGATCCTCTTGCATTATGACTTGAAGTGCAGGTCTTGACGGCTTATAAATACATTAAAAATGAAAAAAATGTGCTAAAACTTGAAAAAACTTTAAACATTCCTCAAATACATTTAAACTTCAATTTGGCAATGGGAAGTGATTTCTTGCAGTCTGTCAGGGCTTTAACTTCAAACTACAGTTGACAATTTCTGATAGTCTAATATCTACCTTTTGAAAATACACAGCTGTTAAGGAGAAATTAAAATGGAGACCACAGTTTGAATATACCCTTAGATCGAATGTTCATAGTCACATCACAAAAATGTAAAATTGCCCTGATTTCTCTGAAGTACTGACTCTGATCTTAAAACTTAAGCTTTCTTCATTTCAGCAGTACCGTGCAGCTTCCTATCTAACCAGCAACAAACAAGCAAGCTTATGGATGAAAAGGAATGTAAGTTTCTAACAACAAATCATGATAGAAACTACTTATTCATGCTTTATAAACTGAACCTTAACTACTGAGAGCAGAGAACTTCTTAAGCACCTTCTGTTTGGAAGTCTATTTGTGAACAGTTTGTTTCTCGCTCAGTAAAATATTCATGTCAAATAAGCTCTCAGGATTTTCCTTTGACAGTTTTGGGAGTTCTGGTTGTTCCATTTCCAGCATTTGGGTGCTGGGTCTGTTCCCCTGTTCCCCTTTCAGACGGGACTGGCAAGGTAGTTCTAGGGCCGGTGGCAGTGACTGGAGAAGCGGTGGAGATGAGCTCCTTAAAACATGGTTTTGATGGATAAATGAGATTAGCATATTAATTAAGGTCTTCATATCCAGTAATGATCTCATTTGCTTATATAAACATAACATTGCGGGAAATATCTTTACCCCCTTTTTCTGGTATATAGGTGAATTTTGGTAAAATATTAGAATGGCTATTCTAGAGCTCTGGAAGCTCAAGCCAAATGTTCTGTTTGCAGTCATGGTTCCTGTTTTCATGGGCTGGTCCCCCCTTGTTTGCTTGCTTTTTCTCATCTATGAAACAGGGAACTGTGACGGGGGGACTGGTTATAATGTTTCCTGATAAACCTTCGTAAAGCAATGTGCTGTTGCGAGTAATGGGCTCCATTCATTATTAGCCCAGTTGATTTTCATTTACACTTGGCTCTAACAATTAGCTTGAGCAGGTGTGAAGGTGATGGAGGGGCCGGGACACCCAGAGGTCAGCCTCGGCTGGATGTGATAAATTAACCATTATTATCAGCAGTGAAAGTGGTTTTTTACGCTTGTCAGCAGCAAACAAAGGGACAACATATCTCACATAAACTTACTGTTCAGAGCTGAGTTTACTGAAGGATCAGTTTCCTTCCAGGCCCTAAAGACAGATGGGAGGGAGGCAAAGAACCCACATAAATAGAGGTGAGGGTGCCACGAAGGGATGCCTTGGTTGATGGTGTGGTATATGGATGTCCCAACATGATTTGTTTTGCAATGCTCACCCATTCCAGTAAAAAGCCATCAACAGCTTCTGTTGGTTAAGTCAGGGTGGGGGGGGGGTCCACCTGTGCATAAATATCGTTAGGGGTTAAGGAGTGTGTACATCAACAAAATAGTTTTTATATGGTATAGATGGATGCATAGTCCTACCTACCAATCAGTAGGTATTTTTGAACAATGCCTTATAATTGAGCACATTTATATATTCAATGAAAAATATTAATCAGTATTGCTCAGTTCTCCATCTGTACCAGTTTTACAACAGACTTAAAACTGAGAGAGGAGATGTAGTAGTATCCACAGAAGTCAATGCCAGTTCCTGTCTACCCTAGACCCAAGAGTCTAAATGTCCTGGTTCTGAAATGGGAAGTGTTTTCCCACTTAGTTACACCCTCTTGTGGAAATTCACTGAGCACAGCCAGAGGCGAAAGAGTCGAAAAGGAAAGAGGTGATAACTGGTAGTCACCATGCATATACTGAAATCCCATAGATGTAATTTGTTTGGTTTGACAATGTGTGGGGGACTGTCATGGACTGATGTTTGTGTCCACCCGCCCTCTCATTGATATACTAAAGTAACAACCTCCAATGTGACCATATTTGGAGATAGGGCCTATAAGAAAGTAATTACAGTCAAATGAGGGCATAAGTGTAGGGCCCTGACCCAAAGGATTAGTGCCCTTATGAGAAGAGACACCAGAGGGCTCACATGCGCTCTTACATGCATGTGTGGAAAGGTCATGTGAGCACACCGTGAGACGGTGGTTGTCTGAAGGACAAGAAGAGAGCCTTTACCTTTACCAAATTGTCTGGCATTTTTGTGGGCTTCTAGCCTCCAGAAGTGTGAGAAAACAGTCTTGCAAAAGTGTGTTATTTAAGCCAGTCTCTGGCATTTTGTTATAGCAGCCCTGTCAGACTAAGAGACTAATATTCTGATTGGAACTTTGGAGGACATGGGTGGACTTGTTGACTGTGAGCTTTGTTTTACAAGGATTAGACTGAGCCTTCACTGAGGAACCTGTGATGTCAGTATGTGTAAGTCTTTGCTTTGGGGCACATTTTCCAGGCTTTGCTGAGGGGTGCTTGCCTGGCTGCCAGAGTCCTCTAAGCTAAGTGAGGCAAGGCTAGGGGGAGGGTCTCAATTTCATATGTTCTCCTTATTTTGTGAATGGTGCATCTACCATCAACTGTACCTAGAAGTTTTTAGTCCAAATACCCTTTGCTTTATCCTCATCCAACAAAAAAACTTTTAGTCCTCTATTAGGATGGGGACTGTTCCATGGCCTGGATCTGAACCTAGCTATTTCTTAAGCAGCCTAGCTATTTCTTAAGAAGAAGTAAAGAGAAATATGGAAAATACTGCTAGAGGCATAAAAGGTAAACGTAAGAAAAGTGAACACAATAAAATAGAAATGAAAGAATTTTAAAAAGGTTACAAGAAAATGATAGACACAGAAGATAAATAAGGGGGATCAAAAAGCACATTAGTAGTGTACCCAAGAAGAAAACCATAAAATGGTACAGAACAAATATTTTAAAATATAATTCAAGAAGGAAAAATACTTGAATCTACTTACTGAAAAGTCATGCTGTGTGCCAGAGAAAGCTGACCTGGAATGATCAACACCCAAAACAGATCCTAGGAAATCCATTCAACTTTAAGGGTAAAGAAAGTATCATTGGCAAGACAACAACAACAAAAAAGGATTTCCCTAAGATGAAAAAAGTCAGCTGGGATCAGACTTTTTCACGGCATCTTTTAACAATAACAGGTTAGAGCCTTACCTACAAGTTCCTCAAAGAAAGAGTGAGGCTGCCAAGCTGTTGAACAAATATAAATACTGGATATGTAGGAACCTGAGGAGTATCAGGTGCCTTGGCACTAAATTTAAAGGATATCTAAAATCTCTGTTAGCAAGAATAATATTTAATGTAATATTAAAGTAAAAATTCATGGAAAAAAATCTATGATAAATAAAATATCAAAATTTTGAAGACAGGATCATTATTACTGTTTTTTTTCTTTTGCCCCTGGCTGCATTAAGGCTTAACCCAGCTCTGTCCTGAGCCCTTCCTGAGGAGACGACTAGAGGCAGTTTAGCTAACCACAGTATGACTAGGTTGGTGTTACCAGCAGGATTGGAGGTAAATACTGAATATATTTCAGCATAGTTAAAACTAAGATAAATGTGGGGATTAGAATAATAGGCAAATAGATAAATATATGCCTTTTTATAATAAATTCTCTAATAAGCAGCATTTGAGTCAGAGGAAGTGTAAACTCAAATGTTGGGATAGCTAGTATATAATGAGTATATGTATATTACATATCAGAAACTATAGCATACAACTAAGGCAATTCTCAGAGGAGAATATATATATATACATGTGCATATGAAAGTCTATGTATAAGCTTCCAAGTTAAATGTTAGAAAAGGAAAAACAAAATGAAAGAAAGAAGGAAAGAATGTAAGCAAAGTGAGTTTAGGAGAATTAATAAATTCAAAAATTTTGGAAAGAAAACATTCAGTTTAAAAAGGGGGAGAAAGTACAAATGCAAAAAATAGGAAATGGGGAAATTAGAGAAAAGGAGAAAACTAAATTATAGGACACTACTCTGCTCAATCTAATGCAAATAAGTTTGTAAAGACATAGATATCACAGATAGAGGAAATCTTAACAGGTAGATCGTAGAAATAGAGGAAGTCGTCCAAGAAGCAGTGCCCAAAAGTACCAAGACCAGATTATTTCACAAGGAGATTCGGTGGTGCCATTAAAGAGCAGTTCATTTTAATATTTCAGTTGTTTCAGAACATCCATAAAGGAAGAAAATCTCCAAATGCTCTTTAAGAAGAGCCGGTGCGCAGGGGAGACACCATGTCACAAAGGTGGTTTCCCCGGGGTGAGCGAGGCTCATCCCCTGCGCCCCGGGTGTGCCGCCCCCTGCCATCTCCCCAGTGCAGGAGACTGAACTGCATCGCTTGTGGTGGTGGTGGGGCTACCCTTGTCCTTTCCCCTGGTCAGTTGTATTTCAACAGGAGATATGTGGGAAAAAAAAACCATGAAAAAGTCAGTGTAAAGCTGATATCAATACTTAACAGAAATTGCACAGACAAAAAGAAATTGCAGACCAATCTCACGAATATAGACATAAAAATCTAAATAAAATATCCATGAACATAATCTGGAAACATTAAAAGAGCAGATAGCCTGAGGCTTTACTTCAAGGAAGCAGATTCAAATATTAGAAAATCTGAAATTCATAATATTAAGTCTGAGTTTAAGAAAGGAATCATACGATTATATCCACAAATGCTAAAAAGGATTTTTCAAAAATTCAACACTTGTCCTTGATAGAAAACACTCAGTAAAACAGGATATTTCTTTAACATAAGATATGTTTGTCTCAGTCCCAAAACAAGGACTATTGTTAATGGGGAAATCCTTGACTTACTCCCACTAAAGCCAGGAGTAAGAGAGAGATGTGGAGCAGTTGACATTGTGCTGGAAATGAGAGCTACATCTCAACGTCTTAAAACAGGAAAAATAAATTAAAATTACAAAGGAGCAAACATTATTTCTGTTGGGAGGCGATATCGTTGTATACCTAAAATGTATGTGAAAGAAAATCTAAAAGCAGGTAGAGAATTTAGTTAAGTAGTTGCAAAATTAACACAGAAATGAATCATTTTCATATACACAAAGAACAATCAAAAGACAAAAATGAAGGAAAAAACCTATTTACAATACCAACACAGAAGATAAAATATTTAGAAATAAATTTAGCAGTAAATGTAAAAGTTGTATATGAAGAAAACTTTACAACTTTCTTGAAGGACTTAAAATAATTGAAAAAAAGGGGGAAAATATCTGTTTTTGGCTAAGAAGATGTAACATCACAGAGATGTCAGTCTTTTCTAAGTTAATTTATAACTTTAATGCAGTGCCTTAAAAATAACACAAAAATTTTCTTTTTCTTCAGAGCCAGGCAGTTATTGCTACATGCAGGATTTTTTTTTCTAAAAAGAGCTAGAAAAATTTTGAAAAAGAACAAAAATCAGGGGGACTAGATGTTTGATATTAAGGTGTACTATAAAGCCTTAATAATTAGTGTTCTTAGTGCATGTAATCTGAATTATGAAATAGAATAGAAAGCCCAGAAATCTCAATTATACAACTTAATATATGAAAAGGTGGCAATGTGAATCAGCGGGATAAAATGAACTACTCAAAAAATGGTGATGAGACAATGGGGTAGCCTCCGGAAAATATAAAGTCATACTTCACACTGTATACCAAAAATAATCCAAATGAACAGAAATTTTAATATGAACAAATGAACTCACTAAAGAAGAAAGCATGGAAGAATAACTTTATAAGAATGAGGAAGGCTTTGTAAACTATGAAAAAAATCTAAAAGCTTTAAGAGAAAAGATCAATACATTCAAGTATGTATGTATTAATATGCATGTCTGTATGTTTCTTATCCATGGCAAAAATCATAAGCAAAATTAAAAGGATGACAATTGGGGAAATATTTAAATCTCATTTTGCAGAGATTTAATTTCCTTAATAAGTAAAGAGTTCCTACAATTTCAACAAGAAAACACTTATTGGAGAGTTCACCGAAAGGGAAGAAAAAAAATAATAATCCTTAAATATACATAAAGATGCTCAACCTCACACACAGTGAGGGAAAGATTTCTTCACACTACACTGAGATACAATTTCTACCAGCTTGGCAAAAGCTAAAAGTTTGATAACACATGTTGGAAGGATTGGGGAAACAGTCACTTTTATGCATTGCTGCTGGGAGTGGAAATTGGAACAATTAATTTGGAGAGTGATTTGGCAATGTTATGACAGTTATAAATGCATATAGCCTTTGACCCAGAAATTCCATTTACCTTATAGACATACTTAGGCATTTGTATAATAATTTATTTACAAGATAATTTATTATAGCATTGCTTCTTTGTCAAAAGATTGGAAACAACTTAGAGGTCTATCAAAAGAGGACTGTTTAATAAATTATGGTACATTGATACAAAGAATACTGTGCAACTGTAAAAAAGAGTGAGGATGCTCTTTATAATACTAATTTGGAAGGGTCTCTAATGTACATCATTAAGTAAAAAAATAAGACAGTTAACAGTGTAATATTTGGTTAAAAAAAGAGGTAGAAAAATATATACTGTGCTTGTTTATGCATTTAAGAAAATCTCTGGAAGGATAAACCAAAAACTAATAGTGGTTGTCTGTTGGAAGGGGATGGAAACTGTGTAGAAGGGTATATGGCTGGAAAGGAGGCTTTTTAGAATATGCTATTTTGTTCTTTTTGATGTTTGGCCCACTGAATATTTTACCTATTCCAAACAGTGTATGAATAATTTTCAAAAAATCTAGAAGTGGGTATAAGAACTTAAATAGAAATTGCATATTTGAAATGGCAACAACAAAAAATCAGTGTAACAGGACTGCAAATACCCAAACAGCTAAGCTTTAACTTTTGAGACAAGTACCATATAATCAAAAAATGCAAACTAGGAATTTAGTCATATACATCATTCCAAACTGTGATTCCAGAACCAGTGGATATTAATCCCCCTGCACAAGCATTCATTGTTCTATGGTGGTTAGGGATGGTTAGTTTTATAAGCTGTAGTTCCTATGAGATGCTTAAATAAGAAGGAAAGATGTAATAATATTTACTTATTTCAAATGTGTCAAGTTCTTCATCAACTTGCATTGTAATAACTGAATGACAGTAAAAACTTAACTCTTAAATGCTTTGGCTACTATTACATATATCAAAAATATACTAAGGTTGTTTTGCTAGATTGATTGCTTGGCTAACTGATTTCACTAAATGTAGTAGACAAATGGGTTGTGTTGACCAGTAGGCAGGATATGGACTAAAATACCTAAACTATCCCAAAGTGCTTTGCTTACTCTTGAGTTAACTAAAATATAGCTAAACATATTAATCAATTTCCTATCATATTTTCTCACATCAAAATAATATTTATTGTACAAAATTTAGAAAATTCAGATAAAGAAAAAGAAAATAAAAAACCGTTATGTGGAATGGATAAAGAAGATGTGGTACATATACACAATGTAATACTATTCAGGCATAAGAAGAAAACAAATCCTATTTGCAACAACATGGATGGAACTGGAGGTTGTTATGCTCAGTGAAATAAGCCAGGCTGAGAAAGACAAGTGCCAAATGATTTCCCTCATTTGTGGAGTTTAACAATGAAACAAAACTGAAGGAACAAAACAGCAGCAGACTCACAGACTCCAAGAAGGGACTAGCGGTTACCAAAGGGGAGGTGGGGAGGGAGGGAGAAAGGAATTGAGGGGTATTATGATGGGCACACATGATGTGTGTGTGGGGTCACAGGGAAGACAGTGTAGCACAGAGAAGACAAGTAGTGACGCTGGCATCTTACTACGCTGCTGGACAGTGACTGCAATGGGGTATGGAGGGGAACTTGATAATATGGGTGAATGTAGTAACCACAATGTTTTTCATGTGAAACCTTCATAAGAGTGTATATCAATGATACCTTAATAATAATAAAAAACATGTAAAATAATTGTCTTTTTCTAGTCTATATATGTTTATTTCCAAAAAAACCCACATGAAACTCTTATCCTTTTTATGGCCTGCTTTTCATATAAAAGATTTCATATAATAGCATTTCCACCGCCAATTAACGTCTTGGAACATGTTTTTTAATGACTGTGTATCGCATGGTGTGGATGCACCATAATTCATTTAATCAATTCTGTAGTCCTAGACATCTAAGGGCAATGCACTTCCTATATTTGCTTATAATGAATTTAGTTTGCCTTTTTTTTTTTTTAATGTTCTATAAAATTTTCACACTGGCTGCCTGAGAAGGATGTGATCCTTGGTCTTGTCCTATAGTGCACTAAAGGCCAGACTTCAAATATACCTGCCTCCTCTTCCGCTGGACTGGCAAGGCTGGTCACCATTGGCTGGACTGTGTCTCCCACAGCTGCTTGAAACAATTGTTTGGCTGACTGATGCTTGTTCAGTTAGATGCTGCTAAGATGTTAGAGCAGCACATGTTGAAAGCTAACTGGGCGAGGGTGTTCTAAGCAAAGGAACTTTTCTTTCATTGTAGGTTAAAGCCATTGCTTTTGGAAAGCTAGGCAGGAGTTTGGTAGGGTAACAACTATTAACCTGGTCCAAGTATTTTGAGTCAGGAGCTTTGTCTCAAGTTTTACAAAATTATATGATTTTTGAAAATCACCCCTTTCATAATTTTTTCAGCATCCTTTATTAAACAATATATTGTATAAATTTCCATGTTGACTTCAGTTTAGAAAATGTACATTCAATTTGTTATGTGGAGGTCTTTGTTAATTTTGCAGTAGTAATTTATGTGATTGAAACTAGGCAAGTTATGGTCTATCTCTAGTTACTTTGAAGTGAACAAACTTTCCTTTTCTGATAATGAATATAAAGATTGCAAACAAATGTTGGCTCAATATAGACTCTATAAGTGAATGGAACAGTTTTTAATATTCCCAAACACATTAGATAACTTTTCACTTATAAAAGAATAATATACTACTTATTAAGCAATTATTCTGTTACTTGCATCATCTCATAAGGCTTATTGGATGGTGTAATTAGCTTCCTGTGAGTTACTACATATATATTATGAGAAAAATAGTAGAAGTGGAAATTCTTGTAAATATTTTGTAGTGAAGTCTTTGCTAATTACAAATCAGTGAGATTCTATTTTACATCCATCTCTCCTTATGTGTATTTCCAAGTTTTCTTATACTGAGATTTTTCTGGTGAGGAGGGAGGTATTCAAAGGTAAGTACTAGAAATCATATTTTGAAGCGTGGGCTGAGGGTAAGCCAGAACAAGCTAGAACATCAAACAGGGAAATAACAGAAGTCAAAGAACAGAGCCAGAGAGCTAGTTGTTGAGGTGCCCAGAATATTAAGAGCTAGAGCATTTGCACCCATATGTTACCTAAATGAGTGTAACACTGAAGCCAAAGGGACTCTTCCAACTTCTCCTTTCCCACCTAGCTGCCCTGAGGACCCTGGGATGAGGTCATCTCACAGGCTTCCTCACACCAAGGTAGGCTGCAGCCCATCAAATAAACTTGGGCATATAGCATGATAAAGAGAATGGCCCGGGGCTTGTCTGAGAGGGGCAACCTAGAAGGGCAAAACCTTTGTTTCCAGGCTGCAGAGCTAACAGCCAGGCTAGGACCATCACAAAGTACTGACCAAGCCAAGAGAGTGGACCATAGACTCACTAGTTGCAAATTCCAGCCCTGAGGCTGGCAGGACACCCAATAGCTGGGCATTGTCCTGGAGGCCCAGAAGTGCCAGCCCACACATGCCCAGGGGGTCCTTTTCTCTCAAGTTCACCAGGATGTATGTGACACCACCCTCTCCAGATGCCCAGATAAATTTTTAGAGAAATGATAATAAGAAAAGACTGAATGAACTTTTTCTAAAAGTGCTAAATAAACAATCAGATCCAACTTAGTTTTGAACTCAGTTAAACAATTAGGTATTTTTTCCTCACTGAGCAGTAGATGAGAACTTTGAAGGAAAACCTGAGCTATAGATAAAGAAGCTACATTCTTCCCTTAAAAATCATTATGTGAAATTTGTGGTTCTAACATAAAGCAAAAAAGAAAAACCCTCCATTTATTTTTAATTGAAGTATCATTGATATACAATCTTATATTGGTTTCAAATATACAACACAGTGGTTCAATAGTTACCCATATTATTAAAACCTTACCTCCACTAGTGCAGTGGATTCCATTCTTAGGTCATTTTGATCCTAGGATATTAATGCTGTTCACTAATCTGTTACACATTTCTCTGTCAGGTATCAAAAGTATTGTCCGAATTGATACTCAGTAGTAGAGGCAAGTAAATTCACAAATCCCATGGTGGCCAACATTTAAATTCTGATATAGCACTTTGAAAACAAGGGAATTCATTGTGGAAAGAATGTATGGCATAATTATAAAATCAGCTTAGAAGTAAGAATGGCAATAAAGAAATACTGTAAAAAGTAAATACTGAACTCTATCAGGTACATGTTCCATTAAGTTGAAAACTTTAAAATGAAACAACTTTTAGAAGGGAATTGGCAAATATAAGAATTTAAAACACACCATTTTTAAATGCATGTTGAGTATTTGCTCTAGGGTACAAAGTGTTAAATATCTGTTGACAGTGACTAGTTTAGTTCTTTAACCACTTCAAGGAACTTGAGAATTGTTCCTTTGCAAAGGGCACCAAAAGTTGACTTGTTTGCTAAAAAGTCAGATTTGGGTAAAGTGAATAATGCAGTCAGACAGTGTGTGCCAATTAGAAGTTGAACGTAGAAGGCAATGGAGATGAATTTTTATTAATTTTCATGGCAAATAGCTGTTATGTAGATAATTATTCAGGAACCAAAAGAAACATTTCACTAGAGCTGTTTCTGTTACAATTTTAGGTGTTTCCATCTCAGAGGCTCTTTCTATCAGCAGGAATAAGTTGTCTTCAAATTCAGACACCAAATCTGCCCTGGTGAAAGTTGCTGTAGATGAACTCTTAGCAGCTCATTTATTACTTGTTAGGGAGTTTATTACTTGCTCTCAGTGTGTGAACATGGTATTAAAGGAGCAGAGCTTTTAGACTGAGTCTCAGAAGAACTAGTCAGCTTTGCAAGGGAACAAATTATCTCCTGGAGTCCATGTACAAATCTGGACTCTACAAATCTCTTGAAATCAAATTCATTAATATTAAAGGGAGAAGAGAATAGGTGATTCAGAATTCTTAGAAAAGCAACTCAAATTACATTTACTGATTACTAGAATAATCAGCTTCAAATGAGAAAATATTTATGGTAGTTCATTTGTTAACTGTACCTGTGCATATGTTAAAGTTTTAATCCTACCAAGAGTACTTTACAAAATTCCTGAGCTTGGAGCTTTTCCAGACAGTATTGAAATAACACAGCTCTTCGTGATTATGGCATTCTGAAAAATCCCAGAGTAACAGAAGGCAAGACTGCAGATGAAAAAATGTAAAGAAAAAAAATCCAATTGTGATACTCTCATTATAGCAGTACTTAAATTGCATTGACCTATCAAAACTTTCACCTTCATATCTCAGGGATAGACACTGGAGATGAGTGAAATTCAAGAAATAATCCACTATGGAATTTTCACATCCAGAAATGATCTCGGAGAGCCTGTTCTAAATGATTTCTTTCTAAGGCACTAATTTCTCTTGTTCTATGAAATCACTTGATGAATATTATCAAACAGCATGTTGGTGTCAGAAGCCTTCACAGGACTACTTAACATGTGGTTCAAAATAACTGTTCTGGGTGTGGACACTTCAGTCAATTATTTTATTTCACTATCACTAGCGTATTTGAATCTTGGTGGATTTTAAAGCTGTCTGTGGCTTGGCTTTAACAGAATTTAATCGTATTTATACCCTACAATTTACGACTTAATCTGTTATCTGCTAATTGCTTCGGGTGTGCTCACCTGCCTACCTAAAGATTATCTTCCAAGCACCACGAGGGCAGAGGCCAGATCTTATACTTTTATGTACTTTGGACAGACACACACACTCTCTCTCTCTCTCTCTTTCTCTCCTGGTTATCCGAAAGTAGAACTCTCCTATGAAATCTTTCAAAAGCTGAAATAGCATAAAGAAGAGAGGATCTCCTGCTTTCTGAAATATAGATATATAGCTGTAGTAATGATTGCTTTTTTTAAATTCAAAGAACATCTATATAATGCAGGTGATTTTCAAAAAGCATGATAGAAAGTATGACTTAAAGTTTTTTTTTTTCTTAACCAACTAATTATTTCATCCTCTCTTTCCAATGGGATGTTTTGTACCTTCCCTGGCACAGTTACTCAGCGCTTTCAGATCACCGCTATGGAAGGTAGATTTATCCATTAGGATTCGTTCAGCTGCAGATAGAATATACAGCTAGTCACACTGCAAGCTCCAGATGCCATTGACAAAGAAGGTGGGATCAGGAATATCTCTTGGGTTGGCTAATCAACAGTAGTGTTGCACTTGATTTAGGAATCAGAGTTATTTTTTTATTGAGTAGCTCTAATTGTCAATGTATGTACTTGTTCATTCCATTTCTGACTGCCTATGCAATTTCATTCTGTTTGATATGGAATGATTTTATTCTCTTTTCCACCAGCATATTTCTTAACAGCTTTATTGGGGTATAATTTATGAACATACAACTCACCTATTACAAGTGTACAATTCTAACATTAGTGAGTTTAAAGAGTTGATGCAGTAAATCCACAATCCAGGTTTAGAACATTTCCATTACTGTGTGAAGGACCCTTGTGCCCAATTACAGTCAATCCCCAATTCTTCCTCTCCCACCTTCAATTAATTTTTGGTCTTAGGGTTTTCTACCCAGTATATCTAGTTAATTTTTAGTCTTAGGGTTTTCAATATATAGTATCATGTCATCTGCAAATAGTGACAATTTTACTTCTTCCTTTCCCATTTGGATGTCTTTTCTTTTTCTTGCCTGAGTGCTCTGGCTACACTTCCAGTTCTATGTTGAATAAAAGTGACCAGAGTGGGCATACATGTCTTGTTCCTGATCTTAAAGGAAAAGCTTTTAGCTTTTTACTATTGAATATGGTGTTAGCTATGGAACTGTCATATATGGCCCTTATTATGTGGAGGTATATTCCCTTAATACTTAGTTTGTTGAGAGTTTTTGTCATGAATGGATGTTGAATTTTGTCTTGCCTTTTCTGCCTCTGTTGAGATGATCTTATGACTTTGATCCTTTATTTTGTAACTGTGGTATATCACATTGATTTGCAGATGTTGAACTATCCTTGGGTCCCTGGAATAAATCCCACTTGATCATGGTATATGATCCTTTTAATGTATGTTGAATTTGGTTTGCTAATATTTTGTTAAGGATTTTTGTATCTATGGTCATTAGGGATAAATGTATTAATCATAATTATTTTGAATTCCCTACTTGATAATTGCAATATCAGTGTCAAAGGGGATATGATTCTAATATTTGCTTTGTCTCTTCAGAGTGTATGCTATTCTAGCCTTTTAACTTGCTTTATAATTTTTTGCATAATTTTGAAAGCTGGGCATGATGTATTAGTTAATAGGAACTGAAGTAAACAGTCTTTTAGGGTGAGGTTTTATAGGTTTCTACTTTGGAGTTAGGCTATATTTAATGTTTTTTGTAGATGTAGGTGTTAGAGGCTTTGATTCCCTCTCACATCATTTTTGTATCCCCTATTATCTTTGGGTTCCCCTAGAAACTTAAATAGTGTTGGTGTCTTGCCGCTCTTTCAGTTATAATCAGTTGTCATTATACTGGAGTCTCACTGATGTGGTGGTAAGAATTGGGGAGGGGAAGCATTTTATAATCTTGTGATTGAATTTCAGGTCTTTTTTACTTCTTTTTCTTTTATGGGCCAGATTCCCTTCAGAATTATTTTTTCTTAGCCCTTTTTGTCCTCCCTCTAAAGTGAGACAGAAAGGCTACAGGGGGCTCTCGTTGTCTAACTGCCATTTGCCCAGGTCAGATAAGGGTCTGGTAAAGTTATTTCTCTTAAGGACAGGCCTATGTTTTGGAGAACAGAATGTTTTCGTCATATATCATAATAGCTTCTTTCCCTCTCCCTGATGAAGACTTTTTATGCTATTAGTATCAGAAAGAGCAGGGGAATTGTCTCCCCAAAGAGCGGCCCTTGTTCATAGCTAAAAGTTTTCCATTTAGCTTTACCACTGGCCCTGAAATCATGCCACACAGCCTCCTCTACTTGCAAACAACGGTGGCCCCACAGTTTCACCCATCTCTTCTGGACCAGTCTGTGCTATGACCAAGTCTGAGGGTGAAAGGTGTTCTCTAGTCCCAGGGTGAAAACCATTCAAAGAACAGCATTTTAAAGGAAGGAAGTCAATGCACCATAGAGGAAATGGCTGGTATGAGAGAAGAGGAAAAATATATGTTTAATCTTTTGATCTGTCAAATGAAAAGGCATGTTCTCAAGTGAATAGATGCAATACACAGGGGCTTAATTACGGAGCTTGGGGAGGGAAAATAAAACACACAAATAATATGTTCATTCGTGTGTGGGAGTATATAATATATGCAGGACATAATCATGGAAATTTGAAGCGGATAATGTGTAAGGTTATCCTGGCCATTCCCTGGAGCCAGAATGGGGTCAGTATCACTTTGCATTCCAGACTCTTCTGTCTCATCTAATTGGCAGCCTGGGTAAGGGTTCCTTTGCCATGCTTTTTTTTCTTAGAGATTCTCCATGGAGATATAGGGTGCCATTTAAAGCCTGTTGGTGGTGTGTGCATTGTCTTCTGTCTTCTCTGTATATAAGGGTCCCTCTAGTCCCTGGAGGCCCTTTCAGGGATGTTCAGGGATGAAGTGAAGAAAAATACAAAACTTCTCTTTCTTCTGAAAAACCCATTTGTACAAATTCTCAGAGCAGCTGAGCTGATGGCAGAGATGGTGGAAGGGCTGATTACTCCAACCCCAAGCATCTCAGGCTGGTGCAGAATGGCTGTAGCTATGATAACTATCTCTTCCGGTGGTACAGGGATCCTAAAACTTACTCAGCACTTTATCATCCACTCTCATGTATGCAATTCATAATGTGCTCTAAGAAGATGTTAAGCCATGTGTGATCCCCTTTTACAGACAAGAGAACAGAATCAGAGAGGGTAAGTGACTGGTCCGAGGCCACACAGCTGGTAGGTGGTGAGGGTGAACCCAGAACCAGCCATCCGATTCCACATCCCAGCGATTACTTCCATATAACTGGGAACAAGTTTTTGTCCCAATCCAAAACCATCAGTGGGATTCTTGAGTAGTGTGTGTGCCTTCTATGGCAGCATGAGAGAAAGCCTGGATGGACCTTCCGGGAGGATGAGCTGCAGCTGGGGAGGGTCACTAAATAGCAGGCTTTGGTCCTCAGTTGTTTCCATTTAGAATCTTCTTGACTTTCAAGGCTAGTGGTGAAAAGCCCTGGATATGGAATAAAGTAAGCTGGGTTCAAGCCTGCTCTGTACTGCCTGGGCAATTCTAAGGAAGTTATTTACTGTAGGTAAAGTCCATAAATCCTTGTTCTCAAAAGGATTCAATAATTTTCAAGAATGATTGTTATAATGTAAGATAAAACACTGAATATAAGTTTGTAAAGGAAACATTAGGTAGGACATTTTGCAGCAGCCTTAAGAGTGAGTCACGTGGAAAGGGTAAGGCTCGAGGATGCACTGGGGTAAGGGACGTAGTAAGGGTGCCTGTTACAACTATTACTTGATAAAAAAAGAAAAGCAACCGAAAAGTTTAATGGTTTGTATTTTAGGGTCATCAGTAATGGTCCTAATTTCTTGAGCATCAGAAAAGTCATATCAAATTTCCTTCTCAGAAAGAAAAATGGAGCTCAGTGAGATTCCCAAGATACATTTAATGAAATCCTATTCAGTTGCTGGAGAAGGGTCCCGGATGGGGCCTTAAACTTCTAGGCTGCCAAAGCAAGCTGATTCAGGGACAAGCAAACCTTTTATTTAATGGGTCAGATAGTATTTTCTGCTTTGTGGGGCCACGTATGCCTCTGTTGCATTTCCTTTTTTTGTTTAGTTTTTTTTACGCAGCTCTTTAAAATCCTTAGCTTGCAGACCATACCAAAACAAGCTGCTGGCCAGGAATGACCATAGTTTGCTGACCTCCATTAGATGGGTGCTCCCTGTCAATAATGTAAACACAAGTTGTTATGGGAGACACAATAGTTGTAGATGATAAGATCATAGAGAACTGTGTTTAGGGACTTTTTATTGAGTGGACACTGCACAGCAGCAGTCATATATTTTAAAGGTTATCCAGGGTAAGGATTAATATCCTCTGTTGAAAACTGATGAGCCAGACAAGGGTGCTCCTGATTCCAACAATGTATCAGCCCCACTTAAGGGGAGAAGCAAGACGTCCTAGCTTTCCAAGCCTCTGTTTTCTCCTCTTCTCTAAGATGGGATAAATGTCCTGCCTGCCTTTCAGGGTAATTGCAAAGATCAAATGAATTTCTATATGTGAAATTGCCTTGTAAAGGATTCTCACAACCTTAAAGTGTTAGTTACTATTTTTCAGCTCAGGCACAGTCAGCTGCTGGGAGCTGGTGTGTACCAACATTACCCACAAGAACCTGGAAGTATCTATTCTGGAGACAATTCTGATCTAGTGAGGCAAGAGAGGCAAAGAGGGGAGAGCTTCGACCCACATGCAGAGACATATGCACAGATCAGCCCTTCTCTCTGGGAGCTCATGGTGGGTGAGACCAAAATGATACCAAAGTAGCAGAACTAAATATATGTGCTGAAGTGGCCCGCAGAGAGGCACCCAGCCACTTGGCTGCAGGGATTTATTCGTCATTGTGACAATATACTAACATCTGTCTTTAACTGGGCGCTTACCATTTTTATTTGCTATTATTCGTCAGATGTTGTGGTAGGCCCTTTACACATATTATCTCACTGAATCTTACAACTATCCTAGGAAGAAGGTTTTGGTATCTCCATTTTTCAGATGAACAGATTGATTCTTGAGCCATCGGGCAAATACCACATGACTAATCAATGGAAGTGTTGGGATGCCATCAACGGTTAGAAGTAGGTGAGACTTCTTGGAAGAGGCAAGTTGGAAGCCTAGTTTTAGAGAAAGAGAAGGTTAAGGACTGCTGTGAAGGTTTAGCAAGTGAAGTGAGCTCAGCTTCCTCTTGCTTTTCATACTTCCAGATTCCCCGGGTCCTTCCTGCCGCCTGACTTGGCTTGTCTAATACCTTCAGAAGGATGAGGTATGCAGGCAGGCAGCACGCAGGGGCCATATTTGCGGCTCTCCTTTGTGCATGGTTCTTAATATCATAGAAACTGCTGGAGGTTTGGATCCAGGGACCCTTGGTTCTATCCACCTCTGCCCCCAAAGATTGTCGGACCTTCAGAGGTCCCTGTCCTCCCCTGTGCTCAGTTAATTCCACTGCAAATTGAGAACATTCATCTCTCAGTGCTCTTCCACTCCTGAAATACCCCACACCCGGCTATCAAAGGCACGGGCGGCACTAATGGGACAGGAGTAACGTTTTCTCAGGAATGTCCGAACACCAAGCATTGGATCCTGGGTCCCAGGAAAATGAGGTATCTTGTGAATGAATTTTCCAGAAAGCTGAGGCTGTCATTTTTAAACCTTCACACTCCGTTTTACATATGTGAACTGAGAGCAGAAATCTTTTCTAAGATGTGTTGTGCTTTTTATTTCTTAATCAACAGAGTGTACCAAATATCATTGATCTCTTCATTTATAATTCAGCCCATTTTTAGACGGTAAAATTGTCAGGTATATTTATTGAGTTATCAAGGATGCTTTCTTTTGTCCTAAAAAGTTCTTGGGTATTATTTTCAAGAATATTAGGTCCAATAATTGGTGTTCTTCAGTCTCTATCATATTGTACAGTACCTTCTGCCATCATCTTTGTCCTGTCACTGTTAACTTCTCATGCATATGAGTTTCTGGCTTCAAATATGCTCTGAGCTCGGAGACCAGATTACCTTCTTTTTGGATATAAGCTCGGAGACCAGATTACCTTCTTTTTTGGATATAAATGGGATTAGAATGTGATTTATACTGGTTATCCTATGAATAAAGTGAGCTTTGGAGATGAACTTTCATACATCCAGTTCAGTTCTTCTTAGCTTGTTTTTGGGTTCTCAGGTGTTTTTTGCAGGTAATCAAGAATGACAAAAAAAAAAAAGCAAACTTTAGGAATATTTCTTTAGTTTGGTACATAAATGCCAAATAGCCCTGTAGTTGATTCCTTTTCCCACAGCCCCATGCCCCATTGAGCTAAGAAAGTGTCATTCTTTTAATCTTTTTTACATTCTCTGTTCTCTTAGTCAAACTTCTCATGATTTTAAAGTTGTTGCCCAAATTTCTACTCTCCGAATCTCTCAGATGCTGGGTTATGCAGAAATAAGCATGTTACTCCATGGGCAAATGTCGGAGCAAGAAAGAGTGTCCTTCTTTGTGACCCTGCCCATGACAGTAAGCGCTGAATTTTGTGGGTTTGGCTTTTTCTTGCCTTGTTAACTGCTAAATGATTTAATGGTCCTCAGCTACCCTGGGTCCTTGCCAAGCCCAAGAACACAGTGCACATCGTATTTCCAAACTCACTTCTTCCCTGAACGACATGGTGTGTGGGGGGGAGACCCATTCTGTAAACAGGTTGAGTAGTGAGTATCATTTATATTCATTAGCACTAATTATTATGTACATGCCGCCAGAGGCTGAAACATATCTTTTATAAATGGAAAGAGTGCATAAATAAATGGCTACTTCTGTGTGTTATGTTGACTATGGTTTCTCTTTTTCTTCTCTTTGTTTCCCAGTCTGCCGTGATTCCGTGTACCACTCTGCCCCCATTAAGAAATTTGTTCAGTATCTCCTGTCTGATTTCTTTTTGGTAGGAGGGGAAGAAATGATAGGCTATGACCACTGATTTCTTTGGTGTCTGGTCTAGTAGCCTCCCCCACCCTTCTTTGGGTCTCATTATTTTATGCTACCAATATTTTCCATGTCATCAGAATTATGTTGGAAGATAACCTGATGAATTCTACTCCCTTTATCACAGGTGTCAGTGCTGGTGAGAGTGAGCCTGCCTGGTCACTCACCAGGGTGGCACATGAGCCAGAGTTCTTCACCATGCACATGGGTGGCTAGGTCACCAGTAGTAATGAGAGTCAGCAGCCCCTCCCACCTGACCATTGGCTGATGGCAGATCACCCTTTCCTACTTTGCAAAGATGTGGTCAGCAAGGGAACAGCATGCTGGGAGGAAAGGGGTCAGCTTTTCACCGCACCCTTTTTAAAAGGTTGCCAACCTCTAATATGTTCCAATGGTTTATTTACTGCTTCTGTCACCTTTCCAAAGTGCTGTGAACTCAAAAGGTTTGTGTTTGCATCTCAGGGGGCTGGTCTTCACCTTGCAGTTAGTCTCTTATTTCTACTTGCATTTCTGCTCAACTTGAATCTTTAAGAACAAAAATCTGATACGTTACTTTCAATATGCAGATATCATGGTAGTTAAATATGAAATGTAAAAAATTGTTAAAGTATATGAAGCCCCTCCTCATTCCTTGAAGGTAAAAATCATTGACTAGTAATAACATCCAACATTTGTGAATTTGCTTTCAATTTCTTGGGCCAATTGTAATATCGAGATGAAAAGTTTTATCTCCCCTAAAGTGGAGCCAGTTGTTAGAACTTTACATTTAAAACCATGGAAGCACTAAATCTTGGCTGTATCTACACCAGCGGTGGGTCTGGCATGCAAACTGAAACCCTACAGAAAATAGGAAACTCTCAGCTAATTCCTTAAATTAAAAGATGCATCTGCATTTAAAACAGTAGAATCAATAGAACAAAAATATATGTAAGGGTTATGTAAAGCAATGAGTTTAAAATAAAGTTTTAAAAAAGCTGTTAAAAAGTACTTAATCGTGTCTTTTAGGTTTATCTGTATTTATAAAGAGCGATTTTTCAATTAACATACATTGGTGTAATTCACTGAACTTGTCAGCAGAGGTTAGGGATGATTTATCCTCCTACTTTCTTTCAATGCATATCTTTGCACATGCAAGCATTAGTTTAAGAAGTTTATGATTTGGAGAAGATAGATAAGTCAATCTGGGCAGTGTGCCAAGCACAGGCTCTATGGAATGTGCTGGAAGCCAAGAATGAAGCAGAGCCTGCATAAGGCACAGTAACAGCGCAGGGGTGACCCAAACTCTGGGCTGGCAGTTCAGGGATATGCAGGCGGCTTGGGGTTTTGGAGCAGGCCGTGACCACGCAGGGATTTAAAAACCCAGAGCAGTTTCTGGCCTTGTCATTGACAAGCTGTGAGATCTTGGGCTTGGACACCAACTTCTCCAGGCCTCGGGTTTTAATTTACTCCACAGGAATAACAAAGTCAGCTGCATGGTGATTGTGGAAAGGCAGTTTGACCCAGAAATGGGATTCCTTTTAGAATCAACAGTGCCTCCCAGTCAGGCAGTGCACCACATTGGCTTGGACTTCTTGCCAAACCAGCTTCCCTATTCGTATTTTATATAGGAAAATGTGAAATAAGAAACTAAAATGTTACGGGTTATGCTACATTATACTAATATGTATTCAAATAAGTCTCATAATGATGAGGGTAAATCATATGGCAATAGCAGAGATGGGATTTGTTGGTGGAGGGGGGGTGAGTGTCAGGAATAAAAGTCATCATAAAGTATCTACCCTATCATGGAAACAGAAAACTAATTTCCAAAAACGTGGGAACGAAAGCTCACATGTATTTTGGTTCACTGCTGTATCTCCGGTGCCAAGAATACTGCCTTGTACATATCAGGTGCTGAATATTTGTTGACTGAATGCTTATGTACTTTTACCTTGGCTGTCTCATTTAATAAAATTGCTTGCCAGTTTCCTCCATTTTTCCTCACTCTCAAAAGCAGAGTCCTAGAGATCAACAACTCCAGCTAACCCCACGTCAAGTTTACATTTGTTCAGATATCACAGGCTGCGTCTTGATTTTTAAACTATCAGAGAATGAGTTTGCAAAGTGCCCTGAGGAGGTAAGAAAGTTGCATTCTACCCTTTGTTTTTGGGGTTTCCAAGTTCTCTCTCTGGTGCTGCTAGAGGTTCTGAATTTTGAGACTTTCATGGTTCTTTTTCCCAGCAACCATTCTTATGTTCCTCCCTCTGCCAAGTTCCATTGAAAGTCTAGCAAATGTTCCAAACAAATACTTTGCTGGGAGTACAGCCATTTAGGCGGCTGCATTAAAGTGACCGTTTCAAGTTGGCTAGCATGAGACTGAATAAACACATATTGATATTATAGAACAAAATAATATATTAGTGCATTGCTCATTTGTGCTCTGATAGTCACCCTGATACTATTCGTCATGTGGGAAGTGACAAACACAATTACACCCGAGTGCTAATAGAGTGGAAGGGCAGAACTACCTGACCTCGGCATCCCGGGTCGATTTAAATGTTTGATGTCTCATTGAATTAGTATCACAGTGTGAAAGACAAAGCTCAAACTAATGGAAATGAGCCTGGACATGCAATACTGCTGATTGGGCTGACATAATTAGAATAATATTCCACGCAGAGCTAATAACAAGCTGAAGAAATAAATAACCAGGAGATAACCTAATTGCTGCATGCTAAAACATTCTTTTGAATATGCTAAGGCTAGCATTTTCTATTTACTTAAAAAGCACAATGGTGGGCTTAAAAGAAAAGTGCAATGAGCATGGCAGGAGGATTGCCACCAAAATACACTGCCCTCTGGAGGGCCCAGCCCCTGCGTTGCTCTGGGTGGCCATTCACCAATAAACCTTTCTGTGGGCCTACTCTGCGTCAAGGCACATGTCTGGGAGAGGGAGATGGCGACACTGTGAACCAGACACACACCTAGCCCTCCAAGAACCTACAGCCTCATGGGAGCAATGAGATGTGCATGCAAACAATGCAGAGAGCAAGGACTTTCTCACTCAGGCCTTGTGGGAATGAAAGCTCACATGTATTTTGGTTCACTGCTGTATCTCCGGTGCCAAGAATACTGCCTTGTACATATCAGGTGCTGAATATTTGTTGACTGAGTGCTTATGTACTTTCACCTTGGCTGTCTCATTTAATCTTCCCAGAGATCGAGAGAGAGAGGAGCTACTAATAGCTCCATTTTATACCTGAGGAAATCAGGGCCTGGAGAGGTTAAGTGACTTACCCCGGGGCACACAGCTAAGAACTGGGTCACTTCCTACTAAGAGCATGTGGTGGCTGTGAATGTAGATTCTTCTGAGGAATTTGGTTAGGAAAAGAAAAGAAGGAAAACCAGGTTGTAGGTTGAGCTGGAGACGGGGCCTTCAGATAGGGACACTATGTACAGATTTCTAAGCAGAGGGGAAGCAACCGTAGCGATGAACTTGATCCTCATGGGCAGTGAGAAGCAGGGCTAGTGAATTTATTGCCTTTAAAGAACAGAAGAGCTGAGGTTAAAAAACATTAACTGACCATTTAACTAGCAAGTGACAAAATAATAAACATTAGCATTTCTGAGGCTTACCATCTCAACGTTATTTGTACATCCTTGGCTTCTTATATTTTAGTTTCAAGTTATATTTTAATAATATTTTTACAGAAAATGAGCAGACAGCATGGAACAGCAAAGAGAATGCATGTCTAGGAATTAACAAATCACATGTCCTGGTCTCAGCTTTGCATCTGGCTGTGTGACTTTAGGTAAATCTCTTCACCTCTCTGGGCCAATCTCTTCCAGCTCTAAAATCCTGGTGACCTATGGAATATTTTTTAGTTATACACTGTTTCAAATGACTCACAATCCAGCTTCTTGTGATGATAAAGGCAATCAGCAGTGGTTTCTGTGGAATCTCCTAGGTCCTCTAGAAGTGATTCTCAAATATTTTTGGTCAGTGAACCACTATCCACTGAATCACCTAAACCACTGTTTTTACAGTCAAGACATCCCAAAGAAAAGGGGTAAAATGACACAGACTTTTATGAAAACATAATGGGTAAACACAAACATAATATGTAGGTTTGTGAAATATTAAATGAAAACCATTCATGCCCAATTGTTCAAACCAATTATAGGTTTAACTCACTCACTGATTAATTTTTTTTCAATAAAAATCAATTGAACATCTAGTGTGAACCAGGTGTTGTAAGAGGTCAGCCAGCATGTGGCTTCTTGGTGCATTATTTTAAGTACCATGGCTCAACCTAGAGGTATTCTCCCCTTCTCTTTTTTTTTTAAGCCAAGAGTAGTTTAATAAAGCCAAGTACACACTGAAGAAGGGAGTGCGGTGTCCTCCAGAGGTGAGCAGCACCCCTGGAGATATTCTTAACATTTTTATGGTAAGAGTGGCTTCATGTAAAAGTAGAGGAGTATGATGATTATGGGAAAGATTTTTTTTTTTATTAGACATGGCTGTTAAATTTTGGTTAATTTAATCTTTATTACACAATAAAAACAGCCAAGCAGTTGAGTTCTTATACAATGAAACTTGAAGTGGTAAGCCCATCTGTGATTGATTTCAAGATATGAAACTATACCTATGAGGTGTGTGAAGAAAAGGTTGACTAAGTCAAGTCATCTAAGGGAAAAGAACTTTGGGAATCCCATGTCTAGGTGGGTATTTTTAATTGAAACGATATCAAAATGCTCAAGGCAGGGTATTTTCTCCTATGCTTATAATTATTCACATTGTGTTAGTTCAGATTATCATCATTTCTCAGCTAGATTATGCTCATAGCTCCCTACCTAGTTTCTCTTTCTTGTCTGGTGCGATTGCCTTGGGCTACCAAGGGATATTTTTGAAAAGGAAACTCACGTATACCGGACAGTCCCTTGGCTTCGTGTCTTTTAGAGGCTGCCGTCGTTCCCAGGGTGAGCCTGACTTTACATGAGCAGCAGGCCCTCCTGCACTGGGTCCAGCCCCCTTCACCCTTCTCTCTTAATCCTTCTCTTCTGCACCTTTTGCTCAGAACTGCCTGAAGTCCCCCAGGGAACCCCTCCCCACCGCCTGCCCCAGGTCTGTGCGGCCCTATTGCCGCCATCAGGAAAGCTTTTCCTTTGTTTTCCTTCTTGACTTTTGGTTCTTCAAAACTCAACCCCATAGTTATTTTGTCCAAGAAGGTGGGCCAGGTCTCAGAAACCCCTCCCCAAACCCACTCTAAAGGAATATGGAATTTTGACTGGTTGTTATAGGGCTGCCTTTCCCATGGGACCAGAGGGTGTGTGTAGACATCAGACTCTAGGGCCAGGCAGCCTGTGTCAGAAGTTCAGCTCTTCCACTTACCAGGTGTGTCCTCAGGTAAGTTACTTAACTACTCTGTGCTGCAGTTTCTTCCTCTATGGAACAGGCATAATAATGGTACCTGTCTCCTAGGGGTGTTGTGAGGATTTCAGTACATGTATAAAATTCTTGAAACAGTGCTTAACAAATAACACGTGCCTTGTAAGTATTAGCTATTATGAATAGTGGTAGTAATAGATGCAAAATAATTTAGAACAGTGCTTGGCATGTAGTAACTGTTAAAGAGTTGTTAGTGAAGATACTGCTGATGGTGCTGATAATGACGAGACCTCCCCAGGGCAAGACTGGCTCAGGAGACTTACTGGGAAGGATGAGTACTGAGAATGCAGAGGTTTGAGGTGTCATTGAGACATGTCACTAGGAGGAGACTCGTGAACTGAAGGAAGGCAATTATTCCCTGCACTCCTGGCTCAGACACCTTGAATCTCAGCTCAGAATAGTTGCTGTGGCTTTGCTATTGCCCTGGAGATTGCTTCTTGGCAAGCAGCATATGTCGACATCTATATAAGATGGCAACAATGAATGTGGTTCATGGCTGGCTGGTTGGCCTTGGCAGTGACCGAAGAAGTCAATATTTAAAAAGCATTTTTTTTCCCTCTGGCGAGAAGTGATGTCAGACGTGGAAGTGGTGGTGAGGCACGATAGCCTGGATGATACCTGTTCTTTGTGTTAAGGAAGATGTTCTCAAGGTAAAATTGCTTAATGAATTAACCCAGGACTGCCTATTTCCCATGTTGTTCTGGAGCTCACTAGACCATTCTGGAACCCGGGATGTCCCAACACATGGCCTTCAAAATGGGGAAGACTTGCTAAGGAATTTCTGTGCCTCTTTACAGGGGAGATTCTTTTTGTTGGCTTAGCTTTCAGTATATCTCTTTAAAAAGCTGATTATAAATCATTTTGCTGTGTGCGGGTACATATGCCTTCCCTGGAAGGAAAGGTATGGGCCTACCCAGGAAAACACACATTATTTCACTTCATTAAGAGTTCAAGTTCATTTTGTCGCTAGTTGGTCTTGAGAAAGCAGTGCTCTTTGTAGCAAGAGTATATTTTTGCATTGGGTTTGCTGATGAGTTACTTACAGAGATATATTCATAAGAGAAATCAGAAAGCCAAGTGTCAGTTATAGTAGATTTCAACCGGTGATGGAGAAAAAAGCAGTTCCAATTGTACTTAACCCTTTAACAAAGTCGGCCATGTACTTAAAGTACTTGTGAGGTAGACCATTGCCCTTGTAGCTGAAGCTAGAGGACACGCACTCATTTGCAAGTAAGCCTCTGAGTAGCTTGAAGGATTCTTCCCGGGAGTTATCACAGGGATTTTTAAAACTCAAAACATTCCCACACATTTTGAAATAAACCAAATACTAATATAGCTCTCTAATTGCTTCTGGCTAAGATCATCAGACTAAACACAACAGTGAATTTGTTAGACTCCTTGGCTGACACGTCAGTTGAAAAACCTTACTATGGAGCCTGGAAATATATCTGGGAAGAGACCATTTGACCTTTGAGCCAGTGAGGTATTGAAAAGATGCTAAACCAATAGCAGGTAGCAAAAAAATATGAGAAAATAATTCTAATATTCTGACCTAGTGTTCTTCCATACAGCACTTCCAACAGGCACAAAGGAAGCCCTGCCTCTGTTTATTCAATGTGAAAATTTTAATTTTAGTGCTGGATGCTTTTGCTATATAATCTATATTTATCATTTGACTGTTTTTATGGAGAGCATGTTGTACGCAGAGTGTGTAAAAGAAGATAGCATGCATGGCGTATGCAAAGTGTGTAGGTGACCCCTTGATTGTGCAGTCCAACATTTTTTTCAGGTTATTTCTTAGTTGGGACACACTTGGGAGAGGCAGTAGACCCCTTACTTGTCACATTTTAGTGTGTTTGTAAAATGTTAGAAAATACATCAAAAAAGCTTACATGGAAACATGAAAAATTTGAAATCTCTTGTTAAAACCCATTTCCACTGACTGCTATTAAGGAATGGGTAGACCACCAACTTCTAATCTGAGGCCTAAGGGTATAGCTTGGGAACCGACCACCTGAAACAGCATTATCAACACCAAATTAAGCAAATCTGTTATATTTTGTATATTCAAACTTGATTTCCCACCTTCTTCAGAATTTTCTAGCTGACCGAAATCAGGACTGATGAACAACTGAGTCATGTTAAAATAGTATCAACTGATGCTAAAAATCTGGGCCATCTGTGGCTGTGTCTTCTCCATGTGATGGTGACCTCGGTTATCTTGAATGATCAGGGAGCATGGTTCTTAATATTTGGATAACAAAATGTGTTGCCAATTCATAAAGAACAAAGAGATTGTAACAAGAGACATTAGGGAATTATGTTCAGGATCAGGCATATCAGAATTTTCTGGGACATTAGGCTATCATTATGGACATTGATTCTGGTAAAATTGGAAGTATTGTAGGTTAGGGATTGTTACTGTTAGAATGTAAGATAAACCAGCTTTTACTATTAAGGAATGGAAATACTCCTATTGGCCGTATGTATAGATGGCATGAATAGTATGAGTGACAACCCCAATGTTGTTGCCATTTAAGTTTTATGTGAAACTAAATCGCATCCCCACCGTGTGCTGGTTCCTCTGCCTCAGATTGTTACTCAGCTCTTAAAAACAGTGCTTTACATTGTTGGACACTTATGTGTCGGGCATTGTTATGAATTTTACAGACATTATCTCACTGAATCTTCTTAATAGTCTTAAGAGGCAGAGACTACTACCATCTCTGTTTTACTGAGGAAAACTCTGAGACCCACAAGGTTGAGTCAGTGGCAGAGCTCTTTTATGCCCAGTCCATCTGAGTCCCAAGTGACTGTATTTCATTGGAACACAGAGCACACATAGCAGGAGCCCTCTGCAAGTCCCAAGATGCACAACCACTCCCAGGGAATTCCATGGTCTGTCTGAGTATGTATATGTTATTGATCAATGGCTCTTCTCACAGAGTAGTTATTTATCCTCACAGCCTGGAAAGTGTATGTGTCAGGATCTGCTTTCTACCCTGATCCCATATCTCTTCTCTTCCCAACTTGGAGTCCTTTGTCGAAGCCTCTGGAAATAGTCCTGAACAGAGGAGGTGAACATGGACTCCTAGTCCAACTCATTGTCAGCCAGCACTAGGTTAGTCTGCCCCAACCTGGTTCCTGGAGTAATCTCATTGCCAGGCCTTACCTTGTCCCATGGTTTGGGTAAATGGTTGCCTACTCTCTGAAGGGGCCCTGGGACCTGCTCAGGGACTTCTGTATGCCATCACCGGCACACATTGATGTGCTCTGCCTGCCTGTCAATGTAAGTGCCTTCCTCCTTTCTGTTGCTTACCTGGACTGCTGTCTGTTTCCTATGATCATTCTTCTGTTCTGGTTTCTGCCTTTCTAGTTAGAAAGGTGTGTTTTACTCTTGAGCACCTGCCCATGAGCATAGCCAGTTTGAAGCTTCAGCTCTTAGTGACTGTTCTTTCTCTCTAGATTGCCCTCCTGTGCCCAGCCACACTATTAAGCCGTAAGATTTATGGACACCACATAAATGACAGAAGTGAGTGACCACCACATTGTGTCTCTGACCAAGCAGAGTGTCTGGCACTTAGTGGATACTTAGTAGTAACTAAATGGCTAAAATATGGCATCCATTGTTTGCTTGGCACTTGCTAGTTTTATATAAGTTATCTCATTTTATTTTATGTCTTTCTTAATTGCAATGTAGCTTATATACATTAAAATGCATGTATCCTAAATGTATAATTTGATGAATGTTGACATCTGCATAACCAACAGTCTAATTAAGATATAAAAAATTTTCTGACCCCCTAAAAAGTTCTCTTTCATCCCATGAATCCCTGAACTCTGTCCAGAAGCAACCACAGTCCTGATTTCTTTAGGCATGGTTTGGTTTTGCTGATTATTGAACCTCATGTGGATGGAGCTGTACAGAATACTCTTCTTTTGTGGGTGATTGCTTTCGTTAAACATAATGTTTTCAAATCTTTTCATTTAATGTTAATCCTTACAACAATCTTACAGGGTATATTTTGCAGTACCCATTTTATGGATGAGAAACTGTGTCTCAAGATATTAAGTAACTTGGCCAAGGCCACAACTAGTAGGTGGCCTAACCAACGTTTGAATCCAGGTCTCTTTGGTTCCAAAGCTGAGGCGCTGCCACTTGAAACATGGGGAGTTTCAAGAGAACTGTGCACCATTCTGAGGAAGCCCTCACCCAGGTCCTCATTTCAGTATCCACCTACAGCTCTGTGTTAAAAATGATCTGAAAGTTTTTTTCCCCCCCGCTCTTTACACAAGCATGCCAGAACTTCAGGATTGTCCTGACGGGTGACTCTGCTGTAAGGTTGTATTTCCCAGAGGGGTGGCCGTTGTCAGCCATGTGAGGATGGTCTGGAGTTTGTGTGGACATGATGGGGGTTCTGTCTGTCTCTAAAATGAGGAAGACCCTTGGCATACATGAATTGTCCCTCTTGTGATGGCGCCCACATTGGCTCCATGGACAACCTGTACTAAATGCTTTCTGACCAGGTATGAGCTTCAGTAAGAAGCAAGAGAAGTAAAAGCGATGATCACTGTTCTTTAGGAATTTGCATTGAAACGGGGAGTGTGGGTGACAAATGAGAGGGATGTAGAGAAATGAAAGTAATAGAAACATGGACACATGTATAAGTGCCTAGAGTAGTTGTGTCCTTGTAGGGATTCCTGGTGTGATTAAGTGTGTGTGTGTAGGTGTGTTTTCCAGGTAGGTGGGGCATGGAGTGGAACTGTTAGTCAATGAAGTCTTCAAAAAGGGGAGGAAGAGGAAATTTTAATTATCTAGAAAGATTCTGAGTGCAGTTTCTGGAGAGAGGCTGCTTAGGTTAAAGTCCCAGCCCAGCTGCTTACCAGCTGTGTAATTTGGGGAGGCTACGTGATCTCTCTAAGCTTCAATTTTCTCATTTAAAAAATAGAGATTCTGGGAGTGGCCTTGTAGGGTCATGGGAAGTTAGACCAGAAACTGTGAAGTACTTAGCACATCCTGGCACGTATTGCAGCGAATGTTATAGCAGCTCCTCCTCTTCCTGGTTAAATAAGATGATTTGTATGTCAGGTGGAGTACTAGGAGCTCTCCGCTATCACATGTAGAACTTTTACCAACACTGAGCAGTCAGTCAGCATTATCATACCCATTTTACTGTGGATGAAGCTGAGGGTTAGAGAGGTAAGTGATTTGTCCAACCTCACAAGGTAATAAATGGCAAACTCAAGAATCCAATTCAGGTCTGTGGAACTCTAAGCCCCATCTTTCCCTACTTTGACACTTTGCCTCCCAGGAGGCCTCTTGAACTGTGCTTCCAAGGAGTTGTAAGGCATGATATGAAAGAAAGGACTAACAATAGCAACAGCTATCAGTGGATCTTGCTGGGTAGTGGTAGGGTGCCAGGCTCTTACTATGCAGCCTGTCTGATCCTGACCAGGGACCTTTAAGGTGGATCAACCCCCTTTTGTAGAATAAGAATTGGGACTCGGGCTGGATAACTCTCCCAGTGTTACCCAGCTGGTAGAGGGCAGAGGGAGGGATTTTGTGTGTGAGGGAATGGGGATTGCTCTTATGATATGATTTGGACAGGCACTAGAGATGAAGAACTTGACTAAGAGGCCATTCACAGTATTCAGGATAGGTTACTGGGGCCCACGATTGTGAAGGTGCACACCATGAAATGAGACAACTTGGCCACTCATTTCAAAGAACCCCTTCCACCCCTTTTGAACAGATTTGTCCTAATAGTCAGCAGGCACAAATCCCAGTTCTGCCACTTACTGGCTGGGCAGCCTTGCCCAAATTACATTACTTTTCAAAGTTCCCTCTTTGGTTAAAACATGAGGCCAAAACGTGCCTATTCCCTAGAATTGTTATGGTAGCTAAGTTAACTGCCGTATGCAACATATATGTCATCTTGCATAACGCCTGGCAGGCCCTCCATGGATGGTGGCTCTGACCGTTACACACATGGTCCTCATCTTGGAAAGCACAGTAGAGAGAGAGGGATTGGGATGGACTATAGCTTATCAACAAGGGAGCTGTAACTACCCTTGGTAATGGGGAAATGTTGGAGTAAGAGGAGTGTTTTAAGAGGGGTCAGACTGGCAAGGATGGGAAAAAGATCATGAGTTCATTTTGGATACAAAAGGAAGAGGTTAGAACTAGTAGTTGGAAGTAGAGTTTGGGGAAACTTATTTGCATACATATAGCAGTCAAAACCATGTAAATGGGTGGGTTATTTGCAGGAATAAATGAAAGAAAGTGAGAGTACACAGGGCTGAGTAGCATCTGGCCAGTAGGAAGTAGTGGAAAATGGGTATTTGTGTGTGTGTGTGCGCGTGTACGTGCACCTGTACATGCAGGCAAGGTGGGGGTTTAGTTTCTTGTAGTAAGTGCTGTGGGGCAGCACTGGCGCTTCAGATCAAGGACATTTCAGCCTTTCTAATAGCTTTAAATAATTGCTACAGAGCAGGTGAATAAAGTAAGATAAATTTTGCATTTAGTATATGTGGAAATATCATAAATAGTTGCAGACTTAATTTGCTTTGATGCCCTTTGACAATCTGATAATTTTTACAAAGATGTACTTAAAATGCCGTTTCATGCAAAGTTCAGATTTTTCCCTTGTTTAAAAAATACACGACATCATTCATTTGCAGGCCTGTATATTAATTTTGCTGAGAGCACCGTTTATTTCTTTTCCCTTCCACTTTGTTTAAAGTCAGTTGTTGACAACTCTCAAGCGTGTCAAACTCTCATCGCCAATAATTGCTTAAGGACCCCTAACTTCTACAAATGTTGGTTCCAGCTGCAAACCCCATGCTAGCCCCGGAAGAAGAAAAAAAAAAGGGGGGGGAAGAAAGAACTTCTTCTGATGAATTTTTGATTTTCCTTCGTAACAAAGAACTGTCTGAGATTCAAAGCAATAGCTTAAAGTGATATTATAAAATAGAATATGGAGTGCACCGTTCTGAATGACTCTTTGCTTTTAATGTGGGGCTGAAAAATTGTCAGTGCCTTTTTTGATTAGATGGGATTTTTTTTTTTTCTTGATCTGAGAATTGAGGAGAAAAACACGCTACTTGCATTTGAATATGGCACAAGCGGAGCTCTAATGTATTGGAGATAAAGTAATAGCAGCAATGCCTCAAGGCAGCACCTCGGTCCCTGGGTCAGTGCCATCCCTCTTTAGATGGCGGCTGCGCCACTCTTTCTGTGGCTGCTTTATTAGGCCTAATTAGGCGGCCTGTCACTTTTATTGGTGATGGGAAAGGAAGATAAGTAGATCACTTGTGTCATCTATCTCTATCCGGACGTGTCTAAAAAGTCTAAAGTGATTGCTGTAGGCCACAAATATATACCACAAGAGGGAGCGGGAACAGGAAAAAAAATAATAACAGAACTATAATTAAAAAAAAAAAGGGAGAAAAACCTCTAGAAATGCCTTACCTTTGCCTCTGCTGTGTATAATTTCAAACCCACAGAGAAGAGCCTGTGAAACATCCTGGGAGCCCTTTTGTTCTGAGGGAGAAGCTTGTCTAATGGAGTTTTTGATAGCTGAGTGGAGAGGGGCAGGGGAAAACGCTTCCTACTTAGGAGTCTAGCAATAGGTTCTTAAGAAAAAGTTGGTCCAAGTTGTAGCAAGAACCCCCCATATGGTACTGCTGAGCAGAAAAGAGTCACATTAATTAAGGAGAATCCCGGAGCTGTAATATTTTGTGGGTGCCGTGACTGCCGTAGTGGCAGGGATTTTCTGGAAGTTTTAATAATTGGAGCCTATATGGAAGAAATATTTCCTCAAATACTTCTCGTGCCTGTAAAAATGGTGCCAATAAAGATAAATAAATCAGAGGACACTGGTAATATTCTCTTCAGCCCTGGTTAGTTGCCTGAGGCTGTCAGAAAACGGTTTCTTTTTCTTTTCCAAAGGACTCCTTACCTAACTGGGCATTTCTGCTAACTACTGGCAAACTGCATTCTTTCCAAATATTAGCTGAATGCTCTCTCATCCATCTGGTCGTGGGGTGAGCTCTGGCTGCTGGGTCTTGACTGCACTCTGTTGAGCATGGTTTTGGAATGAAATCCCTTTGTCCAATCATGTCTCCTCAGTGAGGTTACAGATTATACATAGGAGCCATATTCTACACTTTTCTTCTATCCATGTCATGTCTAGAACTGTGCTAAGTATGTATTTAGGGCTTGAAAAATGGTGGTTTCATTAGTTTCTTAACCCCTGTGACTGAGTGGGCTTTTCAGTCTCAAATATGTTTAATTTGCTCTGTCATATAGAAAATTATGACTTCCATAAAATAACTTAAAAAATTATGAAGCCCCTCTCAATAAGCATTATTGGTCCAAGATGTTTGGGCCAACTCAGTCTGAATTTCTGCTTATCACTTTGATGTTTAATATATACATTATCAAATATATATAGATTGACTAGATGGTTTTATTCCTATGAAGTCTATAGTTTACATTTTCTATTCTGGGAGGACAAAGAATGTTATAATCCAGAAACTGTCAGAGAGACAAGGTCATATCAACTGATGATAGTCAATGTGTTGGTCAATGTCATCATTTTTTTATATTGCTGAATCTACCTACATAATAATGACTGCAATTTGGAGCACCTACTACGTGCCTAGGCACTTTGCTAAATGCTTTACACAAATTACTTCATTTCAGTTTGAGCAAACCCTCTGAAGTAGATATTGCCATTTTACAGATGAGAAAACTGAGGCTGTGAGCAATTTAGTAACTTTCCTAAGTCTACATAGTGAGCAAATGAAAGAGCTGGAATTCAAACTCATGTCTGCTAGATGGCAAAGCTTGCATTTTTCACTTCTGTCAGACTCTGTCCTACTTCGGAATGTTTTACTTCTTTGAGAAAAAAAAAATTCATCAACTAATAGATGCGTGGAATTTTAGGTTAGAAGGAATTTTTTATCACTGATTTTGTTGAGTTGATTGAGTTGCCTTAGGGTATGACAGTTGGCCTTAGGAACAATTTTTATTTTGATCTTTGACTTTGAACATTAAGCACCAGTGAAAATAATTTGGATTCATGGTGTCTGAAATCTAAATGGTGCAGACAGCAGATTATGGAGCATTTGTCACTTGAGGCAGGAAAACTATCCCAAAGCAGAGACAGGACTTTACAGGCACTGAAGTCCTGTCTGATCAAAATATTGCTTCCCTTGATCCCCATCAGTTTGGTGTCTAAATAAGAATTTTAAAGCATTCATAGGATGACTGTTCCACCCATGTGTGTCCATATATTATTTAATCCTTTCAACAGCTCTGAGATTGGGTGTTATCTCTTTTTTTACAGGTAGAGAACAGAAGTTCTCAAATCCAGTCTCTGTTCTTTCCACTTTTCTTTACTGCTGTCTAGCAAAAGAGCTTCTGATGGGGCATAAATAAAATATTGTATTACTTGCAAATTACTCACAAGAGGAGGTATGCTGGTGGGGATATAATTTGGCAATTGAAAAATTGGAGCAGGATTCAGGCCATCTGGAAAGTGGAGCCTCCCACTTGAAAGTGATGAAATGAGGAGTAAGAGGGATTTAGGCATGTTTTGGTTACCTCACAGTCTTGCTGGTATCGGTTATGTCAATTAGTACAAAGTTTTATCTGTGCCCAGTGTTGTTGTTTTTAGAGGCCATTTGCTGGATCCAACCAAATTGTCTTTTCGTTTTATCCATTTCTAATGAGTCACCATATTCTGGTGCAGGGCGGGCAAAAATCTGACATACTGCCACTCTCCTTTCCTGGTGTGGTGGCAGACATTGCCAACGCGTCACGGTATCTAGCTTTCCAAGGTCAGGCTCTATATCAGAATCTCAAGCTAGTGCTTCTGGTCGTTATTATGAACTCATTAGAGTTGGCATACAACCTGATGCCTGCATGTCAACCCCAGGTTAGTGGTGCTAACACTGACTTTTCTCTGGTCTAGCTGTTTGCATGACCTGAGTGAGCATTTGTCTCTGAACCTCAACCATCATCCATAAAGAAGAGGTATTATCCTAATCCATGACTTACATCAAATTCATAGGAGTGTCAAAGGAGATTTATAATAAGTAAAAATAAATCTCATTTTCAATGTAAGAAGGTATTTACTGAAATTGACTATTATTTTGGCAAAACTTTAGTCCATTAATCCAGTCACCCAAAGTAGAATCATTGTTGACTTTGCTCTTTGCTTCCCTCCCCAACATCCAACCAGTCTCCAGATCTTGTTGATTTTTTCTTTTAAATAGCTCGTGAGTCCTCCCCCTTGCTTCTCAGGCCCACTGGAATGGAGCCCATTCTCTCGTTATGGGCCTCTTAGGTAACTGCCCTGCCCTGGCTTCTGGTCTGTTCTCTACTGCCCTCTGGCAAGAGTCACCTCTTCAGACAGATCATATCCCTCCCCTGCTGTGCATCTCCCACACTGTCCACAATAAAGCCTAAACTCTCTTGTCTGGCACATCTGGCCACACCGCCTCCATCTCTGTACACCCTTACTCTGCACATCATCTCTCAATCCCCAGGTTCTTCCATGACACTGTCTTCCTACAGGCTGTGCCCTCTGCAAATGCCTTTCACTGTCCTTGTCTGCCTCAACAAACTCAGACTCCCCCTCACTGGCCCAGTTCAGTGTTGCTTGGCGGGGCCTGTGGAGGGGTTGTAGTGAAGAGAAGCATTTCTGCAGCTGGTGTGGGATGGCTGCCATTCTGCCCACCAGTGTCCCCAGGTCTGACGGTGGCATTCTCTGCATCCAGGGAGTGAGCCATAGAGTACACAAGAGCTCCAAGGTGGAGGCAGGTGGCCGCCTCTAGTTGTAAATACTCACAGGTAGACAGAGTGGTTTCCCCAAGTAAAGATGTCCGGATCTCAGAACAGTCCCTTGGGACCTGAGATTAAGAAGGAAACTGATCCCATGGGAGGGAACTAATTGTGTAGATTAAAAATGCCGGCAAAATTCCTGTTCAACTAGATGTCTACCCTATTCAACTAGAAACATCATCCCGGCGCTAAGCCTGCAGGAGCTTGGCAGGCCTTGCCCTCACGTGGCTGCCCACATACCCAGCAAATGCTTGAGCGTTTCTCCCTCGCCTTCTCCCCTCCTTTTCCTCTACTTCTTTATCCTCCCTCAGCCCCTGTAATTAGTAATAATTATAACTGATATTTTTAAATTTACAAAGCACGTTTATGTATATCATTTCATCTGCATAACAACCATGTGAGGTATGGTACTCTTCCATCTCAGTTTTAGAGATGAGCAAATTGAAGTTAAAGAGAAGTAAAATTATTTGATTAAAGTCATGTAGTTGATAGGTTATAGAATTGGGATTTAAGCTAAGTGTCTCTAAATCCCAGGGTTTTGTTGTTTGTTTTTAATAAAGTATTGTGACATTGATGTTTATTTTGGAATTACATTTCAAATTGTAGTATCTTCCTATGAAAAGATCTTATTTTATAAACTCTCTCTGAGCCACTTGCTTTGGCTGCTCTAGATAAAAAGCCACTTTATGTACCTGCATGATATCCTGTATTATAACTTGCCAGTATCACTATACTTCTCCCTTGTCTTACAAATGTCTGTGTTGTCTCCCAAGGACTATGAGTAACCTCAGGGCAGGGTTTATCATACACCACCAGGCCCAAGCACCTAGGCCTGGTGCAGAATAACTAACTCTCCGATCAGAGTTTGTTACATCAGTAAATGATTAATGATAAAAACTAACATTTGTTGATTGCTTACTCTTACCAGCCACCTTGCTTTACTCTTCCTGCACATTAACTCACTCGGCTTCAGTTAATTACCACAAAAACCCTATGAGGCATGTACTATGAGTTCCATTTTACAGCTTAGAAAACAGAGGCCTAGAGAGGTTAAGTAACTTGCCAAGGGTCATCCAGCAACCAGTAAAGGATGGAGACAAGATTTAAGCCCAGGTCATAGTCTCTGCACTTACCCTGAGGCTCTTGTGACCCTCCAGTGAGTGAGTAACATCTGCACCAAGAGGTGTGATAAGGAGGTGCTTTGACATCAGAAGACGTGAGTCTCAACTCTGCCCTTAATCAGCTGAGAAGCTTCTAGTAAGGCACTTAGTTTCTATGCATCTCAATTCCCTTATCCATAAACAAGGTGATAATGTGTGCTTCCTAGGGTGGTCGTGAGGCTAGCAGCCATCTATGATGGTGAAGAGGTTTTGTCGTTCTAAAGAGCTCACTAGATACACTGTCAGCAGTGTTATTTTATTGCTGTGGTTGTCGTAAGGCTGACAACAGCCCCCGCCAGTGAGCCACCGGTCTCCTGTGTGTCCTGATCAGGGCTGGCCCTCTGGGAGGTTCGCCAGCATTGCACTGAGTCCAGTATGCGGCCAGCACCTGTGGTAATCATCAATTACCTGCGGAGCGGTGTTTCTAATTATTTTTCAGCCTCAGGGTGAGACAACACATTTCATCTTTATCTTCTCAAAAGAAAAAATTTCTCTTTTGACCTTTGGGTGAACTAATCTGAATTCTTGACATTTTTTGCCTTTTGCAGGAAAAGTAGCTTAGCCGCATCCATTGCTCCAATGCTTCAACTTCTCTCTTTCTTTCTTTTTGTTTTCTTTTGTTGCTCACTGACAACATACAACAGGGATGAGAAGCTCTTAGAACAATTTAAGTATCAGGTCTTTTGTGAACTACCTCTTTGGTTTCCCTCTGGCCAGTAGAATTTTTCTGGCTTCTTGTGTTGTGTAAAGGTTAAGCTTGTGAACCCTGAGGTCAGATTTGCCTGGGTTCAGATCCCTACAATTTAGCTGTTGTGTAGAGCTTGGTAGACTACTTAATTCCTCAGTTTCCACATCTGTAGAAAGGGGGTAACAATAACAGCCATATCACATGGTTCTTGCAAAGCCTAAATGAGTTAATGCATTTAAGACACTCAGAACTGTGCCTGACGTCATACTCAAGAAGGTTATTGTTTAAAATTTTACTTACACAGATAGATCTAACATGCTGATCATGATACTGAGTACTTTGGAAGAACTTCAAAGGAGCAGGAGTAGTAAAATTTCGTTAGGCTAATGTTTATACGATGCCTGAATCTCTAGTTGAACAAAGAGAAATTGGCCACTGCTTTTTATGCATACAATGCTAAACATTTGGATATTTCAAAATGGTTGTACAATTTTAATAAAAATGTTCCCCTTATTTCACTGTTGGCTAGCATGTAGAATCAGCTCCGGTGCTTGGTTTTGGGTGTGGATATCACGTCATCCCATCAACCGAGTTCTCGAGCCCAGAGTTACAGTGCTCTGATGTGCTGCGATCAGTTGTGAGGTGTGACCGAAAGCACAGAGCATTATTGATAAGGTATTCAAAGTTGTGAATATATTTTTAAAACGTTATTACTTTTACAAGTTAGAGTAGATCCAAGGCTGCCTTGGTAATAATATGTTTCCAACACTCTTGTATTTTTGGGGGTTTCTTGAGTGGGTGAGGTGGGCTGAGTTAGTTAGCTGCCTGAGACCTGTAAGTACTTTTAACAGTCGTGGAGCCTGGAAATTTTTGTGGTGTTTTACCTCCCCAAGAAAATTGAATCTGGGTGTGCACATGGATTCAAGTTGCCATGTGTCTCCCAGAGTAGAAAACTTGAGAACTGCTGGGTTAGTACTATCTCCCACATAATTTAGGAATATTTTTCACAGCAGTGTTTTTTTTAGCTGTGCTCCTTATAGCGCTGTTGGTTGCCTGAGGAGCCTTGGGGTTAAAATAAGGTGAGTGAATGGAGTTCTGGGTTCTCCATCTTTTACTTCAACCAGAGCAGTGCTGTTTTCATTTGTGTTATATTTGGGGACTTCACATGAAATTTTGAGAAAAACCACTAAAATATCTTTGGAAAACGCTGTTACTAACATTCACAAGAGATCGTCTTTCAGCCTCTGTCTGAGTTCCTTTACCTAGTAAGTTACCTTACGCATTCCATGACTGTATAGTTCTGCTGGGAAGTTCTCATGAGGGCCCTGAATCTGCTTCATTGGGTTTTTTTACCCCTGATCCTGGTTTTGTCTCCTGATAGAACACAGAGCAGGTCTTTTCCTTTTACTGTTTGGCAGCATATGATAATAAACAGTTTTAGAATGAATGCTCCAGGTAAGTGGTCCAAAGAGCCCTGAAGTTGTCATTTTTGGTTTTCCTGGGACGTGGCTGGGGTCACAGACTATGGGGGGATGGTGATGAGAGCCAGGCATCTGCTAGGCAGTCAGCCACTCCTCACCCATGTCTTTATCATATCTCCCTCATCGTTATGCATGCAGCAATTCTCCTGAAATGATAAGAAAAATCCATTTTCCTTATAAAAAGCGGTCCTGAGAAACAAAACAATCCCTATTGCTGTTGAACAAAGAGGAGAAAGGAAATCACATTTATGCAGTGATGGTAACAAGAGTTGTGGCCGACCCACTCAAGAATTTTAACACTCTATATATGCTTAATGTGATCACAGGAATATTTGTGTTAACCTGGAATTACAGTTACAGCTAAACATCTTATCTTAATGGTCAATAAGAGCAAGGAGAGCTCATTATGTTAGCTTTTCAGTTGTTCAGAAAATGATCTAATTGTATTAATGTTTTTCTGGATTTCCATATAATCAAATTAACATTAGTTTTTGTACTCCTTGCATTAAAAAAGTCACTGCTAAAATGCTCAAATATTATTATTCTGAATTAATGGTTTTTTGGTCCAATTAGTGAGCATTACTGTTGCAATATATTTATACTCACACAGCACACCAGAGATAGCACAAAATACTCCTAAGTACAAGCAAGCATGAAACGAATGAAAAAAGAGTTCCAGAACAGTTCCATTCCTCTACATGAAAAACATCTCCAAGCTGATTTCCTAATGTCCACTTACTTGGAGGTTCTTGGTGCTAACAAAACGGCAAAGAGAAGGGCTGTTGATGGGCTTTCCCCCTTTCTAAAAAACCCTATCAGAAAAAACAGGGTTGCGTTGTAGCCCCTGCTTGAATATTGAGCAGGCTAACTTTGCTTCTGCCAGATCTCTTCAGGCGGAAGAACAGGCCACCTCTCGGCAGAGGACAGCACTCCCTGCACACTGCAGGTGATACAACCTATTTGTGAAGCACATTTTAAAGAGAGATTCTGTATTTTAATGGTCAGTTAGTAGCTAGCTACCAACTGTCTGTGCTCTCCGCCTGGGGACAGGAATGTCAGGTTTATTAAATATTGAGAAGTTGTTCATTACTATGGGGATCTGTGACAACAGCCGATCTGCATATTGAGAAAACAGCAAATTTACATTCTTCAGCTGCTCTAGTTCTGGGGAAGGACTAATGTTTGTCTGGTTAAAGATGCATAAAAATGCAGCCTCCGTCTTGGAAATCTGCTTTGTTGCCTTTTTTTTTCTTTGAAAGTAAAAATTTCAAAGACCAAACTTGCTTATGGAGACAGAATTAAAAACAAACAAGCCTTTTGAAAAATCTTTTTATCTAATACTGGATGTTTTGGAGGAAATGCCAAATGTTTAAAATAGTAACTTACATGTTAATGTAGATGAAAATGCATTTAATTAAATTACTGTAGATTTTAAACAACTGAGAAATTTGGTATGATGTAGGTAAGTTGTGGGGGTTAAAGTGATGAGATATTAGCTCTTTTCCTGAAGTCTTCTCAATAATTGGAAAACTATAATCACCAAGGGTTCAGTCAAAGCAAATTAGGAACACAGGAACATACAACCCTTCTTGTCTTCACAGAGAGACTTTGTATACATGAATGCAGTTGCTAATTACCAATTAAATGCCAAGATCTCATGAAGAATATTACATAGGACTTTACCAGTGGTCCAATCAGCCCATCCAATTTCTGACCATAATATGACTCATGATTGTGCAAAAAGATGTCCCTGAAAATGTCTGGGATATAACCCAGTTATACACAACTTTCCCTCATGATCAGGTGTAGCTACCTCACTAACGAGTTCCCATAAACCCTTGCTGACTCTACTTACATTTTAAGACAGTGACTCAATGGTTCAGTATGAGGGAGGGCCGGTGCCATCTCTCTGTTCACCCTCACCAGCACATCTACTGCAGACACATCTACTTCCCTGTTTAGCATGGTTTTCAGCTGCATGTGTTTACTTATGAGAACGGCAAAGCTGTCGTTCACAGGGGTAATCCCTGGTGCATTGTGAACCATTCTCCGTTCCCTCCTTCCCCTCCATTCCTGGCTTCTCTCTTCCCCTGGCTATTGCATATGTGAGAATCTTTCTCTTTCAGACACATTGCAGCAGGCCAGCGTTCCTTCTGAGCTGAACAGTGGAAATGTGGCCTCTACAACATCATCCTTAGAGATGGGAGGTGTCCTCTAATCATCCCTAACCTCGGCTTGTGAGAACAGTCACTGAGATCAAAACTGTTTCTGGAATTTGTAGTTCGTGTTTCTGGTGGATGTCTGGGGTGTTTCACATGCTTTTCCACCTGTGACGTTTGTCTTGTTCCCTAGCTGGTAACTCTTTGTTACCCCATTTTGCTGCTTTTGAAGAACGTAGTGATTAAGAGGTTGGGCTCTGAGGTTTGGCCGTCTCAATGTGGATCTTTTCTCCCAAACTTACTAGTTCTAGAACCCTGGGTAAGTCACTTTCCTATATCTCCATTTTTCAGCTGTGCATTGAGGACAAGAATAATATCAGTCTTATGGGGTTGTTATGATGATTGATTGAATGAATAACTTCAAGTGCTTAATACCAATGTTTGCCACACAGTAAAGGCTTAATGTATGTTAGCCACTGTTACTATCATATGGATTCAACACCGTCATCCAATGCTAATTGAACACCTTTTCTGGACAGTCACTGAGAACAAAGAGATAATAAAACACAGACATTATCTTGGAATAAGCAGAGTCTAGTGGCAAAAATAAACAAGGAATCAACTGCAGTACAGTGTGATAAAGTACTTTTGTAGTGGCATGTTCATTGACTCTTACTTCATTCTGAAAACAATTCTGTGAGATAATTACCCCATTTTCAGACGAGGAATCTGGAGCCCAGAGAAGTGAAACAATGAGCCTACAGTCCTGGGGCAGAGACAAATTTCTCTCTTAAGCCTCCTGCCTCCAACCTCACCTCCTGTTTTGTGTACAGGCCAGCCTGCCTGATGACACATGTTCCTGTACTGTGGCAGGTAATATTGCATGAACATTCCCACCTCTGTTTGACTCTGTGCCACCTCTCCATGCGTTCGAGTGTCCCTGGATTCCATTAGGGATCATGGTGCTGTGGAAAGAGCTCTGAGCAAGGGGTCAAGGTTACTGGAGGCATATTCCAGGTCTGCTGAATAAGTATTAACCTTGTGTCCTCACCTCTCTAAACCCCAGTTCTTCCAGCTCTTCAGTGAAGGTTTTGATGAGGGCAGTGGTTTTTATTAGGTGGGCTCTAGGGTGGGGCCTCGGCTGCATCTTGGAGGAGAGTGAGATCCACCCCCTTGGTCAGAGGGCTCTGCTCTGATCTGTGTTTCATGAAGATTATGTTTGAAATACGAATTCTGTTGCTATAAACAGTTTAAAACCTTATAGACAAAATGACTTCTAAGATCTTTGTCTAAAATTCCATTATTTTAATTGTTGAAAACAATGAGAAACCCTAGGCGGAAAGGTCGTTTAATATATCCTCACCAAACCCCTTCCAAAAAATGCTCAAAAGTAAACTACAAATGTTTTTTCATAGCTAAATGGGTAATAAGTAGGCTTTTTAAGATATCTCTGTTATGTAAACAGAAAATTCAAAGCTGTTGAAAGTCAGTGTGGTATGCAGTGGAGTGATTCTGGAGTTGAAAGACATGGGTTCAAGTTCCAGCCCCAGCAGGTGCTCCGTGACCTCCCCCAGGTCACCTTGCTGCTCTGAGATTTGGTTTCCCTTGCTCAGCCTGCCTCACAGGACTGTTAAGACAAAGGTAACTGAAGTGAAAGTGCCTTTACACCAGAGAACTATGAAAATGTTAGTTCTCCTTTTATGATTATTTCTAACATATTGCTCACATGCCAATTAATATTTGGAAGGTTTTCAAATCTTCAACTTCTTGGTTTTAACTTTATTTCCCTCCTGCTCCCATGGCAGTGATGTATCTGGAGTTTGTTCTGACAGATGGGTCTTTAGTTAACAAAGAGGAGAGGGGTGTGTGTGTGCGTGCATGTGTGTGGTGGTGGTGGTGGTTGTCATTGCTGTCCAGCTGACAAATGGGTGTAGATCCAGACTTCCCCCTACATTATTAATGAAAAATTTCAGATCACCTGAGGCTAAGCTAGCTCCTTTCACAAGTCTTTGGCGATTAACAATCTTGCTGCCATCTCAGAAGTCGGCCAAGCAAAGAATCTCCTCCCTGCTCCTTCCCTTAAGAAACGCGTTAGCATGTCTAGCACGCGACTGCTTTAAATTAGGTTTGAATAAAGCACTGTGATAAATAAGTAAGTGTCTCCCCTACACAGATTGCCACTTGTTTAGGGATTAAAGTATCGATTTTTGAATGTTGCTGAGATTCAGACATGGGTTAATTAAACATTTACATATATGTGCTGAACAATATATTGCATGGTACAATAATGTGCACTTTAATCAGAAACCGTGGGTGTTTGTGTTTGCTCTTTCCATGTTAATTGGCACCATGCTGGCTCAAGCTAAGGTATTTGGCTAGATGGGAGAAAATAGACATGGTGTTTTAAATATTTTAATTAGGACCAGCGGTTCCCAGCTCCCTCATTTCTCATTGGATTGTTTTTCATGCATGAATAAATTAGCTAGCATGGAAGGACTCTGTAGAAAGTGGTTGCCCTCTGGCCATAAAAAGAGTCCTGTTCATTAATACTTTAATGAAATTAGCTGTGAGCAAAATATTATTCCTTTTAACTGTGTTCTAATTTCTTAATTTTAATTAGGCACATAATTGTAGGGTGCTGAAATTATCCTCATGTTCAGCAACTAAAGTTCCATCATCAGAAGCCTGTGGCTGAAATACCACACACTTCCAACACTTTCCAGCAGGAAATTTCTTGTCCAACTTTTTTTTTCCCATTTCCTTCACCAAAGATCTGCCTCACCCCTCTGTTTGCAGTCACAATGTGATACTTCGAAGCTCCGGCTCCTGACTCGAGCCTTTGGTAATGAAGCTGGTGGACTGTAGATCAGTTTAGGAGTGAGGCAGCATTGAGGCCTGCAAAGAATCTGGCCTGGGGATTTATTTTTCCTTCCAGTTTTTGTTTCCTCAGGCCCCCACCTAAATACCTGCTCCATCTGGTTTTAGTTGAGAGTGTGCTCTGTGTCTCTCTTGACTACTTAGTGTTTTATGGCTGGTTCAGATCGGATCTGTGAGCCCTGGGAGGGCAGAGAATTTTTTTCTCTTTCAAACCTCAGTTTGCAGCACACAATTCCTACTTCATTCAAATGTAGTTGTTGAATGCGTGATGCTTATTGGAACTGTGGATACGATAATGCTGAAATTTTCTGATGTAAGTTGTGCCATTTTATAATGCTTTAGGTAAGTTAGAGAGTCCACAGATAAATACCAAAATGGAACTTCTGAATTTGATAGAAGAATATTCTGAATTCACTAAATTATGAATTTGGAAGAAATAGTGTGGAATCTGGATGAAAATTTAAGTGAGAAACTAAATTTTCTATATACATAAACTAAATTATATATATTACTTCATATTATTCCCTAAAATTCAGACTGAGACTTGTGACACATATTGAGAATATATGACACAATAACTACTAAAAAGATGAAAATTCATTCAATAATTGCTTGCAGCATTCTTGCCCACCACCCTTAGCATGATGTCATACACCTGGACTGACGGTTTTTGAGTGAAATGAGTGAGGCAACAAGCTTATTTAAATATAGATATTAAATAAATATAGGTAAATATTTTATAGACCCATCAAAATGTTACATATTTCATCTGATATATAAAATGGGAATAATAATAATAATACCTCCCTCATAGGTTTATTGGTAGTATTACATGAGATAAATACATATCGGGCACATATACCTGACATATAGCGAGCATTCAATAAATGTCCGATATTACTGACATTATTTATAGATGCATGGAGATTGTCATTTTGTAAACTATATAACATTTTAGTCTTCTATAATGTGCAAAGCCCTCTTTCCTATGATCTCAATTTAACTACCTCTGTTTAATAAAAATAGAGATAAGATATCCAGTATTAAAACATGAGGCAATCTCATCCTGCCTGTTTTCTTAAAAGATAATTCTGTTAATAAGACCATGTCTCAGATTTAGCTTGATGCTTACTCACACCAGAGTTGAGGGATTCCAGTTACTGACTATGTAAAATGCTATGAACACAGAGAGGCAACACCGTGTGTTTACCACCAGACCCCTTTTTCCCATTCCTAAGGTAAACAAGTCCCCCAAATTGCTTCATATTCTTCCCATGAGTGCTTTCGATTTTTGCTATATCTAAATCATAAATAACATATGGTGATCAGGAACTGATCCCAGTTTTGCATGCCAGAAACTTATAAAGCTTCAGTACCTTTTTAAAGTGAATATTTATTTATAACAAGAGAAGAAATATAACAAATAACAAATTAAAAAAACTCATGAACACAATCTAGAAAAATAATATCTGTTAACTATTTTTCAGACCTCTGTTATATTGTGTCTCTACCTTTTTTGTTTTTTGTATACTTCTTTTTTTTTTTTTTTTAATTTTTTTTTTTAAATAATTATTTTTTATTGAAGGGCAGTTGACGCACAGTATTACATTACATGAGTTTCAAGTGTACAACACAGTGGTAGAACATTTATATACATAATTCTAGGTTCCAGCTATCACCCTACCAAGCTGTTACAATATCTTGACTATATTCCTTATGCTATACATTACATCCCGGTTACTTATTTATTTTATTGGAAGTCTGTCCTTTTTTTTTTTTTTTTTTTTGTGAGGGCATCTCTCATATTTATTGATCAAATGGTTGTTAACGACAATAAAATTCTGTATAGGGGAGTCAATGCTCAATGCACAATCATTAATCCACCCCAAGCCTAATTTTTGTCAGTCTCCAATCTTCTGAGGCATAACAAACAAGTTCTTACATGGAGAACAAATTCTTACATAATGAATAAGTTACATAGTGAACAGTACAAGGGGAGTCATCACAGAAACTTTCGGTTTTGCTCATGCATTATGAACTATAAACAGTTCAAATATGAATACTCATTTGGTTTTTATACTTGATTTATATGTGGATACCACATTTCTCTCTTTATTATTATTATTTTTAATAAAATGCTGAAGTGGTAGGTAGATACAAGATAAAGGTAGAAAACATAGTTTAGTGTTGTAAGAGAGCAAATGTAGATGATCAGGTGTGTGCCTGTAGACTATGTGTTAATCCAAGCTAGACCAGGGCAATAAAACATCCACGTATGCAGAAGATTTCTCTCAGAACAGGGGGGGTGAGGTTCTAAGCCTCACCTCTGTTGATCCCCAATTTCTCACCTGATGGCCCCCCTGCGACTGTGCCTGTCTTAGGTTGTTCCTCCCTTGAGGAATCTTACCCGTCTCTGGCTAACCAGTCATCTTCCAGGGCCATACAGGGAAATGTGAAGTTGGTAAGTGAGAGAGAAGCCTTATTGTTTGAAAAGGTTAGCTTTTTACTTCTTTGCAGATGTATGCCCTGTGGCTTCTATGCCCAGCATTTGTCTTGAGGTATCTTTACCACTTGGAAGAATTATGATACTCGGTAAATTTGATATGAGGCACGAATTCTATTTAAGGGTTGTAATTGGGAAGGAAGAAGAAAAGCTATAGAAGTAGCAGGCGGAAGAAAACATGGGAAGATTGATTATTTCTTTGACATATCTTCTTGTAGAGTAACTTCAGCATGTATAGGTTTTAAGCTACTACTTAAATTGCGCACACACATTAACATAATAGGAGTATAGTTACATAACCAAAGCATATCTGTAATTACCAGCCATCTCCAGTGAAACCAAGAAAACCATTAAGGCACCTTAGGCATTTGTGAAAACTTATCTATGACATGGTGGATATTGTCCGACTGAACTTGAACAGTCTGAGAGAAATCAGACAAATTAAAACAACCCATTCCTGGGGAATGTTCACATGCCATATGTTCTTTTAACAGTAAATAGTCTGTAGTTGTAAGACTTTGGAGCACTACAATTTGCACTTCTCCTAATTCTTGGTTGAGTTCCAACAGTATAGATCCAGTCAAATTTGTTGTTTTACTGTATGCACAGGCCAGCTTAGATATCTCCTTCCTCATTCCCATGGCAAGTCCAGGAACTGGTGGGATGAGTGCATCTACACCTGTAGCAGTGCGTGGATCTTTGTTGGGGTTTTTTGATGATCATCTTCTGGCATGAGTCTTCCCGAGAGTGCTGATGTTGAAAGTTCTTTTTCATATCGTATCTTAGTTCATTTTCGGGGTAGCCCAATTAGGCTTTGATCCTCTGTATAAACACAAATAGACCCTTTGCCTACACTTTTATATGCCCTTTATACCCTTGTGTAGAACTTGTTGGAGGTTACCACACAGGAACTGCCCTTTTTTTTTTTTTTTGCTTTGTTTTTGGTATCACTAATCTACACTTACATGACAAATATTATGTTTACTAGGCTCTCCCCTATACCAGGTCTCCCCTATAAACCCCTTTACAGTCACTGTCCATCAGCATAGCAAAATGTTGTAGAGTCACTACTTGCCTTCTCTGTGTTGTACAGCCCTCCCTTTTCTCCTACCCCCCCATGCATGTTAATCTTAATACCCCCCTACTTATCCCCCATTATCCCTCCCTACCCACCCATCCTCCCCAGTCCCTTTCCCTTTGGTACCTGTTAGTCCATTCTTGAGTTCTGTGATTCTGCTGCTGTTTTGTTCCTTCAGTTTTTCCTTTGTTCTTATATTCCACAGATAAGTGAAATCATTTGGTATTTCTCTTTCTCTGCTTGGCTTGTTTCACTGAGCATAATACCCTCCAGCTCCATCCATGTTGCTGCAAATGATTGGATTTGCCCTTTTCTTATGGCTGAGTAGTATTCCATTGTGTATATGTACCACATCTTCTTTATCCATTCATCTATAGATGGACATTTAGGTTGCTTCCAATTCTTGGCTATTGTAAATAGTGCTGCAATAAACATAGGGGTGCATCTGTCTTTCTCAAACTTGATTGCTGCGTTCTTAGGGTAAATTCCTAGGAGTGGAATTCCTGGGTCAAATGGTAAGTCTGTTTTGAGCATTTTGATGTACCTCCATACTGCTTTCCACAATGGTTGAACTAACTTACATTCCCACCAGCAGTGTAGGAGGGTTCCCCTTTCTCCACAGCCTCGCCAACATTTGTTGTTGTTTGTCTTTTGGATGGCAGCCATCCTTACTGGTGTGAGGTGATACCTCATTGTAGTTTTAATTTGCATTTCTCTGATAATTAGCGATGTGGAGCATCTTTTCATGTGTCTGTTGGCCATCTGTATTTCTTTTTTGGAGAACTGTCTGTTCAGTTCCTCTGCCCCTTTTTTAATTGGGTTATTTGTTTTTTGTTTGTTGAGGTGTGTGAGCTCCTTATATATTCTGGACGTCAAGCCTTTATCGGATGTGTCATTTTCAAATATATTCTCCCATACTGTAGGGATCCTTCTTGTTCTATTGATGGTGTCTTTTGCTGTACAGAAGCTTTTCAGCTTAATATAGTCCCACTTACTCATTTTTGCTGTTGTTTTCCTTGCCCGGGGAGATATGTTCAAGAAGAGGTCACTCATGTTTATGTCTAAGAGGTTTTTGCCTATGTTTTCTTCCAAGAGTTTAATGGTTTCATGGCTTACATTCAGGTCTTTGATCCATTTTGAGTTTACTTTTGTATATGGGGTTAGACAATGGTCCAGTTTCATTCTCCTACATGTAGCTGTCCAGTTTTGCCAGCACCACCTGTTGAAGAGACTGTCATTTCGCCATTGTATGTCCATGGCTCCTTTATCAAATATTAATTGACCATATATGTCTGGGTTAATGTCTGGATTCTCTAGTCTGTTCCATTAGTCTGTGGCTCTGCTCTTCTGCCAGTACCAAATTGTCTTGATTACTATGGCTTTATAGTAGAGTTTGAAGTTGGGGAGTGAGATCCCCCCTACTTTATTCTTCTTTCTCAGGATTGCTTTGGCTATTCGGGGTCTTTGGTGTTTCCATATGAATTTTTGAATTATTTGTTCCAGTTCATTGAAGAATGTTGCTGGTAGTTTCATAGGGATTGCATCAAATCTGTATATTGCTTTGGGCAGGATGGCCATTTTGACGATATTAATTCTTCCTAGCCATGAGCATGGGATGAGTTTCCATCTGTTAGTGTCCCCTTTAATTTCTCTTAAGAGTGACTTGTAGTTTTCAGAGTATAAGTCTTTCACTTCTTTGGTTAGGTTTATTCCTAGGTATTTTATTTTTTTTGATGCAATTGTGAATGGAATTGTTTTCCTGATTTCTCTTTCTGTTGGTTCATTGTTAGTATACAGGAAAGCCACAGATTTCTGTGTGTTGATTTTGTATCCTGCAACTTTGCTGTATTCCGATATCAGTTCTAGTAGTTTTGGGGTGGAGTCTTTAGGGTTTTTTATGTACAGTATCATGTCATCTGCAAATAGTGACAGTTTAACTTCTTCTTTACCAATCTGGATTCCTTGTATTTCTTTATTTTGTCTGATTGCCGTGGCTAGGACCTCCAGTACTATGTTAAATAACAGTGGAGAGAGTGGGCATCCCTGTCTAGTTCCCGATCTCAGAGGAAATGCTTTCAGCTTCTCGCTGTTCAATATAATGTTGGCTGTGGGTTTATCATAGATGGCCTTTATTATGTTGAGGTACTTGCCTTCTATTCCCATTTTGCTGAGAGTTTTTACCATGAATGGATGTTGAACTTTGTCAAATGCTTTTTCAGCATCTATGGAGATGATCATGTGGTTTTTGTCTTTCTTTTTGTTGATGTGGTGGATGATGTTGATGGACTTTCGAATGTTGTACCATCCTTGCATCCCTGGGATGAATCCCACTTGGTCATGGTGTATGATCCTTTTGATGTATTTTTGAATTCGGTTTGCTAATATTTTGTTGAGTATTTTTGCATCTACGTTCATCAGGGATATTGGTCTGTAGTTTTCTTTTTTGGTGGGGTCTTTGCCTGGTTTTGGTATTAGGGTGATGTTAGCTTCATAGAATGAGTTTGGGAGTATCCCCTCCTCCTCTATTTTTTGGAAAACTTTAAGGAGAATGGGTATTATGTGTTCCCTGTATGTCTGATAGAATTCCGAGGTAAATCCATCTGGCCCGGGGGTTTTGTTCTTTGGTAGTTTTTTGATTACCGCTTCAATTTCGTTGCTGGTAATTGGTCTGTTTAGATTTTCTGTTTCTTCCTGGGTCAATCTTGGAAGGTTATATTTTTCTAGGAAGTTGTCCATTTCTCCTAGGTTTTCCAGCTTGTTAGCATATAGGTTTTCATAGTATTCTCCAATAATTCTTTGCATTTCCGTGGGGTCCGTCGTGATTTTTCCTTTCTCGTTTCTGATACTGTTGATTTGTGTTGACTCTCTTTTCTTCTTAATAAGTCTGGCTAGAGGCTTATCTATTTTGTTTATTTTCTCGAAGAACCAGCTCTTGGTTTCATTGATTTTTGCTATTGTTTTATTCTTCTCAATTTTATTTATTTCTTCTCTGATCTTTATTATGTCCCTCCTTCTGCTGACCTTAGGCCTCATCTGTTCTTCTTTTTCCAATTTCGATAATTGTGACATTAGACCATTCATTTGGGTTTGCTCTTCCTTTTTTAAATATGCTTGGATTGCTATATACTTTCCTCTTAAGACTGCTTTTGCTGTGTCCCACAGAAGTTGGGGCTTAGTGTTGTTGTTGTCATTTGTTTCCATATATTGCTGGATCTCCATTTTGATTTGGTCATTGATCCATTGATTATTTAGGAGCGTGTTGTTAAGCCTCCATGTGTTTGTGAGCCTCTTTGCTTTCTTTGTACAGTTTATTTCTAGTTTTATGCCTTTGTGGTCTGAAAAGTTGGTTGGTAGGATTTCAATCTTTTGGAAATTTCTGAGGCTCTTTTTGTGGCCTAGTATGTGGTCTATTCTGGAGAATGTTCCATGTGCACTTGAGAAGAATGTATATCCTGTTGCTTTTGGATGTAGAGTTCTATAGATGTCTATTAGGTCCATCTGCTCTACTGTGTTGTTCAGTGCTTCCGTGTCCTTACTTATTTTCTGCCCAGTGGATCTATCCTTTGGGGTGAGTGGTGTGTTGAAGTCTCCTAGAATGAATGCATTGCAGTCTATATCCCCCTTTAGTTCTGTTAGTATTTGTTTCACATATGCTGGTGCTCCTGTGTTGGGTGCATATATATTTAGAATGGTTATATCCTCTTGTTTGACTGAGCCCTTTATCATTATGTAGTGTCCTTCTTTATCTCTTGTTACTTTCTTTGTTTTGAAGTCTATTTTGTCTGATATTAGTACTGCAACCCCTGCTTTCTTCTCACTGTTGTTTGCTTGAAATATGTTTTTCCATCCCTTGACTTTTAGTCTGTACATGTCTTTGGGTTTGAGGTGAGTTTCTTGTAAGCAGCATATAGATGGGTCTTGCTTTTTTATCCATTCTGTTACTCTGTGTCTTTTGATTGGTGCATTCAACCCATTAACATTTAGGGTGACTATTGAAAGATATGTACTTATTGCCATTGCAGGCTTTAAATTCGTGGTTACCAAAGGTTCAAGGTTAGCCTCTTTAGTATCTTACTGCCTAACTTAGCTCGCTTATTGAGCTGTTATATACACTGTCTGGAGATTCTTTTCTTCTCTCCCTTCTTGTTCCTCCTCCTCGATTCTTCATATGTTGGGTGTTTTGTGCTGTGCTCTTTCTAGGAGTGCTCCCATCTAGAGCAGTCCCTGTAAGATGTTCTGTAGAGGTGGTTTGTGGAAAGCAAATTCCCTCAGCTTTTGTTTGTCTGGGAATTGTTTAATCCCACTGTCATAATTGAATGATAGTCGTGCTGGATGCAGTATCCTTGGTTCAAGGCCCTTCTGTTTCATTGTATTAAATATATCATGCCATTCTCTTCTGGCCTGTAGGGTTTCTGTTGAGAAATCTGACGTTAGCCTGATGGGTTTCCCTTTATAGGTGACCTTTTTCTCTCTAGCTGCCTTTAACACTCTTTCCTTGTCCTTGATCTTTGCCATTTTAATTATTATGTGTCTTGGTGTTGCCCTTCTTGGATCCTTTCTGTTGGGGGTTCTGTGTATTTCTGTGGTCTGTTCGATTACTTCCTCCCCCAGTGTGGGGAAGTTTTCAGCAATTATTTCTTCTAAGATACTTTCCATCTCTTTTCCTCTCTCTTCTTCTTCTGGGACCCCTATAATACGGATATTGTTCCTTTTGGATTGGTCACACAGTTCTCTTAACATTGTTTCATTCCTGTAGATCCTTTTATCTCTCTCTATGTCAGCTTCTATGTGTTCCTGTTCTCTGGTTTCAATTCCATCAATGGCCTCTTGCATTCTATCCATTCTGCTTATAAACCCTTCCAGAGTTTGTTTCATTTCTGCGATCTCCTTTCTGGCATCTGTGATCTCTTTCCGGACTTCATCCCATTTTTCTTGCGTATTTCTCTGCATCTCTGTCAGCATGTTTATGATTCTTATTTTGAATTCTTTTTCAGGGAGACTGGTTAGGTCTGTCTCCTTCTCTGGTGTTGTCTCTGTGATCTTTGTCTGCCTGTAGCTTTGCCTTTTCATGGTGATAGGAATAGTCTGCAGAACTGGGACGAGTGACGGCTGGAAGGACTTCCTTTCTTGTTGGTTTGTGGCCCTCCTCTCCTGGGAGAACAGCGGCCTCTAGTGGCTTGTGCTGCGCAGCTGCGCGCAGACAGGGTTTCTGCTTCCTGCCCGGCTGCTATGGAGTTAATCTCCGCTGTTGCTGTGGGCGTGGCCTGGCTCGGGCAGCTACTCCAAAATGGTGGAGTCGCGTTGGAGCAGGAGCTGCTGGGAGGCTATTTATCTCCGTAAGGGGCCTCCCTGCTCCCTGCAGCCCAGGGGTTAGGGTGCCCAGAGATCCCGGATTCCCTACCTCTGGATTAAGTGACCCGCCCTGCCCCTTTAAGACTTCCAAAAAGCACCCGCCAAAACAAAACAACGCCCACCAAAGAAAAAAAGAAAAAAAAATTTTTTTAATTAAAAAAAAAGTTTTTAATTAAAAAAAAAAAAAGGTGGTCGTTCGTTTTTCTTTATTCTCCGGTGCCAGCCTCAGGCCTCTGCTCACCGGTCTTTCTGCCCTGTTTCCCTAGTATTGGGGTCCCTGTCCCTTTAAGACTTCCAAAAAGCGCTCGCCAAAACAAAACAGCAGAAAAGCAAATAAAAAAAAAATGGTCGCGCGCTTTTCTTATATCCTCTGTCGCCCAGCCTCCAGTGCCTGCTCACTGTTCTTGCTGCCCTGTTTTCCCAGTATCGAGCGCCCTGCGCTCTGGCCTGGATGGCTGGGGCTGGGTGTTCGGCAGTCCTGGGCTCCGTCTCCCTCCCGCTCTGCCTGCTCTTCTCCCGCCGGGAGCTGGGGGGATGGGCGCTCGGCTCCCGCCGGGCCGGGGCTTGTATCTTACCCCCTTCGCGAGGCGCTGGGTTCTCTCAGGTGCGGATGTGGTCTGGATATTGTCCTGTGTCCTCTGGTCTTTATTCTAGGAAGGGTTGTCTTTGTTATATTTTCATAGATATATGTGGTTTTGGGAGGAGATTTCCGCTGCTCTACTCACGCCGCCATCTTCCGCCCCTCTTTGTATACTTCTTATTTCATGTGCGATGATTTAGTAATTTTGTCTGTATATTTTCCAAATTTGCTTTTCCTAAGTAGATACTTCTTCCTGAGCTTTGAGAGAAATATCATTACCTAAATAATTGAGTATGAAGTCAATTTTTTTCTTTAGTCTGGTTGAAAAAATTTTTAATTCTTGATAGTTAAATTCACACTATTTGCAGATATACTCATTTTTGTACTGTTATTTTCACTTTTTACTTTAGAAACACAAAAATGATGATAAAATCTATTCTGTAAGATTTTCCCTCAAAGGAAATAAAAAAGTGTGTTGGTAATTGTATATGTTACATTATGAGTCTGTTCTTGACAAGAGAGAACTTTGCTTTGACCAGGCATCAATGAAAACCAAATCTCTCATTTACAGGTTTACATGTCTGACTGGAAGAATTCTCCACAGACTACTTCTGCTTCCATACATTTCAAACCTTGTTTTGTTCTGTTTTCTAATATCACCGTAGGTCCAGTGCCTGGTGCTGTAGGGCACATTTGTGTCTTGATCTGACCTTGGCAATGTACCTTTCAGTCATGACGCCACACCTGAGGGTCCATGGTGGGCAGGGGTGTTCCTGGGAGTCATTCCTGCATTGGATGGGTGGTAAAGCCTGTGAGCATGTGTCACAAAGCCTAACCTAAATATATCCCCAAATTAACTCCTCCTAAATTAAATCCCCAAATGCCCATGGTCACTTCAATACTACCAGAGATAAAGGGAAGGAAGACAGATGGTGAAGTTGGTATGGACTGCCAATTCAAGGGTGATTAAAATACTCTATTTGCACAAATTTTGCAAAACATACAATCGTAGAACACAATGCCAGAGCCCCACTTAGGGCTTCGAAAGGGGCCCTCAAGGAGGCCCTGAAGCTTAAATTTGATTAGCATTGGAATGATTTTGCCTCTAATAGGATAGTTACATATAATGACCAAGTCTTGATCAATGTTATGATGCTATATTTATCCTTTAGTAACTTTTTCATCACTCAACAATAAAGTTTTCAGATTTATCCTTATTTATACATACAAGTCTAGTTCATTCCTTTTAATTTCTTTGCAGTATTCTACTTTAAAACCACATTTTATTTTCATTTTCCTCTTGATTGACATTTAGGTTGTTTTCAATTTTTTACCACTCGATCTTTTTTATAAATCTTTTTTGACTTTTAATAGTTCTATAATTTTGCCCATAAAATTCTTGTACATAGTATTAAAAATTTTTTTCTACCTTAATTTTTTTAGTGAATACTTTATTCTGGCTTTGTGTGTGCGTGTGTGTGTGTACGCATGCACATGTGTATTTTCTGGTTACCAATTCATCCCTTTAGCTATGTCTGATCTGCTGTTAAACCAAATCATTGAATTTTCAATATCAGATATTATATTTGTTTGTTTTTAAATTTCTCTTTGATTCTTTGTAAACAATACTTTGTGGTTCTCTGCTGAAAGTCTCTGTCATACTATCTACTTCCTTAAACATGTTAGTCTTTTTAAAGTTCTTCTCTGATAATACCAATATGTGAATGTCTAGTGAGTCTGAAACTAATGTTTCTTTTCCTCTTATTTGTTGGGTTATTTTAATGTTTATGCATGTTTGATTATGTCTGTATTAAATGTCAGATACTATGTATAAAAATTTTAGAGCTCATTTATAATTGGTATTTGGATAATTTTATAGTCCTTGAGAGATGATTTATATATTTTTCCAGAAGGCATTAAGGTAGAGACTATATTAGTTGTCTATTGCTAAGTAACAAATTACCCCCAAATTCAATGGCTTCAGATAGCAAACATTTATTATCTTAGTGTTTCTGTGTATCAGGAATTCAGGTGTGGCTTAGTTGAGTGCCTCTGTTTCTAAATCTTTCAGAAGTTTGAAGTTCAGAAATTGACAGGGGCTGTGGTCTCACCTGAAGGCGAACCTGAGGGAGTACATGCTTCCCTGCTCACTCACACGGCTGTTGACAAACCTCAGATCTTCACTAGCTGTTTGCTGGAGATACTGATTCCTTGCCATACATCCCTCCTTTATAAATCAGCTCACAACATGGTATCGGCTCTGCTCAGAGCAAGTGTGAGAAGCAGGGAGGGCAAGACAGAAAGACAGTATCTTTGTAACCCAGTCTTGGAAGTGATAACCCATCACATCTGCCAGTTATATTTGTTAGAATGTAATCATTAGGTCCAGCCCACACTCAAGGGATTACCCGAGTACCAGGAGGTGGGTAGCACTGGGAGCCATCGGAGAGGCTGCCTGCTAACAGGGACAGGTCACCCTGATCCAGTCTGGGATTATGTTGGTTGAAAACTGAACTTCAGTCATTGTGAGGGCTGATGTGTTTCCAGTTCACCCTTACCACTAGGGTATGTACACTCTTGAGGAGTCCCAACTGAAAATCTGAGGTATTTAGCATGGTCACTGTTCCTAGTGGTCCCTAAATTCCAGATTTTCTCCCTACAGTTCTGTGGAGCTACTGATGGTTTTGCTCATTTTCTAAGCCTCTCAGCTATCACTTCAGAATCAGCAGATGCCTAAAAGGAAAAAGTAGGGTTCAACTCTCTGAGACCCCTCTCTCTGGGATCCTATTTCCTCAAGTCTTGATGCATTTTTGTGTTGTTCCGCCTTCAGATAGATTTTTTGTTTATTATCCATCTTTTCCAGGTGTTTACAGTGGAAGAGTTTTTCTGATCCAAGCTTTTCCACTATAGTCAGAGGAGGAGGAACCAAATCTGACTAGAACCAGCTAGAATCAGTGTTTACTTGTGGTTCATTTACTTAGGATTAAAAAGGTTGGGTTTTATAGAGTAAGCTTAACTTTGGGCCTATGTTCTCTCTCTCTGTACAAAAGTAGAGTGTGAGCTAAGGAGATATTCCTGAAAATATCCGTTACACAGCTTACAATCGCTATTATCAGTTGTTATCAGAGAAAACAGATATTAGGTTAATGAGAAAGATCATAAAATTGAAAAAACACCTTGTATTTGTGTATTAAAATTCAAAGAAACATTCACATTTTTTAATAATCAAAGTATGTATCTTTTAAATTGGGAAATTGCACTCAGTGTTTATGGGCTATCTACTAGACTGGGAGATTTATAAGGATGGGTTGTATCTCCTTATTTTGGTATTCCCAGTGCCTAGAACAGTGTGTGGAATAAGTTAGATGCTCAAGAGAAGTTTTCAAATTGAGCTGAATTAATATTACAATAAAGCTATCTTTCTTGAACACATCCTAATTACGGGTAGAGAATTAGAAGATGATTTGGTGGTAAGTCTAGAATGTTAAAGTTTCTCCATATAGCCAAAGTTCTGCAGAATTATTTAATTAAAAAAATCTATGCCATCTCAACACTAAACCCTCAAGGTGTTGAGCCTCTATACATGGAGGAAGGGAGAAGGCAGGGAGAATTCAGGTGGTGAAGTCCTGGAACTGAGCACTTTGTCTCTCCCAGTTAGTATAGTTCAGACATGATGGGAACTCTTCAATGTGCTCTCCTGGTCTGGGGTTGAGGTATGGAATGGTGGCCATAAATTTCAATGGGATTTGGTACAAAATGACCACCTAAGTGTGGCCAAAATGAAACCATATGGACTAAATATGCTGTTAGGTATTTGCATTTTTAAGTCTTCAGATGGTTATTGGAGGAGGAGTTGAACAAGGTTGAGTATCTATTAAAGGGCAATTTGTGGGTTTTTACTGCATGAGTTCAAGTGGCCTCTGTCCTAGGCATCATGGTTACAGCCTGCCGAAGGTAGTGCAGATGACCAGCTCTTGATTGTGCCTTCCTTCTGGAAACTGAATTCAGGTTGGTTTGCAATTAAAAAACAAAGCAAAACACAGCTAGTCTTGATAAAACGAGGGAGCAATTTTCTGCTTTGTTACAGATTGCTACTAGAAACAAGGAAGCTAAGAGATTTGTCATTTCCACTGGCAATCTAGTTTTGCTATATAAACAATTTAAAATATAATGTACTGTACAGTCTGGCAGCATGTGACATGACCATGGGGAGTGTTTACTTTTTACCTGTGGTCAGTCTTCCATCAGCCTCAATGCTCTTAGGACTCAAGATGGAAAGACTGGAATCACATAGCCTCTAAGTCGTCATTCATCACTTGACCAAGCAATTGCTTCTGTTTGAGCTAGCAGGAGTATTATTTATTGTTTGGTAGAAGTAGTTGGAAAGAAACAATTTTGACATTGTCAAAATAGCACCCTAAGATTTAAGTCACCTAACACTCAAAATGCAGAGGGAAATGTCTATCTGTCTGTCTGTCTCTCTATGATCCTTCCCTCTCTTTATCTTTCTATCCATTTCCCTTATTGTTCCAAAATTGAGTTAAGAGACTTTCACAAATACTAACACAAACATACATACATTCGTACCACACACACACACATACACACATACAGACACACACACAGACACACACACACACACAGTCTTTTCTATGGAAAAGATTGGAAGATGATGGGTATATAGATAGGCATAGAAATAAGATTGTAACACTATACCCCAAAGTGTTAACTAATATTATCTCTACATGGTGGGATTATAGATTTTTATTTTCTTCTTAAGCTTTTTCACATTTCTGCAATGAATATATATCATATATGATATAGTAAATAATATTCGGTCTTCATCCCTGGTTCCTGGCACAAGCTACTAAAATCCTTAGAATTTCCTGAGTAATAGAGTGATAGGAACATCTTTATAATGTTTGTTCTTAGTCCCTGGTTCCTGATACAACACCTTCTAAGACCCCTGGAATCTCTGGAGTGATGAAAGTATATTTTTGTACACTAATGAGATGACTGTTGGCTGGGGACTCCTGGTAGCTTATGGGGACTGGTCCCCAGGAAGACCTAACATGACAGGAAACTCGCAACTTTCAGACGTATTTCCCATCCTACAGACCCACCTCTCATCCTCTCAGGGGTGAAGAGGGACCAGAAATTGAATTAATAATCATACCTACATGATGAAGTCTCCCTAAAAATCCCTAAATTACAGAGTTTTGGGAGCTTCTGGACTAGTGAGCACATCAATGAGCTGGGAGAGTGGTGAACCTCAAATCTGTGGACACAGAAGTGTCGGGTCCCTTCTGGACCTCATCCTATGTATCTCTTCATCTGGTTATTCATTTGTATCCTTTATAATAAATCAGTAAATGTAAGTAAAGTTTTTCACTAGGTTGCGTGAGCCATTATAGCAAATTATCAAACTAGAGGGGATTGTAGAGACCTCTGATCTGTAGCAAAGTTGGACAGAAGTGTGGATACCCTGGCACCTAATGCTTGCAATTGGAGTCTGAAGTGGGGTGGTCTTGTGAGGTTGATCCCTTAACCTGTGTGGTCTGTACTAACTCTAGGTATTTAGTGTCAAAATTGAATTAAATTGTGGAACACCCAGCTGATATCCACAAAGCATTGGAGAATTGCTTGGTGTGGAAAACTCACGCATTTGGTGACAGTGTTGTGAGTAGGGAAACTCTTCTTCCTTTTATGTTAAGAAAATGTTAAATAATAAATAACTGGTTTAAAAAAATAATTTCCTACAGAATCTTGCCAAATGAGAAAGAGAGATATGTCAAAAAAAAGTACATATATCCGCTCAATAAAACAAAAGGAAAAATGAAAGAATAAAATAAGAATAGAAGTAAGCTGAAAGAAGAGTCAGGCTGGAGAATGTGGGGTGCTTAGGGATAGTGGGCCTCAAATCTGTTGTGGAGTTTTTCCTCCAGCAACACGAGGGGCTCTGTAACTGGTGATTGTCTCACATGTCTGGGGCCAACCTAAGTCAGTTGCTCAGGAGAAGCAAGGGGATTTTTGGCTCTGTTATCAGAGCCAAAAAACTCCTACTGTCTCTTAGGAGTTTTCCTAAAGAGGAGCTTCTCTATGTCCGTGTGGACATTTTGGAGGGCTATCCTCTTAGGACCCAAGCAGTACCTAGGCAAGAGGCTAGTGGGAGTGAGCCACCTGACATACCACCATGGCAATTCTTCAGGAATGCTGCCTGCCTCCTGGTCCAGACCATCATAATCTCTCATCTGGGTGGCTGCACCTGCCAATGAACGTATTGCCCTCTATGCACTCTGACTTCCCTCCAACTCATTCTCCACATGGTAGCCAATGTTAAAAACTACACATCAAATCATGTTGTCATTGGTCCTCCTACTCCTGTTCTTTGATCCCCCTTCAATGCATTTGGACATAACAGAGTGAACTGTAATTAAATCATGAATGTCACTAATCAGAACCTTTCAATGGTTTCAAATTCCTCTTTAGACGAAGACGAAAATCTTTAGAGGCCTTCAAGGCCCTTGGTGATTGAGCATCGGCCTACCTTTCAGATTCCTTTCTCTCTCTCCCCTTGACCCTGCTTGACAGAGTAGCTGTCCTGGCCTGCATGCCTTCCTCCTTCAGGCCCTTTGTGTTGCCATTCCCTGTGCCAAGGAGGTACCCTCCCTCATCCCTTTATACCTATTCTTCTTTTATTTATAATTCAGCTAAAAAATGCAGAGAATAATCTGTTCTCCCTTTTATAAGTCCTATAGGCTCTTATACTTTTCCTTCTAAGCATTTATCACAGTTTGTAGATTAATATTTGTTTGTATAATTGTTTCATTTCTGTTGGTCTTCCATCCCTGGACAGGTTTCATGAAGGTAGGGAATCTTGCTCATTATCATATCCCATGTGGCCACAGTGATTTGGGACATGATAGCAGCTCAATAAGTGCTTGTTGAATGAATAAATGAATGAATGAGTGTCTTAAAAGTTTCACTGGAGGGTCCTTCATTCACTCCTCCTACCCTGCTACCTTTTAATCACTAGTTTGGAAGCAAGATCAAGAAGGAAATTGGAAGCCTGGTCATTCCTTGGTCTGGAGCATCTCTCTGAACAGAATGGGGATTGTGGATTTCTGGGCAACAAAGGAAAGTTCCAGGATAACACAACTAGCAATATTCTCCAGTCAAAATTTTGGATTTTGGATTCAACAGTATGTTTTCTGTTTGTAGCTTTAGCTGCTTTGAGGGAGGAACGATTTGCCTCTGCTCTGATTCCTTCTCAGTGCCGTTATTCCAGTCCTGAGAACATCTCAATTTTGGAGGAAGAAAGGCCTGAGCTCTAAAACTGCATCAAAGTCATATCCAGAGTTCTTGCAGGAAAAGGAAATATAGAGTAGTTGGGTGGAATTGTGTGAGGGCGAACAACGAAGGTTAAACAATAAAGGTAAAAACATTAGTTTTTGAAAAACCAATGTTTTTCAAAGTATTGACTTATTTAATTTTAAGCATGGGATTTTAACTTGGTATTGCCCCTCCTTTTCCTGCTGCTTTTTCTTTTTCTTTTAAACTGTGGCTGGATAGCTAGGATCAAAATCCAATTTTAAACCTCCAAATGTATCTCTGAATATTACATGACAAGATGGTATATCATATTTGTAAGAACTTCCTATGGGAACGTGACTGTTCAGTTGTAGTTAATGATCCTTGCAATTCTGTTCAAAACCACTTTTTTTTTTTTTGCCTGATGGTCGCTTCATGGACTGGCATTGTTTTCAAGCTTATGGTTGAGAATCCTTGGTTAATTCCATGTTTGCAAAATAGCTATTTGTTTTAGTCTGACCTTTTTTTGCTTATATGCATGGAGGTATTTTTTATGGTATCTTTAAAAGAGAACTTTCTAAAATTTGAGATTTTTTATTGTATATATGCCATGTAATAGTGACAGTTTATTTTGCAACACTTAGTAGAAATAGACTAGAATATAGATCATCAACATAAGGTATACTTTTTTATTACCAATGCTTAGTTCATTTTTCTAAATGGGGGAAAAGGTACAAATGTGTGGGGGAAAAAATAGAGGGGGGAGTGGAGAGGAGACACATGTAAGTTAGTAAAGAGTAAGAAGAATGAGTGTAATTATGCAATTTTGGGAAAGGAAGCCTTAAATCCTGAGATCTGGAATAGGAAATCACTGATTTATTAAATAAATAATTATTGATAATATAAGAGGCACTATGCTGGTAAGTTTAGAAGTAAAAAAAAATGATCAAGGTCCCTCTCTTCATGAAGCTTATAGTCTAATAAGAAAAGCAGGCTAAACAAATACTCATACAAATAAATATACATTTGCAAACTATGATTTAAAAAACCCGAGATATTTAATAAGATCACATTAAGGAGACCTGATTTAGATATAAAGGAGAGGCCAGGGAAAATGTTTCTGTTGAAGGACTTTTTTTTTTTTGTTTTTTTATTTTTTTATTTTTTTTTATTTTTATTTTTTTTATTTTAATAATTATTTTTTATTGAAGGGTAGTTGACACACAGTATTACATTACATGAGTTTCAAGTGTACAACACAGTGGTAGAACATTTATATACATAATTCTAGGTTCCAGCTATCACCCTACCAGGCTGTTACAATATCTTGACTATATTCCTTATGCTATACATTACATCCCGGTTACTTATTTATTTTACCACTGGAAGTCTGTCTTTTTTTTTTTTTTTTTTTTTTGAGGGCATCTCTCATATTTATTGATCAAATGGTTGTTAACGACAATAAAATTCTGTATAGGGGAGTCAATGCTCAATGCACAATCATTATTCCACCCCAAGCCTAATTTTTGTCAGTCTCCAATCTTCTGAGGCATAACAAACAAGTTTTTACATGTAGAACAAATTCTTACATAATGAATAAGTTACATAGTGAACAGTACAAGGGCAGTCATCACAGAAACTTTCGGTTTTGCTCATACATTATGAACTATAAACAGTCAGTTCAAATATGAATACTGATTTGGTTTTTATACTTGATTTATATGTGGATACCACATTTCTCTCTTTATTATTATTATTTTTAATAAAATGCTGAAGTGGTAGGTAGATACAAGATAAAGGTAGAAAACATAGTTTAGTGTTGTAAGAGAGCACATGTAGATGATCAGGTGTGTGCCTGTAGACTATGTGTTAATCCAAGCTAGACCAGGGCAATAAAACATCCACGTATGCAGAAGATTTCTCTCAGAACGGGGGGGTGAGGTTCTAAGCCTCACCTCTGTTGATCCCCAATTTCTCACCTGATGGCCCCCCTGCGACTGTGCCTGTCTTAGGTTGTTCCTCCCTTGAGGAATCTTACCCGTCTCTGGCTAACCAGTCATCTTCCGGGGCCATACAGGGAAATGTGAAGTTGGTAAGTGAGAGAGAAGCCTTATTGTTTGAAAAAGTTAGCTTTTTACTTCTTTGCATATTTATGCCCTGTGGCTTCTATGCCCAGCGTTTGTCTTGAGGTATCTTTACCACTTGGAAGAATTATGATACTCGGTAAATTTGATATGAGGCACGAATTCTATTTAAGGGTTGTAATTAGGAAGGAAGAAGAAAAGCTATAGAAGTAGCAGGCGGAAGAAAACATGGGAAGATTGATTATTTCTTTGATATATCTTCTTGTAGAGTAACTTCAGCATGTATAGGTTTTAAGCTACTACTTAAATTGCACACACACATTAACATAATAGGAGTATAGTTACATAACCAAAGCATATCTGTAATTACCAGCCATCTGCAGTGAAACCAAGAAAACCAGTTAGGCACCTTAGGCATTTGTGAAAACTTATCTATGATAAGGTGGATATTGTCCAAATGAACTTGAACAGTCTGAGAGAAATCAGACAAATTAAAACAACCCATTCCTGGGGAATGTTCACATGCCATATGTTCTTTTAACAATAAATAGTTTGTAGTTGTAAGACTTTGGAGCGCTACAATTTGCACTTCTCCAAATTCTTGGTTGAGTTCCAACAGTATAGATCCAGTCCAATTTTGTTGTTTTACTGTATGCACAGGCCAGCTTAGATATCTCCTTCCTCATTCCCATGGCAGGTCCAGGAACTGGTGGGATGAGTGCATCTACAGCTGTAGCAGTGCGTGGATCTTTGTTGGGGTTTTTTGATGATCATCTTCTGGCATGAGTCTTCCAGAGGGTGCAGATGTTGGAAGTTCTTTTTCATATCATATCTTAGTTCATTTTCGGGGTAGCCCAATTAGGCTTTGATCCTCTGTATAAACACAAACAGACCCTTTGTCTACACTTTTATATGCCCTTTATACCCTTGTGTAGGACTCATTGGAGGTTACCACACAGGAACTGCCCTTTTTTTTTTTTTTTTTTTTTTTTGCTATCACTAATCTACACTTACATGACGAATATTATGTTTACTAGGCTCTCCCCTATACCAGGTCTCCCCTATAAACCCCTTTACAGTCACTGTCCATCAGCATAGCAAAATGTTGTAGAATCACTACTTGCCTTCTCTGTGTTGTACAGCCCTCCCTTTTCTCCTACCCCCCCATGCATGTTAATCTTAATACCCCCCTACTTCTCCCCCCCTTATCCCTCCCTACCCACCCATCCTCCCCAGTCCCTTTCCCTTTGGTACCTGTTAGTCCATTCTTAAGTTCTGTGATTCTGCTGCTGTTTTGTTCCTTCAGTTTTTCCTTTGTTCTTATATTCCACAGATAAGTGAAATCATTTGGTATTTCTCTTTCTCCGCTTGGCTTGTTTCACTGAGCATAATACCCTCCAGCTCCATCCATGTTGCTGCAAATGATTGGATTTGCCCTTTTCTTATAGCTGAGTAGTATTCCATTGTGTATATGTACCACATCTTCTTTATCCATTCATCTATTGATGGACATTTAGGTTGCTTCCAATTCTTGGCTATTGTAAATAGTGCTGCAATAAACATAGGGGTGCATCTGTCTTTCTCAAACTTGATTGCTGCATTCTTAGTGTAAATTCCTAGGAGTGCAATTCCTGGGTCAAATGGTAAGTCTGTTTTGAGCATTTTGATGTACCTCCATACTGCTTTCCACAATGGTTGAACTAACTTACATTCCCACCAGCAGTGTAGGAGGGTTCCCCTTTCTCCACAGCCTCGCCAACATTTATTGTTGTTTGTCTTTTGGATGGCAGCCATCCTTACTGGTGTGAGGTGATACCTCATTGTAGTTTTAATTTGCATTTCTCTGATAATTAGAGATGTGGAGCATCTTTTCATGTGTCTGTTGGCCATCTGTATTTCTTTTTTGGAGAACTGTCTGTTCAGTTCCTCTGCCCATTTTTTAATTGGGTTATTTGTTTTTTGTTTGTTGAGGCGTGAGAGCTCCTTATATATTCTGGATGTCAAGCCTTTATCGGATGTGTCATTTTCAAATATATTCTCCCATACTGTAGGGATCCTTCTTGTTCTATTGATGGTGTCTTTTGCTGTACAGAAGCTTTTCAGCTTAATATAGTCCCACTTACTCATTTTTGCTGTTGTTTTCCTTGCCCGGGGAGATATGTTCAAGAAGAGGTCACTCATGTTTATGTCTAAGAGGTTTTCGCCTATGTTTTCTTCCAGGAGTTTAATGGTTTCATGGCTTACATTCAGGTCTTTGATCCATTTTGAGTTTACTTTTGTATATGGGGTTAGACGATGGTCCAGTTTCATTCTCCTACATGTAGCTGTCCAGTTTTGCCAGCACCATCTGTTGAAGAGACTGTCATTTCGCCATTGTATGTCCATGGCTCCTTTATCAAATATTAATTGACCATATATGTCTGAGTTAATGTCTGGATTCTCTAGTCTGTTCCATTGGTCTGTGGCTCTGTTCTTGTGCCAGTACCAAATTGTCTTGATTACTATGGCTTTATAATAGAGCTTGAAGTTGGGGAGTGAGATCCCCCCTACTTTATTCTTCTTTCTCAGGATTGCTTTGGCTATTCGGGGTCTTTGGTGGTTCCATATGAATTTTTGAATTATTTGATCCAGTTCATTGAAGAATGTTGCTGGTAGTTTCATAGGGATTGCATCAAATCTGTATATTGCTTTGGGCAGGATGGCCATTTTAACGATATTAATTCTTCCTAGCCACGAGCATGGGATGAGTTTCCATCTGTTAGTGTCCCCTTTAATTTCTCTTAAGAGTGACTTGTAGTTTTCAGAGTATAAGTCTTTCACTTCTTTGGTTAGGTTTATTCCTAGGTATTTTATTTTTTTTGATGCAATTGTGAATGGAGTTGTTTTCCTGATTTCTCTCTCTGTTGGTTCATTGTTAGTATATAGGAAAGCCACAGATTTCTGTGTGTTGATTTTGTATCCTGCAACTTTGCTGTATTCCGATATCAGTTCTAGTAGTTTTGGGGTGGAGTCTTTAGGGTTTTTTATGTACAGTATCATGTCATCTGCAAATAGTGACAGTTTAACTTCTTCTTTACCAATCTGGATTCCTTGTATTTCTTTATTTTGTCTGATTGCCGTGGCTAGGACCTCCAGTACTATGTTAAATAACAGTGGAGAGAGTGGGCATCCCTGTCTAGTTCCCGATCTCAGAGGAAATGCTTTCAGCTTCTCGCTGTTCAATATAATGTTGGCTCTGGGTTTATCATAGATGGCCTTTATTATGTTGAGGTACTTGCCCTCTATTCCCATTTTGCTGAGAGTTTTTAACATGAATGGATGTTGAACTTTGTCAAATGCTTTTTCAGCATCTATGGAGATGATCATGTGGTTTTTGTCTTTCTTTTTGTTGATGTGGTGGATGATGTTGATGGACTTTCGAATGTTGTACCATCCTTGCATCCCTGGAATGAATCCCACTTGGTCATGGTGTATGATCCTTTTGATGTATTTTTGAATTCGGTTTGCTAATATTTTGTTGAGTATTTTTGCATCTACGTTCATCAGGGATATTGGTCTGTAGTTTTCTTTTTTGGTGGGGTCTTTGCCTGGTTTTGGTATTAGGGTGATGTTAGCTTCATAGAATGAGTTTGGGAGTATCCCCTCCTCCTCTATTTTTTGGAAAACTTTAAGGAGAATGGGTATTATGTCTTCCCTGTATGTGTGATAAAATTCCGAGGTAAATCCATCTGGCCCGGGGGTTTTGTTCTTTGGTAGTTTTTTGATTACCTCTTCAATTTCGTTGCTGGTAATTGGTCTGTTTAGATTTTCTGTTTCTTCCTGGGTCAATCTTGGAAGGTTATATTTTTCTAGGAAGTTGTCCATTTCTCCTAGGTTTCCCAGCTTGTTAGCATATAGGTTTTCATAGTATTCTCCAATAATTCTTTGCATTTCCGTGGGGTCCGTCGTGATTTTTCCTTTCTCGTTTCTGATACTGTTGATTTGTGTTGACTCTCTTTTCTTCTTAATAAGTCTGGCTAGAGGCTTATCTATTTTGTTTATTTTCTCGAAGAACCAGCTCTTGGTTTCATTGATTTTTGCTATTGTTTTATTCTTCTCAATTTTATTTATTTCTTCTCTGATCTTTATTATGTCCCTCCTTCTGCTGACCTTAGGCCTCATCTGTTCTTCTTTTTCCAATTTCGATAATTGTGACATTAGACCATTCATTTGGGATTGCTCTTCCTTTTTTAAATATGCTTGGATTGCTATATACTTTCCTCTTAAGACTGCTTTTGCTGTGTCCCACAGAAGTTGGGGCTTAGTGTTGTTGTTGTCATTTGTTTCCATATATTGCTGGATCTCCATTTTGATTTGGTCATTGATCCATTGATTATTTAGGAGCGTGTTGTTAAGCCTCCATGTGTTCGTGAGCCTCTTTGCTTTCTTTGTACAGTTTATTTCTAGTTTTATGCCTTTGTGGTCTGAAAAGTTGGTTGGTAGGATTTCAATCTTTTGGAATTTTCTGAGGCTCTTTTTGTGGCCTAGTATGTGGTCTATTCTGGAGAATGTTCCATGTGCACTTGAGAAGAATGTATATCCCGCTGCTTTTGGATGTAGAGTTCTATAGATGTCTATTAGGTCCATCTGCTCTACTGTGTTGTTCAGTGCTTCCGTGTCCTTACTTATTTTCTGCCCAGTGGATCTATCCTTTGGGGTGAGTGGTGTGTTGAAGTCTCCTAGAATGAATGCATTGCAGTCTATATCCCCCTTTAGTTCTGTTAGTATTTGTTTCACATATGCTGGTGCTCCTGTGTTGGGTGCATATATATTTAGAATGGTTATATCCTCTTGTTTGACTGAGCCCTTTATCATTATGTAGTGTCCTTCTTTATCTCTTGTTACTTTCTTTGTTTTGAAGTCTATTTTGTCTGATATTAGTACTGCAACCCCTGCTTTCTTCTCACTGTTGTTTGCTTGAAATATGTTTTTCCATCCCTTGACTTTTAGTCTGTACATGTCTTTGGGTTTGAGGTGAGTTTCTTGTAAGCAGCATATAGATGGGTCTTGCTTTTTTATCCATTCTGTTACTCTGTGTCTTTTGATTGGTGCATTCAACCCATTAACATTTAGGGTGACTATTGAAAGATATGTACTTATTGCCATTGCAGGCTTTAAATTCGTGGTTACCAAAGGTTCAAGGTTAGCCTCTTTAGTATCTTACTGCCTAACTTAGCTCGCTTATTGAGCTGTTATATACACTGTCTGGAGATTCTTTTCTTCTCTCCCTTCTTGTTCCTCCTCCTCGATTCTTCATATGTTGGGTGTTTTGTGCTGTGCTCTTTCTAGGAGTGCTCCCATCTAGAGCAGTCCCTGTAAGATGTTCTGTAGAGGTGGTTTGTGGAAAGCAAATTCCCTCAGCTTTTGTTTGTCTGGGAATTGTTTAATCCCACCGTCATATTTGAATGATAGTCGTGCTGGATGCAGTATCCTTGGTTCAAGGCCCTTCTGTTTCATTGTATTAAATATATCATGCCATTCTCTTCTGGCCTGTAGGGTTTCTGTTGAGAAATCTGACGTTAGCCTGATGGGTTTCCCTTTATAGGTGACCTTTTTCTCTCTAGCTGCCTTTAACACTCTTTCCTTGTCCTTGATCTTTGCCATTTTAATTATTATGTGTCTTGGTGTTGCCCTTCTTGGATCCTTTCTGTTGGGGGTTCTGTGTATTTCCGTGGTCTGTTTGATTACTTCCTCCCCCAGTGTGGGGAAGTTTTCAGCAATTATTTCTTCTAAGATACTTTCCATCTCTTTGCCTCTCTCTTCTTCTTCTGGGACCCCTATAATACGGATATTGCTCCTTTTAGATTGGTCACACAGTTCTCTTAATATTGTTTCATTCCTGGAGATCCTTTTGTCTCTCTCTATGTCAGCTTCCATGCGTTCCTGTTCTCTGATTTCAGTTCCATCAATGGCCTCTTGCATTCTATCCATTCTGCTTATAAACCCTTCCAGAGTTTGTTTCATTTCTGCGATCTCCTTTCTGGCATCTGTGATCTCTTTCCGGACTTCATCCCATTTTTCTTGCGTATTTCTCTGCATCTCTGTCAGCATGTTTATGATTCTTATTTTGAATTCTTTGTCAGGAAGACTGGTTAGGTCTGTCTCTTTCTCTGGTGTTGTCTCTGTGATCTTTGTCTGCCTGTAGCTTTGCCTTTTCATGGTGATAGGAATAGTCTGCAGAACTGGGACGAGTGACGGCTGGAAGGACTTCCTTTCTTGTTGGTTTGTGGCCCTCCTCTCCTGGGAGAACAGCGGCCTCTAGTGGCTTGTGCTGCGCAGCTGCGCGCAGACAGGGTTTCTGCTTCCTGCCCGGCTGCTATGGAGTTAATCTCCGCTGTTGCTGTGGGCGTGGCCTGGCTCGGGCAGCTACTCCAAAATGGTGGAGTCGCGTTGGAGCAGGAGCTGCTGGGAGGCTATTTATCTCCGTAAGGGGCCTCCCTGCTCCCTGCAGCCCAGGGGTTAGGGTGCCCAGAGATCCCGGATTCCCTACTTCTGGATTAAGTGGCCCGCCCTGCCCCTTTAAGACTTCCAAAAAGCACCCGCCAAAACAAAACAACGACCACAAAAAAAAACAAGAAAAAAAATTTTTTTTAATTAAAAAAAAAAAAAATTTTTTTTAATTAAAAAAAAAAAAAGGTGGTCGTTCGTTTTTCTTTATTCTCCGGTGCCAGCCTCAGGCCTCTGCTCACCGGTCTTTCTGCCCTGTTTCCCTAATATTGGGGTCCCTGTCCCTTTAAGACTTCCAAAAAGCGCTCGCCAAAACAAAGCAGCAAAAAAGCAAAAAAAAAAAAATGGTCGCGCGCTTTTCTTATGTCCTCTGTCTCCCAGCCTCCAGTGCCTGCTCACTGTTCTTGCTGCCCTGTTTTCCCAGTATCGAGGGCCCTGCACTCTGGCCCGGATGGCTGGGGCTGGGTGTTCGGCAGCCCTGGGCTCCGTCTCCCTCCCGCTCTGCCTGCTCTTCTCCCGCCGGGAGCTGGGGGGAGGGGCGCTCGGCTCCCGCGGGGCCGGGGCTTGTATCTTACCCCCTTCGCGAGGCGCTGGGTTCTCTCAGGTGTGGATGTGGTCTGGATATTGTCCTGTGTCCTCTGGTCTTTATTCTAGGAAGGGTTGTCTTTGTTATATTTTCATAGATATATGTTGTTTTGGGAGGAGATTTCCGCTGCTCTACTCACGCCGCCATCTTCCGCCCCACTGTTGAAGGACTTTTAAGCTGCGACCTAAAAAGTGACTTATAGCTGGCTAACTACAGAGGAGAAAGAGCTTTTCAGGTGAAACAAACAGAAAAGGGCATGGGGTCTTTAAGAAATTGAAAGAGGGTCAGTGTGACAAGTGCAGAGGATGAGGGGAGAGGTGAGGGTCTTTGTCCATATGGGGTAAAAACTTGGAATTTCTCCTTAGAAGACACCTGAGAGTTTACAGTTGAAAATGTCACGATCAGATTTGATTTTTAATATTCACTCTAGCTAAGGTATGGGAAACGGATAAGGAGGACAAGAGAGATGATAGGAACATTAAAAAAAACCCACTATGTGAGATACTGAATGGCCCCTTGCCTAAATCTTCCATACCTGCCTATCACTAATGCCTAAAACTTACTTCCTTTGGGTTGTGATATTAAAACCCCCCCTAATGTGTTATGGAGTGGGATGATAATATAATGCACCCTAATATGAAGAAGTAATTCCTCTTCCAAGCTGCTGGTGGCAGAGCATATGGGTATAATCACTTTAAAAAGGATCTGTTGTGACTTCAGCTCTATTAGCTCAATTAGTAATGATTATCTTAAAAAACAAAACAAACCTGAAGCAAATATGGCAAAATAATGACATTGGTTAAATGTGTATTGTGGTACACTGGGAATTATTATATTTTATTTAAGTTGCAAGTATAGAAGTAAGAACAGAAATATTTTGTAATTAAAAAGTAAAATCCTTTTTCTAACAGAAAGGCAATAGAGCCAGAGAAGACGGGAAAAGCAAAGGCGGGGACCACGTGGTGGGCAGTTTAGAGCCTCCCCGCTTTCAAAAGATAAGTTCTGGTTCTATCAAGCATTGGCTGTCTGTGTTCAGACTGTAACTTCATTTTAGGGAAGTTTAGATATTCTAAATATTCATTTTTTTCACATATCCTACTCTAGTGGGGGTGATACTGTGATAGAAAGAAATGAAAAAAACCTTAAAATATAATCCCAGCATTGAAGATGTTGCCAAGAACAATTCTACGGGCCGGTGTGAATTATGCAACACAACTGCCCTGTCTGGAGTTAGTTATCAGTTTTTTGTGGGGGTGGGGAGCAAAGAATTAGATTGGGATACTTGAGGGACCTCAACTGTATCTATAATGTTTCATTTCCCTAAGAAAAAAAGATCTGAAACAAATACAGCCAAACATTAAGCTATGGCAAAGTGAATGGTAAGTTACATTTGTGATTGTTAAATGGTGTTCTATCCTTGTTTCCATTAAATATTTCATAATAAATATAATCTTTGAGACTTCTTAGGAGGGAATTTAGTAAAGGTCTTTCATTTTCTATGACTATAGCTGTAACAGAGGTGCAAATATGAATGCCTGCAAATGCCATGTAAGGCCCCCAATTTAAAAATGTTCGTTTTAATATTAAGTTTTTTAGTCTGTTTTCATTTCTTACATGTGTTATATGAAATATATTATTGTTGGTAGACAACATGGGTGAGCTGGAAAGTACATGTTTACCTAGTTGCCTGTGATAAGATAGCAAGTTACTTGCATTCTTGTTCTTTACATTGGAGAAAGAGCATCGAAGTCCTTTTGTCTTTCAATGTCAATGTCTTTTCGTTGTTTTAATCTTCAGGAATTATTCTCATTTATTTGTTAATCACAGAACAGTTTTCAAATATAATTAAAATAAAGCACACTTAAAAATAAGCATTGTTTCAGAATAGTGTATTTTCATAGTCCTATACCAAGAAGATGAAGTCCTCAATAGGACAACTTTACATTTACTCCATTTGATCTTGAAGATTAGCAGACAATATCAAAGGTTTGTTCATATTGCTCAAACTTGATGCTTATCTTAATATTAGTAGCCCTAAAGTAGAAATACCAAACACAGAAGCTTCCAGAAGAGATTCCTAAGAGTTTCTCACTTTTGCAGCAGCCAGTCACCTCTGTCTTCTCACTTTTGGTTCTACTCTTAAAGTCCAAGTATTCCCTTAACAAATAATGATACCAAGCTGCCTGAAGCTAACATCCCTGTGATCCAGAGGAGAGTTGGGCATTAAAGCAAACATCATCAGTTTTTTAAGAAATGGAAAAGCATTTGTTACAGATGCAAATGGTAAGGGATCATGGGTGCTTGGCTTCAATCTCTCTGAAACTGGGGACATTTTAAATGAAAATCAGCTCAAAAATAAAGTTCTCTTGAGGAAAGAAAGGCTCGACTATTTGGAAACATGCTTCCCTTTCCTAACCTGTACCTCCCATGCCCTATTGAAATAAAGACAGGATCGATTTCACCAAGGACAAGGGAGCAGTGACGTGTTAAATCCAAAGTTCTCAAGAATTCGATTTATCTGTTTAAACTGAAACCCTTATTTCCTTTTGTTGGTAATCAGGACATGCTACTTCAAAATGTGGCACCTTTACATACTGAATATTGTTAGCGGAAGGAGTTTGAGGAAACAGCAGAAGTAGGAAGGTCCCTCGGACCTTCTCCTTGCCCTTTCCTTCTGAAACAGGTCATAAACCTTCATGTGAGAGGTGCCCTTCCTGGACCCAGATTAAATGAGCACCCTTCTCTACAGAAACAGGGACCCTGAAAGTACCAGCACAAACAGGCCCTGCTAAGTTCCTCCCAGTTTGCTACGATTAGTTTATGCTCTCTCATCTGTCATAATTCTACATGACTGCCCTGTCTTTATCAAACCTAGCATAACACTGCTCAGATCTGTTTCTGTGGGTCTTCATTTCCTTATGAAGGCTTCAGTGTCCTGTAAAATTTATATTCAATAAACTTGTATGCATTTCTCCTGTTAACTCCACCTTTGTCAGTTCAATTTTCAGACCCAGCCAAGGACCTGAGGGTTAAGGAAAACTTTTTCCTCCCCTACACTTTTTTTACTATGAGAAACTTTAGCATTTTTAAAAATGTGATTCATGGTAAATTGAACACTGCATGAAGTTTCTCCCTCCCTTTTTCTTTTACTCAGCAATATTTAAATGAGAGTACTGAAAGAAAAAATAAATAACCTTAGTTTTTCTTAAATTTCCATTTGACAGTAGACAGAATCCCTATTTCACAATTTTTTTTTTTTTAAAAAAAGAACCATACTGCCTGTATTACATATTGTATATATAGCAGCAGAGATCAACTTTTCATTTCTTTTGTTACTAGAATTATTATTAGTGGATTAAGAGCTTACTGTTAATTGGCATATTGAATCACTTTCCCAAAGTTATTTCAAACATATCAGTATATTAAGCTGAATTGGTTCCTATCTAAATAGAATTTTGTGGTAGATTATTTTCTAACAGGAATAAGGTACTCATTTAAAAAGAAAGATCTAGATATGTGTAACAAGTCCTTAGAAGTAGGCAAGATGGTGTTTTGATGCCATTAATTACTTTTGATTATCAAACTGCTGTATTCATGCTAATTGCTAAATCCTGTGGGATCTCACTAAGATGAGATACAGTCAAGTATAGACAATAAAGCCCCAAATCAGCAGAGGTGGTGATTTTAACATCTTGAATACCATATTTAAAGGTAGGTTATAGTCACAATGTTAAGTTAGTAGAGGCCGAAACCATTCATTAAAGAATAACTGGTCTGGGGGGAGAGGAGCAGGCAGAAGGAAGTTAACTTGTTGGTTTCCCCTTTAGGTCCCTTCCAGTCCCAGAACATCACCGATTCCACTTCTAGATCTCTATGGGGAAAATTAAGCTGGAAATTGTGTAATTAAGATTATAAGTTTACTTTCTTTCAGTTCACCTGAATAATGGACACAAAGCCATTTGTCTTTCTTCGACCCCAAGGCTTGTCAGCCTGGACTGATGAAAAAGGACATTGTGAGAGAAGATTGAGAGAAAGCAGCAAAGAGAAGGTAGAGGGACAGAGAGTCCATCAGAAGGCAAAGGGAGAGAAGTGGTGAGAGAGAGAAAATAAGAGACAGCTTGAGGGGGAGAGTGAGCAAAAGAGAGAAATTTGAGAAAGGCAATGATCATTTTCCAAGTAGAAACCTACCATGTTTGAGAACCACCCAAAGCTCAACTTATGCTATTAAATAGGTGCCACATTAGGCAAAGGTGATGCTTAAAAGCCCATGCTTTTCCTGAATGATGACAACAGGAAGTGAAGTGGAGGCTTGGTGTAACAGACTGAGTCTGGACCTGAGAGAAACTTAGCTGAATTTTGTGATCAGTAGATGCTAAAAATGAATTCCTTGAAATCACCTGCAAAGGTACCACATGGAAATCGTGACGATGCTTCCTCTAGGACATAGGCATCCTAAGAACCTTTGCAGAGCAGCAGAATTTTAGAAAACACATTAATGAAATTGGGCATGATTAAATGGAAGTGTGTCTCCTGTTTGGTTTTATTTAAATGAGTCTATCTCTTGAAATGGATCCATTCCCATTTCTCACCATCTTAGCAGTAGATGCCATTGCAGTGGGGACCAAGTGCTCCCTTTCCAATTTAATAGGAAATCAAAAGTGCAGAGCCGCCTGCACAGATGAAAACTAACAACTCTGAAGGATGACCCTTCAATGGAAATGCATTATGGGACAGGCCATGTGTTTTCCTAGAATTCACATTTTAACCCCAGAGTGGTTCCCTGTACTTTATCTTAGTAAAGTCTCCGCTTATGTTAGACCTTACATAGTGTCAGCAGTGGGGAAACAAGAATTGTCTGAGCCCAGGTTTCTCTAAGACCTCATATTCTCAAAGTGGATATTATAGGTGTAAAGACCAGTGAAGTTGATAATGAAATAGCAAGTATTCCTTTAGGATTTTGATGTCAGAGAAAGGAACTCATCATCTCTATTGCCAAGAAGCTGTCAAATATGCCTTAATTATGATTAATAACATACAAATACCTGGGAAGATTTTTTTCTGTCTCATGCTGACTTTCTTAAAATGCCTCTTTGCTTAATATTATCTCAGCGGCCAATGCAGCTATAGCTGTAGGGACAGACTAGGATGGTGTCTGTGGTGTTTATAAAACATTTGTATTTGGCTAAACAAGTCAGGTTCCAACATTTCTTCATGTATGTATTTTTTCTTTGCAGTTGCTAATTTTACAGTGAAAAAAGTGTTTGGGTGGATAATTTTAATCTTTGTTTAAGTGAACTGTCTGATTTTAAAGCAAACCAGTAAATATTTTCTATTGTTTACTCTTGAAGAAGACGGTAATCATTATGCTTCTGAAGTGAGCAGTTTGATCTTAGAGGAGGAAAAGTGGGGAGTAATGATGGGATTGATGTAGGAGTTGAGAAAGAAGCACATATTGTGAATTGTAGCAGAACGGGTATCATGGAGCTGTCTTGGTAGTTGTAGTATAGGAAACAACACTGGTCGATGATAACTGCAAAAACCAGAAACCATTTATGGTAGAGTCCTATATAATGATGCATATTTAGGTCTGCATTCAGAAGTATGTATGTTGAAAGAGGATATTAGAGTTGTACATGAATTTTGTACAGGTTCTGACTTTTTTTAGTTTAGACGTATCTTTTGCTTATCCTTGTTCACATTCCCAGAGAGTTCTCTATTTGCAAAGGTGCTTTATTCTGGTTTTACTAGTTATTCCCAATGCTAATGCTAATACACACCTGATATCATTCTATTGTTTAGGTAAAGTTAACAGGCTTCAGAATTCAGCGAGTTGATGGCTGTATCTCTGGCTTAATTAGACAGTTTAAGCTCTAATTGGCTGGTGTTAAGTCAATCAATCAGTGAAACAGTTGCATATTCACTCACTGGGAATTGTGGGAGCAATTGATCTAGTTGGTGCCAGACACTTCAGGAGAAATAGCTTGTTCAGAGCAGAACTGCCCATTGTAAAGTGCCCTAATAGTAGGTGTCCATGAACATCTGGCCAAGTATGGTATGCATCTCAGCCTTTCCTTGGGCAGAGTTCGAGGAAAAGCAGATTGTCCTGTTCCTTGTCCTAGAGATGAAAACGTGGTATAATTACATGTATTTGTTCATCAAGATGGAGACAAAGGTGACTGTCAATTATATAACAAAAGCTGCCTTGGCAAGGGTAGCAAAGGCAAATCAGAATACCTAGCCACGATGACGAGGCTGCTGTGTGGTCAAGCGTGCTGGAATGCGGGTGCCCGAGCCAGCATAACCGCTCAAATTCTCACCTACTGGGTTGTGAGTTTCTTGAGGACTCTCACAGTGCATTTTTATCTCTCTCACAGTGTCTATTCCAGAGCCACATGTGCCATGTTTACTGAATAAATACATGAAAACACTTAATTCCAATAGTGAAAAACCGCTGCTCAAAACGGGTATTTATTTTCAAAGCCAGTTTTATCCAGTCATTAAACAAAAAGCCATTTCCTTGTTTTCAATATGGAAACTCAGTATGTACTACCTCAGGCTTAACATTTATCATCTGAATGATCATCTACCTTATTCTACTTTACTCTCCAAGTATGAGTTCTAAGCCATGTCCCCAGGTTAATTCTCCCCTGCCTAGAATAGGTGCAAGAATGATCTTGATATGGGGATGGACTCTCAGGGCAATTGAAGGGACTGTGGCTATTTGGCTGCATAAAATTCTGATGTGTGTGAAAAAAGCCAGCCAAGACACAATGCTCATAAATTTGGGAGATCAATAATGGCTTCATGCAGCTTCATAATGAATTCTTCCCACTTCTGTGACTGTTTTAAAATTTTCCTATTTGAAACTTAAATAAAAGGACCAGCTATATAGCTGCTATTCTCACTTTGTACAATTTGATGCACAGACTTATAGGACTGCCAGATACTCTAAAGGCCATTTTGTCTCTACTCTTTTATTTTGCTGAAAAGGAAACTGAGCGTATGGTGGTAAAGGGCTTACATAGGTCAGTTGTTAATAGAGCTGATGCAAGATGCCAGTTACCATCAGAGACTTATTTTCCATTTCTTTGGCTATTTTGAAGATGGTACTTTGGGTATTACCTTCAAGGAGTGAGTAAATAGGTTGTTGAAAAGACAAACATTCTAACCAACACTGTAGCCCTGGGGTTGTGCCATGTAAACTGAATCAGGTGTCCTGATAAATAAATCTAGAAGTCAACAGTAGCCTAAATATCCAGACAATCGAAGAAAATAGTTTTTTAATGTAGTCTTGAATTTTCTTCTAGTTGATTTTGGGATGTTAGATCAATTTAGTTTGTAACACCAGAAAGTCCCTATACGATCTGGCCCCTGCCAACCCTGCTGAGCATTTCTGACATTTTCCTCCTACTTCACTTCAGTGCCGCTATCCTTGCTTTTCTGACTCTTCAAAATGCCACACAATTGTTCCCACCTCCAAGCCTTTGAACTTGCTGTTTCCTCCATCTGGAACTCACTGTCTTCCATATCTTCATAAGCTTTTATTTGTCATCATTATTATCATTTTTAATTAGTTTTATTTTTTGCTTGACGTAATTTTAGGTTCACACAAAACTGAGCTGAAGGTACAGAGATTTCCCGTGCCTCACATTGATGCATCACTATCACTCAGTCCATAATCTGTGTTAGGTTCACTCTTGGTGTGGCACATTCTGTGGGTCTGGGTAAGTGTATAGTGACACGTGCCCTACAGTATCACACAGAGCAGCTTTGCTGACCTAGAAACCCTCTGTGCTTTGCCTTTTCACCAGTCCTTCCCCCTCTCCAACCCCTGCTAATTATTTTTTAAACCTTGGTTCACATATTACCTTTCCAGAGTAGCCTTTTCTCAGCAGCCTAGCCAAAATAGCAACCTTGTCTTACCCCATTTTCTACCCCTTACTCTCTTATTTTCTTTATAGCATTTACTAATAAGGGAAATTACCAATTTGGCTATGTTTTTTCCTACCTCTCTCCATTATAAGATCCCTGAGTAGAATATATTGCCCGATGCTCTATCCTTCAGCTCCTAGAATAGTTCTGACAAATGGTAGGTCCTCAATAAATATTTCTGGACTATATGGATCTACTGGGTTTCTTTAATGTGTCAGGGACTGTGGTGGTTATACAAAGACAAGCCAGGCACAACCCCTTCCCTAAAGGAGCTTATAGCTTGGGTCGGGGGGAGACAGTCGCATTTACAGTGACTTTAGAAGTACCGTGATTAAGCATCATGACACGAGAACCAAGTGAAGGACCATCTAACTCAGACGGGGGAATCAAAGGAGCTTTCCTAGAGGAAATAATACATGGACTAAGCCTTGAAGAACAAGGAAGACTTAGCCTGGGGAGTAGATGCTGTCAGTGTCCCACCCGCAACCCCTTGGCATTCACTTTTAGGATGTTCCCTGACCCACCAGTTCTAACTTGTCTTGAGAGCTTGCCCTTGATGGTAGAGCAAGCTCAGTCAGTGCAAGGGCAGGCTGGAAGTGCTGGGGAGTTCAGTACCTGTCAGGAGCAGTCCCCAGTCAATGACTAATGGGAGCAGGTAATAAACACCCTTTGGGGAGCCGAGCAATCCGAGATGCATTCTGTACTGCCTCTCAGAGATCCCCAGGAGAATTGAGCCTCCGCTGCTCACAGTTTGCACTCATTGGGTTCCATCTCTTCTGTATCTCTTATCCCACACCCCCCATCTATGCTTCCTGGGCTCACCTCCAAAATAAATTACTTTTCCTCAAGTGCTTGTTTTAGGTTCTGATTCTGGGGAAATACAACTTAAGTCATCTGGCAAAGGAAAAAGAGCCAGGGCATTCTAGACAAAAACAATGGCTTTTGTAAAAGCCCAGACTTGGAAAAAGGCCTGACATATTTAAAGAATAATGGAAATTAATTGTGGATTAATTGTGAGGTGAGAGGCAGGGAGTAGCAGATGAGGCTGGAAAAATATTGGACTGGCTCATTTGCCTCTTGTATGGATTTTTCTAAGAATAGTTGTGGTAGATTTACACTAATATAGTTCTCCCTGTGTGAACAGGAAGAAAGAATACACACACACACACACACACACACACACACACACATATATACAAAATATATTTAACTGAGGTTTTTCTAAGTGATGAAATCTGCAGTTTTGGAATGGAGCCAAAGTACCTGGCTTTTGCTAGGAATTGCCCCTATAATCTTGTTCTCCTTTAGACTTGTCTCACCAAGTGCATTAATTAGACACAGGGCAGTAACACTGGCAAATTACGATTTTGTACGTGAAGTCAGAATGAAAGCAAAAATCAGTCAATATAAAATCATTTGTACCTTGATCTGGAGTTTTCAAATAAAGACCTGTACAGCCTGTCAGGAATAAAATGGCTTCTGCCGGGGCCTTCCCCTGCTGCCCAGCAGATCTGATGGGAAGCAACTATCTGTGGCTTCCAAAGTGTTTTTGGTCCCCACATCCCTGACCTCATGCATTTTTCGAAGGGGAATCTTCAGAGAAACCCATGCTACATTTAACTTTGGGATCTCTCTTGTGGGCTTGTGTCTAACCAGACACAGCCGATCTGAATATTTCCTGCATGCTAAGCAGACCATTGTCAGTCGCTTCCTCTAGGCTAGATTGTTATAAATGCTGTTTATGATCCTGCTATGACAACTGTGAAGGACATGGCAAAGAATTTATCACAGGATTATTCATCCACCAGCAGAATACCTAATAAGATTCTAAATGACCCAAGATGATAATAAGATCTAGCTTGTAGCAATAAGGTATTAATAAACTGCTCTTTTCAATAAGGAAGAGTCCTGGCATCATTACCCTGACATATTTGTTTTGCTTATATTTTCCGAACAAAGTAGGGCTGCTGGATTGAATAGTAAATTTATAAAAACCCCTGATGTATGAAAAATACAACCCACATGAAGTGGAACCCATAGGTTAAAGTCAAGAGCACACTGTTTTCCTATGACATCGGTGAGCCATACTCCCCAGTCATCGATTCTAATTGTTCCGTGCCATTTGCCTTTGTATTTAAAAATTATATAAGAATAATATATCGCCTGCTGTTGGCCACAAGGCCATAATTCAAATGAAGAAATTAAGTAAAATCATAAACCAAGGAAGTGCAGTGTAGATGAATAATGAATGAAACAGGCACACTGAATTCAAAATGAAATCTGGGATTGTGCGGCATGTTCCTGTTTTTAAAATAAAATTATTTAGAGTTAAGTTAATAAAAAATGGATCCTGTTCATTATGACTCAACTATTCCTAGGGAAGAAAGTGGCAGAGAGTCAAGAACCCCTCATTAGTGCATTTTTGAATAGCAGAAGCTGGAAAAGTGACATAAAACTCCATAGTGCCCTGGTTTTGCTTTTCTGCCTTACAGTTTCTCTGTTACAATACTACGCAAGGGGAAGGCCCGATAAGCTTGAAATACTTTTACTTCTTTTCCAGGAAGGTAGCCCTGTACTTTGGAAGGTGTCCTCCAGTGGATTAAATTCATTAGAGCAAATGTCAGCATTGAAATCAGCAATATTCTTTTTTCATTGAGTTATAATGTATATACAATAAAATGCAAAATTCCTAAGTGTATACAGTTCGAAGAGTTTTAAAAAATGAGTTCCTGTGTAACTGTCATTCAAAGTAACTATGGAACATTTTCATTCCCCAGGAAGTTCCCTTGTGCTCCATTCTAGTCAACATTCTCCCATTCTTCAGCCCCAGTGGCCATTGTTCTGATTTCTAGCCCATGGATTAGATTTACTGGTTATTGAACTTCATATAATAGAAACATACAATATACCTTTTTGTCTTTTTTCACTCAACATAATGTTACTTTGAGATGAACTGATATTGTGTCAATTGTTCATTCCTTCCTGTTGCTGTATGGATATACCACATTCTACTTACCCATTCTTTTGTTGATGGACTCGTGGGAGGTCCCAATTTGGGGCCATAATGGATAAAACTGCTGTAAACATTTATGTACCAGTCTTATTATTAACTTGAAATGGATCATGACCTAGATATGAAAGCTAAAACTATAAAACTTCTGGAAAAAATAAAATCTCCACAACCCTAGGGATAGGCAAACATTCCCTAGATAAGATACCAAGAGCTGAAAATACACAACCAGCAAATTAGACTTCATCAAAATTTAAAACTTCTCTTCATGTACAAATCTTTTTGTGGACCTACATTTTTTCATTTACCTTAAGTACCTAGGAGTGGGCTTACGAGGTCATAGGGTAGACGTAGATTTTATTGTGTAAGATACCACCAAGTAGTTCTCCACCTTTTCCATTTTTACACTCTAACAGTGTGGAACAGAATTCTAGAAGCTTCATGGCTTTGCCAACACTTGGTATTGTATATTTCTTTTTATTTTAGCCATTCTGGTGGGTTTGAAATGGCAGCTAAGTGTGGTTTTCACTATCAACAATATTTTTAAACTTAAAAATGACCACATTGGTAGATTCTAACATATACACATTAAGCATATAAAGTAGGACATTTTAATCACAGTATTTTGGACTGCCGTGTCATCTTCACGTTGCCTTTGATCACACTTCTTCCATGTTTGTCTCCAAATCCAGCTCCTTTGCCCGCTGATTAGTCAAACTCATGAAAAAGATTTAGTATTGTTAGCTAAGTATTCCACCTGACCGGCCTAAAAGATACACAACTAAAATGACCTGAAGCCTTAGGGAAATTATTCAAGTTACAATGAGTATTATTTCATGTGTAGGACGAAATATGCTGGAATTCTAAAGCTTCTTTTCTGTTATAGAAGTAGATTCTGCATCTGCACTGGGGCATTGAGTTTAGATGAAAACCGAATGGAAACCACATGCTAGACTTTTCAACAAATTTGATTCTGGACTCTCATTAAAGTAAGAAATGGTAACATTACTCCCTGCTGTCTCCAGGTAATAGCATTCATGGTAAGAGGATCTCTCGGCAAATAAAATAAGGACTTTAACTCCTTTCAACATGAATTTATACACTTTAAGCCCACCATGTGGGGCATGCTTACACATGGGGTGGGGTCTATTGACTTGTAACTGAAATGTCTGTTTTTCACTTATCTGAGGGCATATGAAAATGGTATCCTTTCCTGTTACAGATACCATTTCAGGGTATACTCAGCTGCTTTTCCATGTTGTACCATAAAGGCCAGGAAGCCTCCAAGTGTCTGGGGTTATAGTTCCCCTTTCTGAGAAAAGTGGCCAAAGATTGTTCCATGAATATAAATTGCCCTATGTAGTATGACTTTGCAGCCCTGGCCACAACTGATGGCCTGAAAATTGCTACCTGTCACAAAAGTGCTGAACTATAGACTGAGCATGAGGAAAATGATGATGATAATTATAACAATAACAACAGACATTAATCGAACACTTCATCGCCATCAATTCTATGGTTTGTAGCTTAACATTTTTGTGAAGTGACCCTTAAGATTAAAAAACTTTTTGGATCGCTGTGCTCTGCCACTAGGGGGCAGCATCACTGCTATTGACTTCGGTCCATTGAAAGTGCAATCTGTGCACAGTTCCTTCATCTTCCCAGGTGTATTTTTTTTTTCCATTTAGAATGAATGTTAGGGATCCTCTGGTTAGTACAGCAACTTTATAATTTAATTAACTAGCTTAGTGTCTCATAAATGCTGCCAAATAAGTGATGATAATATAATGTTTTCTCTTTTCAGTCCATTGTTACGTCCTCATTAATTATTCTACTTGTAATAGTTTTACTTCTTGAAGTGTCTACTATCGATAATAAGTTATTAGCACACACTTTCTGTGCTTTATAATTTTATCTCCTAGTCTTCCATCCATTGTATGAGAAGGGGGAGGGGAAGTGCATCTCATACGCTGGGGCACATGGCAGGCAGACACACTGTGACTGCATGGATCTTACAGTTTAGTTGTGGAGATGAAATGTATGCACATCAACTAGACTTATCAGATCTACAACAGGAGTGTTTAGAAAAATCTCCCAGCATGATGGAGAATTTATCAATTTCTTCTTGCAATTTGTTTAAATTTTTTCTTCATATACTTTGATGCAATGTTGTTGGATTCATTCAATCTCATGATTGTTCTATCTTCTTGGAGAAATAATTAGTCCTTTTATATCATCTTGTAAACTAAAGACTCTTCTTAACTCCTAGTAAGGTTTTTTCCCCTTAAATTCTTTTTTCTGATATTAGTATTTTCAAACTTTCATTGGGTTAGTATTTGGGCTAGTATCTCTTCTATTCCTTATCTTTCCACTTTATGTGTCATTATATTTCATGTATGTCTCTTTTAAAGCACATGTAACTGAATTATTAAAAATTTAAGAAAGTCTGTCTTTAATGGCCAATTTAATCCATTTAAGTTACTTAAATGATTTAAATTATATAAATGATTTCTTTGGACTTTTTCCCACAATCTTGTTTGTTGTTTTACCCTGCCTTTTCTTAGCTTAGTTTTTTTCTCCTTTACTGGTATCCCTTAGATAGACTGTATTTTCTATTCCTTCTCCCCTCTTGATTGGTTTAAAATTTAAATATATACTACTTCTTATCATTTGGTGGTTATTAAATTTTTAACATGCATACTTAAAGCCAAAATTTAATATTTCTTCCCTTTTCCAAAATTATACAAGAACCTTTGTATGCAAAGATCCCACTCATCGTCCATGATATTTTTTCCCTGAGGATTTTAATTCTTTGTTGGTTAAACACAGGTCATCTTTACTGTTGGTTTTTTATCAAGTGTTTATTTACATTTACCTCACATGTCTACCAATTTCTTGCCTCACTGTTGTTCCTTGAAATGCTATTCCTTCATCATAGCTTCAACTTTCTTCCTACTACAATACATCCTTTAGTGGTTCTTTCAGCATGGTCAGTGAATAGGAAGGTCTCACAATCTTCATTTGACTGAAAAATGTCTTTAATTTATCATGCTACTTGAGTGATCATTTTGCTGACCTTTTCTCCTCAGTACTTTGAAGATATTATTCCTTTGTCTCCTCTCTTTCAAAAAATTTGTATTGAAGTATAATATTTATGTAGAAAAGCACACATATTATGAGTACACAGCTCAATGAGCCCATGTAATCAAAATCCAGATCAAGAAACAGAACATGGCCAGCACCCAAGAAGCCCCAATCATGTCCCCTGCCAACTAACCCCAACAGTTAAACACTATCCAGGCTTAAACCAGCAATGTTAGTTTTGTTTTGCTTTCTGTTTTTGCTGATAAGAAATCTGCCATAGGTCTAATCCCTCTTTATTTATAGTGAATCTTTTTTCCTCGTTTGTTTCAATATTTTATTTCTGATGATCTGTAGTTTTATTATGTGATATATATGTGTGTGTGGACTTATTTCCATTTGCCCTGCTTTGCTTTTGGCATGATTCCTGAATCTAAGGATATGTTTTTCATAAATTCTGGAAAAATCTCATATGTTTTCTGATTGAGTATTACTTCTCCTTCATCCTTTTTACTCCATCTTTCTGAAATTCCTGAGAGTTATAGTTTGGATCTTATTTTGTCCTGTATAACTTTGAACTTCTTTATATTTTCTATCTCATGATTTTCTATGTTGAATTCTGGATAATTTCCAGATTTTATTTTTCCTTTCATTAGTTCTCTTTTATTGTATCTGATCTGATGTTAAATCTATTTGTAATAGGCCGAATTGTGTCCTCCAAAAAAGATACAACAAAGTCTTAATCCCCAGCCACTTCAGTATATGACCTTATTTGGAAACAGAGTTTTTACAGAAGTAATCAAGTAAAAATGAAGTAATTAGAGGGCCCTAACCCAGCGTGACTGGTGTCCATTAAAAGGCGGTGGGTGGGATTTGGATGCAGAGTCATGCGCAGAGGGAGGGCTGTGTGAAGACACAGGAAACAAACAACCCTGTGAAGATCCGAGCTGTGGGGCCACAAGCCAAAGAACTTTGGGGAATACCAGAAGATGAAGCTGGCAACAGATGATCTTTCCTCTACAGGTTTCGAAGGGAAAAGGGTCTCACTAATACCTTGATTTCAGACTTGTAGCCCATAAGACTATGAAGCATCCATTTCTGTTGCTCTAAGCCACTTGGTCTTGTGGTGCTTTGTTAAGGCAGCCCTAGGAAAGTAATATACAATTTATTAAACTTTAAGTTTCAATGATTCTGGGTTTTTTCTTTTCTCCCAGAGGTACAACATAATTTTTTCAAGTCTGTATGTATATTTTTATAATGTGGTGTCTTGTTCTTTCATTATGGCTTCTAATCTTTCTTCTATGCCATTAATCATTCTGAATGTACTTATTTTTATTGATTGGTCAGATCGTTCTATTAAATTCTCAAGCGTATTAATCTTCCCATTTACTCTGTCTGCTTACTCTCTCTTTTAGAGGATCATTTCTTTGGAGATTTGTAATTCTTTTCTTTTTAATTGTGGGCTTAATTTCAGCAAGGGGTTTTCCCCATCTTGGGGGTACCCCATGCTCCTTGATTTGTAAAAATGTTTCTAGAACGTACTTTTGTATTTTCTTGTGATGGGCATTTCAGTGGCTTTATTGTTCTGCAGCCAATTTTTATTTTAATTTCTTCACTGAGATTTCATTATGAGTGGATAACGTGAGTTCAGGCCCTGCACCCTGCGTGCCCAGACTTGGGGTTTTGATTTCCCATAACTGACTTTCTTTACCACCTGGAGCTGGGAAAAGGCCAAGTCTCTTGCCTACTCCCTGTGCCTTCTAGGATCTTGCCTTTATACATGCTTGTTAGTTCTAGTTCCTCACCTTCTATGGGCCCTGTTCCACTACTCCTGTTTCAAAGTGGGCATTGAACTCCAGCCTCTCACCGTTTGGTTCTCTATCTAGATCCACATCATGCAGGTCCACCAGAGCATCAGTTGACAAATGACTAGACGGCAGCTCTGCCTATGTGTTCCTCTTCATTTCTAGTACTTGAGAATTTCTTCTCTGCCTTTCTCCTTTCCTCTTACTCATTCTTTCAAGTTTGGTTCTGTTTCAAGAAGGTTTTTGGTACATTTCCCCCAGCATTTCTATGGATTTTTAGAGGAAGGAGCTGGGCTCTGCTAGAGCAGTCATTTCACTGGAATGAGAAGCTGGGCCTGACAGCAGATGTTGAATGCTTGTGAAGGACAGGCAGTAAGTACATGCTGTAGGGGTTCTAAGGAGGGAGAGATACACCAAAGAGTGAGGACAGCTGAGGCTGAAGAATGCTGGGTAATGTTCAGATAAGAGAGGGTTAAATACTTTAAAAAATGTCTTTACATGTCAATTAGATTTAGAGCTGTATGTAAGAACAAAGATATGCATCTAATATTCAGCATGATCATGTGTGTATTGTGGTGTTATTGTCTGCAGATGGACAATTTTCCTCTTCTTCCTACTCTTCTCTCTGCCTTTTCTTTTGTAGAAACAAAACTGTGTTCTGTGAACTAACTGCAGGAAGCCAGGTTTTTGCAGGAACACCTCATGGCTTCAAAAACCTCACTGTGCTGGCTTAGTCCTCAAGGCAGTGAACAGTTGTGAAGACAGAAATTAGAAATGTTCCTAGGGCATCAACCTGTAGTCAATGGAGGAAGGAGGCTCAATTCAGGATTTTGGTTTTTAATGTTTAATTTCATCAACTGTGGCTACATTGTCTGAAAAATGGAATAGAAAACAAATCTCCTGGTCCTCTTTGGAAATGCCTCAACATCCACTCAAGTGCAATGGCTACCTAATCTAACTTCTGGAGGGGTTGCAAAAATTAGATGAGAAAGCAGATGTGAACTGTTCTTTCTTTTTGTTGAAGTATTATTGATATACAATTTTATGTTGGTTTCAAATATACAGTCCAGTGATTCAACAGTTACCCATGTTATTAAATCATCACCCCATCTAGTACGGTCACTATTCATCAACGTAGTAAAATGTTACAGAATCATCAACTGTATTCTCCGTGCTGTACTATTGTCCCCGTGACCAGTTTATACCGCGATTGTGAATTATTGGGCCCCTTTATCCCCTCCCCTCTCCCTCCACCCTCTCCAACCCCTCCCCTTGGTAACCACTAGCCCTTTCTCGCTGTCTATGAGTCTGCTGCTCTTTTGTTCCTTCTGTTTTGCTTTGTTTTTATATTCCAAAAAAATAAGTGAAATCACTTGGTATTTGTCTTTTCCATCTGGCTTATTAGAAGTGAACTGGTTTTAAAATAAAAATGTGTTATGTAACAGAGGCAGCATAACCTAGTGCTTCAGCACACGGACTTCAGAGCTACCCTGGGTTTGAAGTCCTAACCCTGATGCTAACCAGTTGCTTGGGAAGGTTGTTTAAATTATACGTGCCTCAGTTTCTTCATCTATAAAATGAGGGTAATAACAGAAACCCATCTTATGGTTGCTGTAGGGGTTAAATGAGATGTAATAGTGCCTGACATAGCAAGTTCTCAATGAGTGTTACTTTATATTATATCTCTTGATATCACAATCTATGTAAGACCTAATCTAAGGTCCAGAGGCCCCAAGCAGCTCTAGAAATAAGATCAGAGTGTTTGGGAATTCCCTGGAATTGTATCCCAAATTGTGTGTGTATGATGTGACTATAAGGTGTGGTACATTTTTCTTGGGGGCCAGTCCATATTTTCCATCAGATTCTTAAAAAGATATGCAACTCCAAAAGGTTAAGAACATTTGTTTAAGAGCCATAGAGCTAAATACTCTTATGCATCCCACTTAGTAGTTTTATGACCCTTGTTTAGCTCAGTAAACATTGACTGGAGTCGGGCACTTGTCCTCCGCTGTCACTTAACCGTGCAACACCCTTACCCAGGTAACCCTCTCTGCACCCAGGGAAGACCCGAATGAGAATCCAGAAAATCACGTGGATGATTTCTGCTGAACACCATCAATGTCATGACTTCCATATGGGCGATTTCAGTGCCAGGAAGTCAAGCTCATTGCTAGGATGGACTGTGGAAGGACTGAAGTTGCACTTATGGCTTTGCTCTGAGAGCAACGTGGGATTTGATTCCTCCCCATGAAGCACCTTAGAGCCTCCTGGCCGTTTCCAGGGAAAACCGAAGGTCATGAGATTAGGAGACCCTGGTGAAGTATCCTAAGATACATGACGGAGGAGCCCCTAGACTTAAGGAATTCTAAGAATTACTTGACTATTTTCTTCTATCCTTTGAACTCGCTCTTTCTTTAACTCAGCCCAGGCATTTCAACCTATTTGGCAAGACTTGCAAAGATGTAAATGTCAAACATTATTTCTTTTTAATAATGTGTGTCATCTAAATAGCATGCCATCAAAAGGGGATGCTGTATTTCTGTTATTTTCTCCCGTCTGCTCTCCGATGCCTTTTAACATATGTAAAAATATTTATATAGTGTTTCAAGTCTGCAGCGCTCAGCACAGACCCGCTCTTTTGAGCCCTCCCTTTTGGTAATATCATATTTAACTCAAAAGAAGTCATGGGCATATTGAGGGCAGATAGTAGGTACAAATCTGACAAAAAGCTAATGAGCTCTCCTGTGATTATTAGGGAGGATGGTGACTCATTAAATCTCATTTCCTGGGCAAGTCCACATAGGGAGAAGAAATGATCTGAAATAAAGGCCTGGGAACCTAATGCAGTCAGATTTATGGGCATCCGTATAAGCAGCTACATGATAATCAGTACAAATAGTGAAATGTTTTAATGAGGCTCTCTGAAATATTTAATTGGTTACTTTATTTAAAATTTTAAATAGTTTTGTTGTTTTCTGTTAGACATTAGCCCCACAGCAGGAAGGATCCTGAAACCGAGGGGGGTTGTCTTTTGGTTGGGTTCAAGCTCTTGTTCCTGTACAGATTCTCTCTTTATGTGTATTATCATTGTCACTGATACTCAAGGCTATGCTGAAAAGAGGGTCAGGATGGTTAGAACCATTAAGGTTCTTCCTTTTCGTTCCAAAGTATAGGGAGTATTTCCTTAGAATTAATCTTCTTCCAGGTTTCTTAGAGTGAATCACATTTTCTTTTTTATTGAAGTGTCATCAATAGACAGTCTTATGTTAGCTTCAAGTGCACAACCCAGTGGTTCGGCAGTTACCCATGTTATTAAATCCTCAGCCCCACTAGTACAGATATTATCTGTCAACATAGGAAGATGTTATGACCATTGACTATATTCTCCACTCTGTACTACTGTCCCTGGGACCAACCTACATTATGGTTGAGAATTTTTGTGCCCCTTTATCTCCTTCATCCTCCCCACCCCAACCCCTTCCCCAGTGGCAATCACCAGTCACTTCTCAGTGTCTGTGAGTCTACTGCTGTTTTGTTCATTCTGTCTTGCTTTATATTTACGTTCCACAAATAAGTTGACAGCATATGGTATTTGTCTTTCTCTGCCTGGCTTACTAGAGTGAATCACTTTTTATTCTAAGAGTGTTCCACTGTTAAGAAGAAATTTTTCCCCCAAAGGGGAAGCCGTAAGCAAGATGAAGAAGTGACACAATGTGTTTTTTGACACTTTAACTTCCTTTAAATGTCCATCTTCACCTTCCTGGTGTTTCCTTTATATCTTGTCCCTCACCCTTAGGTCCTGGTAGTTTTCTAATCATGAATTAAATGACAGTAACTTAAGATATTGCTCTTCTCAGAGACTTGTAAGTGCAGATACATGAATTTCCAGGGGTAGAATTTTAGATGTCATACATTGGGTGGGGCCATGGTATTCTGTATGTCCCAGATCTCAGGCATTCATCACGCCAGCCTTGTTGGAACATCCCATGGACGCTGGCACTTAAAACTATCTGTTAAAGGAAAACGAATACACAAAGCAGAAACAGACTCATAAATACAGAGAACAAACTAGTGGTTGCCAGAGGGGAAGGGTGGGGGTGGGGCGATATAAGTGAGGGGGATAAAGAGGTATTAACTTCCAATTATGAAATAAGTAACTCACGGGGATGAAATATGCAGCATAGGAAATACAGTCAATAATATTGTAATAATGTTGTCTGGCAACATTGGTCACTACATGTATCATGGCGAACATTTCCTAATGTATAAAACTATCAAATCACTATGTTGCTCACCGGAAACTAATACGAGTATGTCAATTATACTTCAGTTAACAAAGAAACTGTTTATTAGAGGAATTGCCAGTTGCCTAGTGAGGGGAGATGAGGCTAGTGAGGGGAGTGGTGTGGGGTGCCTGTTGCTATGTGAACGGTCACCATCTCCTCACATAGCTTCATTTGGGAACCTCATCCTGAAACACTCGTAATTCCATATTTTTCCATATCCTTTGCATTTCTAGGTTCTATGCATCTATCAACTTCTAGATGTGTGACTTAAGACTCACTTTCTGCCACAACCATGAAAAAGAAGATCAGTTACAGGTATGATTTATTTTTAAAGGGCCGTGGGCAGGATTCCTTATGGAGAAATCATTCTAGACAGTTTTTCATAGCAAAGACGGGCTTGCCAGTGTGAAATGTCAAGATGACTTAGATTAATTCAGGTCCCAACTCATTTTCACGTTAAACATCCAGTATTTGAGACTATTCATTGTTTAAGGTCTTAGATATCTAGGGGAGACCATGCCAAAAGAAGGGGGTTATGTGAGATCTTACATCATGAAAGGTGAGTGAGTGAAAGTACCATATTTTCTTGATTCAAAAATGCACACTAAGAAGCACATTTCAATATTTTATAGTTTATAAGATATCTTAGAGTTCATAAATATGCTTACTATAGTATTTTGTTATTTTCTCCAAAAATATGTTATTAAATCTTGTATGTCAACGTTTTCTTAGAACTTTGGAAATATTGTTCATTCCCTCTAGACTAGAAAGTTTTCTTCACAGCTTGTTGGCATTTTCCCTTATAAAAACACCATGGCCAGCTCTCTTCTACTGCTGGTGAGAGGAAGGCCAGGTATTTTTTTAAAAACAAATAAAAAGGTTTCAAGTCACAGATGACACTGCTTAAAGATGATAAATGGCTGAACTGAGTCAGAGCGGGGGCAAGCTGTCAAACCGGGCTGTTGTGGGTGAGAACCTAACCTCTAATCCTATCCGATGTTGGAGACCAGGACTGTCAAAGGGCAGATTCAGAGCAACACAGGTTTGAGAGGCAGAATCTATGGAGAATGCTGGAAGTACAAACCCGCAGCAGCACATGCTGGTAGCTGTGCTTAGAAAAAGTTTCGAAAGGATTTGCCCCAAAGTATTAAGTGTTGAAAAGTAAGATGGTAGTGGGGAAGAGACTTAAGCCTTCTGACTTTTCATTCGTATAGGTCTGTTGCTAAAATATCTTACAATGAGCATCTAATTTTTTAAATGTAAGAAATCGTAAAAATTACTAAAGAGAAAAACTATACCCCACAAATAAAAATTTGCAGCTGCTGAGGTTTAGGCCTGGAAAATCCAAAATAATTTAGTTATAAAACTGTTGGCACCTATTCTGCTGCCATATACCCAGCGCCCCCCGCCCCCCCAGTCTTGGGCCTGCTCCCATCAGTATGGAGGCCCAGACCATCTCCCATCCAACACCGGATCCAGGACTCCTCCTGTAGTGATTTCCTAGGCAACTTCTGATGGAGGAAGCCAAGTTTTATGCTGTAGAGGCTACTTAGGAACTACCCAGGAGAGGCCAGGGGCTGAGGTTCCCCTTCTTCAAGACTGGAAGGTCGTGGAGCTTATTTCACGCTGATGGCAGAGGGGAGGATCAAATGCCGTGTTTCATGAAAGTGAACATTAGGTTCATTTCCCCTTGGTTTGGTCGGTATCCATCCAAAAAGGAGCCTTGTTTTCCCCCAGAGGCCAAGAGCTGGGAAAACTGGAATCACCATTGCTCTTGTTTTTTGGGTGCCATGTCAAGGCAAGCCAAAGTTGGGGGGGGGGAATCTTTACTTTCCCTTCTCTTATATATGCATGGAACAACAAAATGAAAGTATGTGGTGGCCCATCTGCAACTGCAAGTGGAAAATGCGGCCTATAAACCTTCATTCACAATTTAAGCAAAAGGAAAGAGGGGATGCCATTAGAGTTACCAACACCATTTATTTCTTTTTTGGGAAGATGTTCCCCCACAGGCTGTACCTTCTGTCTCTTTGAATTCTTGGTTTTCCAGAGCCATCTCCATCCACGTTCATTTCCCTTCTTCTGTTATTGGCTATTGCCTATTCCTATGCATCCTTCTTACTGGAGATACTTCTGCAACTTTGAAAACGAAGTCTTGAAAACCACTGCAGGTCTCTGGGTGCATGTATGCTTTTTGAAATAGCTGCTGTGTCTGATTTGAAACTTGAATCAGCCGCGATGCCTTAACTTGAACAAGGATTAGTAATTTTGCCCGGACCGCTGTGGTAAAAATTCTTGAAGAACATTATCATTGTAAAAACAGCCATAAATGGCTTGGTGGGGGTGTTTTTCATCGGGCCCATCTCCCTGCGTTACAGGGCAGTTGGAGCCAAATGGCCATGGGGTGTAGGGTGAACCCTAGTGAGGCGCTGCAAGCCCCGGGCAGCAGCAAGCAGAATCGCCGAGCCGCTTTGCTACCTGCTGCTGTTCACCTCGTGTCTGCTTTTTTTCCTCTCAAACTTCAGTGGTTTTTTCCTAGTGTCCCCCTTTGAAAGAGATTGATGTGGCTGGCAATGGAGAGGGGATTAACATGAATAACAAATTATTCTTACACGTTTGAAGTTACAGGCCTATTATACTTGCCCTTTAGGGAAACGCTGGGCTTTACTGACCTATTGCTTTTCTCAGCAAATTTCAGTAATTTTAGTGCCAGGAGTTGGGTTGCCTGGTTTCAGCCCAGCTTATACAAATTGTCTGTGCCGTTTGGGGGGCCCCTCTGACTGCCCGGCTCACAGTGACCGGGGCTGCGCAGGGTAGGGCAATGTTTCCCAACACTGAAATTTGCTACTAAGCTTTAAAAAGTCTAAATATTTTTCATCTTGGGCCTCAGTCAAGGCAAAGATGAGCAGAATACCTCTATTTGTTCAGGAAGGGATGGAGAAAAGGTGTGGACTCCAGATAGGAATAGTTTGCTTCAAAACCCACAGAATGGTGTTTGAGACATAGAGAAGAATTAGAAATAACAGGATCAACAATCTATCAATTGTGTGAACTATGGCAAGTATACAACCTCTTGACACCATCCTTTGCTCATCTGTAACATGAGTATGATAAATACAAATTTTACCAATTTCAGGCAATTTAGAGAGAGAAATAATGACAGTTCCCTACTGTGTGCATGCTTTTTACATCTAGTAGGTCATTTCCATTTTACAGACAAGGAAACAGAATTCACTATACATAGTTTGCTTGCCCATATAATATCTCCTGAGATATATAAAATATGATTATGCCTAACAAAAATCCTAATTTCTCCTACATTCTCAGGAATGTATTTATGATATAAAACAAAATATAGAAAGGAAAGAAAAAATCATGGTGTATATTACGTTTACATTTAATAAACAGATTTTGATGCAAAGTTGTGTGATCAACACAGTTGTATGATATATATAAGACAAGTAAAGGATTAAATTAAAAATATTAATTCACAGAGCACCATAGTTGAGTATGGGCCAGTAAATGGAGCCCAGTTTATAATCTTCTGTTGAACATCTTCTTTTGATCCTGTGTGTGTGCCTCACCTCCTGAGGGTAAATCAAAAGTCTAAAATATGAGGCTTCAATGGATGGGAGTCTCAGGCAACATGGCCCCCAGCTCTGCCTGTGATAGGTCGGAGTTGGGCCCAGAGCACGCCCTCGAGGGCGTTAGAAAGGTATGCACCCCACTTCACTCTGAGCTCCCAGCCTTCTTCCTTACCAAGCCTTCTCCCCAGCATTCTTGGGGAGGGGCATCCTCCTTTGTGTGTCTCCCTTCCACCCCACTGCTGTGAAAGAGCAACGTGTAGCTCGCCTGGCTGGCAGTGTCGCCTGGCACAATGCTTCTAATGTGTGTGCAGGGAGCAGTGCTGGTCCCAGAATGACTCTTGGTAACCGTCTGGGGTGGGGGAAGCCTAAGATGTTGAGAGTAAGCCCCGAGAAACTTTTTTTTTTAAATTTTATTTTGGTATCATTAATCTACAGTTACATGAAGGACATTATGTTCACTAGGCTCCCCCCTTCACCAAGTCCCCCCCACATACCCGTTCACAGTCACTGTCCATCTGTGTAGTAAGATGCTGTAGAATCACTACTTATCTTCTCTGTGTTGCACAGCCCTCCCCGTGCCCCCCCCACACTATACATGCTAATCGTAATGCCCCCTTTCTTTTTTCTCGCCCTTACCTCTCCCTTCTCTCCCATCCTCCCCAGTCCCTTTCCTTTTGGTAACTGTTAGTCCATTCTTGAGCCCCGAGAAACTTTTATATAAATTTGACATGGGTGCAACATCCAAGTGCAACTATTGAGAAATTATTTTGTGTCTGATGAATTTTATTTTTTTTAATTGGCCTTGCCTTTTGTATGTTTCTGTTGTGTATTTAATTTTTCTAGCAATTCATTTTTGTTGCTTTTTACAAAGGTGTTTGAGACTGGGAAGAAAGGAAGCAGGCTCTTCATCACAGATAATTCCTGTAAATAATTCGGGGAGCATCAGCACAGAGCTTAAGTGTGCGGACTCCCTGAAGTCGCAGTGCCTAAACAGGCGACCTAGTTATCTGGATGACTGTATGAGTGTATTAGCTGTATGACTTACCCTCTTCTGCCTGGATTTTCTGATCTGTAAATGGGGGTTGTGGTAATTGGATTGTGAGGAGTAAAGAGGTTAATACTTGAAAGGCTCTTCAAGTGCCTCATCCACTGAGGGCTCAGTGTGTTTCAGGCATTGTCACATGTTCTCCCAGACCTTATTACTCACCTGTATCTTTACATAAGCCAGGATTTATACGTTGTGCATTATGGCTTTTCAGGGCCCAAAACGCTTTTATCTTTATGGGCCTCTGCTTCCATTAAAAAAATTAAATATATTTTATGACCTTGTTGACATAAAGATGAACCCAAGATAGACTCATTCTTCTGTATTCATTTTTTTCCTTTTGATTTTAAAATAAATTAGAACTAAAACACTTATGCAGTCCTCTAAAAATACCTTGGGTCCTGGGCACTGGGCCTGTTATGAGAAGCTCAGATGAGTTGGAGCTTGCTGACTGAGGTGGCCCTGGTGTAAGCCCTTCCTTCCCTTGCTAAACTGCTATTCTTTTGAACATTTTCTCTTGAGCAACACTCCATCTCCTATCGAGCATCTCCTCTTCATCTCTGAGACTTGACCCAAGTTTCCTTCTCAGTCCATCCTATGGGTAACATATTATAATTGTCTATTTACTAGTCTGTTTCCCAGACTAGACTGTAAGTTCTTCAAGCTCAAGAAATACCTCTGTCTCCCCAGTGCCAAGCACATTATAGTTAATCGCCTAATGCAGTTTGGTAAAATATATTATGATGGAGGAAGCAACATGGATTGGGGGCTCAGCATGGAAAGAAGACTTATTCAGAAAAGAGGAGAAGTTTAAGGAAAATCTTTACATTCCTATTTCCTGCTAGCACCTGTATAGTGGGGACCTCAAAACACAGAAAGAAAATAATTTGGGTTTCAAGAGAGTTTACCAAATAGTGGGAGTTCCCCACTGATTAACATTAATGGGATCTCCATTCATACGTCACAGAGAACAGACCCCTGAAAGCTGATCTGTAGCCTCAGAGTAGTAGCTTTGGCTGGGCTGGCTCCAGGGCGAGAGCAGCAACAAGTGTCTCTGCCAGTTTCAGGTGTGGCAGGGCTGGGGCAGAGAGAAGCCCTGGCAAGAAGATGCTGTGGCTGAACATTCTGCAGGCGATCTACGAGAGGATGGTCCAATCCCGCGATACTTCCTGCTCAGCATCTCCCCCACAAGGCAGAAACATGCTTCATTTCATGGCAGTGCGCAGGCTCACCAGCCCCTGACTGTTACCCAGGTGCTCCAACTTCAGGTACATATGAAGCACCCAGAGATCTTGTTGAGCATGTAGACCCTGGGCCCATTCCCAGAGCTTCTGAGTCAGTGGGACCAGGAGGGAGCCCCGAACTGTAGGCCGAACAGCCTTCCAGGTAAATAATGTAGCAGATGGATTAGATCAGACTTTAAGAACATGGATGCTGCTGGATAGATAAGCTCTGAGCAGGTGAGAATTTTTTCTTCTGTTTTCTGGCTCCAGTGGTCTGTGTTCATAGCTCTTGACTCTCTTGGATACTTGGAACATAGAATAATCCTTGATCATGGAACATAGCCAGAAATATTCCCCATATTCTCCAAGCCACCTCCCTTGCAAATCCAAAAGCCCCCATTTTTCTTGCTCTTCCGGTTTTAGGGGTTAGCACGTAGGCATCCTCAAGATAGAGGCATGTCCCTTTTTTTCCAACTGAGAGCTGAGTCTTGTGCTGCAAAACCAGCTTTCTGGAACTCTGCACTGGGGTTCCATTTACTATTAAGGGCTCTAATGAGGAGGGACAGGCAATTATTATTATTTATTTCACTAATTAGCCAGATAATCATTCATTTTTAAACTGTTCAGGGTTGGAAATCTGTTCATTTTGTGCCCTTTGTGTAATGTGGATTCATTGTATTTTTTTTCCTCTTTCTTTTACAAAAACAGCTGTCTTGTTAAGTGATGGACAAAGGTAGGGAGTAAGAAGGGGGGGTTAAAAAGAGAGATAATTTTTGAGCTGTGAAGATCATGCAACAAGGAGCCAGAGTCCATAAAAACATCACCTTTCAGTCTCTGAAGACATAATGCTTGATGATAACCATAAAACATGTTAGTGCAAAATAAATTGCTGTTCTATTCAAATCCTTAAATGTACTACTATGGATGTCACTGGAGATATGCAACTCTTTTTTCTGATCCTGAGGCGTATTTCATCATAATTTGTGGGGTGGGTGACAGCCTTGTACACATGATTGCCTTTTCCTGCTCAGTTAGCTTGTCAAGGTCAGAGTCCTTTGGCCTTTTGTGAATGTAGGACTATTAAGAAATGAGCAGGATAACTGAACAGCATGGAGAGGAAAGTTTTTCTTTAGTAATTAATACAGTATGTTTTCGTGGTGTTTACTTATAATAAGCTCCCCTTCTACTCTCTGGGTTATTTCTGGCTTCGGAAGGGGATATTATTGTTGTTTTGATGCTCTGCATCTTATTTTTATTGGGAGATGGAAAGAACTTCTGGGAGATTGGGATTCATCTTCATCGTCCAAAGTAAAGTGTTCAGGAGCACCTCCAATTCCAGCTAGAAGCTTTTTTGAAGTAGGCAGCTACAGTGGCAAGGTGGTGCCCCTATAGATTGGTGCTTCTAGATGGATATGTGCTATGACACAATTTTTATAAACGGTGCCTCCTCGATGCAGCCAGCTTGGTAGATTAACTAAGAGTGTGGGTTTTTTTTTTCTTTTCTTTTTTATAGTTTCCATTTGAGAGTTAAAACTAGATTTGACAATGGTAGAAATTATAGCCAAGGAACTCAATCCAAGAAAATGTGAGATGGTGGCCATTTCTCATAGAAATGGAAACCTTTGCTCTGCTTTGGGATGGAGGAAAGGATCCTAGCCAAAGGTTGAGGAGGCTTCACCTCCCTAAAGTATGACTTACCTAGCTCCTAAAACTTAACAATATACTCTTTGCATTTAAGTACTTATCAATAGGTTAAAGGATTTAGTGTTAGGCAACTTCTAGCCTGAGTAACTCTTTCCTCTTAGCGGAGTCATGTGTTGTCATGACATCAGTAATTGCTCAGAAGTCTTAATAAAAGCAGTTAAAATGGCACAGACAAGTCCTTGTGCAGAAAGTTCAAGGAACCATTGTTTCCAGGTCTTCAACAGCCCTTACTGATTAAACTGTTAGGAGCTTTATCAGAGGTAACTTTTTATGCCTCAGTATTATGGAGGCATCAGGGTTAATTCTGGTAGAAGGAGCAACAGGAAAAATGACTTGGTATCTATACTCCCCCCCATCACAGTGGTAAAATGTTTACTGAAAAGAATAGCAAGAAGCTTAAAAAGCCCTTTACAGCATTGAATGTAAAGGTCCTAACATGTTAATTGACTTGAGTTGATCTTTGTGCTGTATGTAGAAGACAAATAGAAGGAAGTAATGTAAATGAAAGGAATGTTTACACTGAAGTGTGAGATACAATTACTGAATCCAAGAACCACTTTAATATAGTGCTGGCATATTAAAAATGAATTTGATTATTTTGAAGAATTCTGTTCTATTCTTGAGAGCACTTTCAAGAGCTCTAGGGGAAGAAAAATGTGAAAATATTGAAAGACTAGTCAGCTGCATATTTTAAAGATTTTCAATAACCTCATCTTTACCTGAAGGTCATCTCACCAAGTTACATGCACTGCATGATGACTTAGAAACAGAGATAATGGGCAAATGCCAGAGGTCAGGTTGTATACTAGCCACTTGAAGGGACAGATTTTTGTAATAATCACTTACTATGACAAGGATAGAAATTAACAGCTAAAAGAGAATAATGGATGAAATAGAAAGTAAAGATGGAGTTGGGCGAGGTTAGCTGGGAGCTCTCTTCTCCCTGGACAGCCCCATGTCTAGTACACTATTCAGGTGGCTATGGGAGGGTCACCTCACAGTGCTGATGGGGCTGGATAAACACAGCGGCAGCATCTGGGAAAGTGTTCGCTCTCCTTAAGGATAGGCTTCAAAAGAGGCACTCTCAGACCGTAGGACATATACAAGAGGTTGTCAAAGTGAACTTTGTAAGGAGTGGCTGCAATTGGGCTGAAAAATGACAGCCTGAGGTCTGTGCAAGGCCAGCATTTCCAGGTAAACTGGCTTGTGAAAATTAGCATATTATCCTCTAACATGTCAAGCATTCACCTGCCTCAGGGTATTTGCACTAGCTGCTCCCTCCTTCTAGAATGTTCTTCCCCCAGATAGCCATGTGGCTTGCTCCTTAACTCCATTGAGGATTCTGCACAAATGTCACTTATCAGCATTGCCTTCCTTCCCCAGTCACCCTATTGAGAATTACACCTCCCTATCACTCGCTAATCCCACCCTCCTTTTTTTGCTTCCATAGTACTTCTCATCCTCTGACATAAGATACTTTTCTTTGTTTGTTTCACCCAGTAGAAGGTTAGTTCTTTAAGAGCAGGATCCCAACCATATGGAAACTCACAACAGTTTAGGAGTTGCTCGCAGCTGTATTCTCAGTGCCTCACACAGTGCCTGCCATATCATGGAAATTCAATGAATGATTGTTGAATGAATGAGTGAATAACAATAGCTTCTTTTTTTGTGTGCATTCCCCATGCACCAAGCTCCGTACGCTTTAGTGCAAGCCACTGAAGGTCCTATAAGCTGGGTCACCTTTAGTTCCACCCCTTTTCACAGATGAGCATGCACTCCGAGAGGCCCTGCATGCACAGATCCAGAGCTAGAGCTGCTCCGAAGATGTTACTGGAGCTGATCTTTATGCTGTATGTAGAAGACAAATAGAAGAAGTAAATGAGCGCTGCACATTTTTCCTAATGAAGAATTGGCTGTGACACAGATTAATTTAAAAAGAAAACAAAATTAAGAAAACACCAACATTACAGAAAAATGAGTAGGAATGAGGAACTTGACTAAGAAAGATTTTAATTTCAATAGGCTCCCTGAAAAGGACCTTTTGCTTAGCGTAGCCATGCTTGGTGATGGTGGAGGTGTGTGTGCAGGATGCCAACTTAAATTTGAACATTAGATAAACAATGAATGATTTTTTTGAAAAGCTTGAGCATGTTTTATATATATATATATATTGTGTGGTACATACATGTGCTAAAAAATTATACATTGTTTATCTGAAATTCAACTTTTACTGGGCATCCTGTACTTTATCTGGCAACTCTACCTTTGCTTTCCCTTTGGTTTCCATTTCTAACAAGATAGGGCAAAAAAAAAATCAATAAATAACCAAAGTAATAGTGTTAAAAACCATTACAGTTACTGCTTCTGTCCCCAGGAACTGTGTGCACGTTGTGTACATCATCTCTAGTCCTCACAAGAACACTGCATGGTAGATATTATCTCTCATTCTTCAGATAAGGAAATTGAAACTCAGAGAGAATAAGTCATTTGTCAAAAGTCATAGACCCATAAAACCCATTTTCCTTCCATAACACTTATGTCATCTGATGTAAAATATTTTAATTTTTTGTTTGTCTCCTCCACTATAAAGGAAGCTCTATGAGATTAGGATCTATGCCCCAAAGAATGTCCTAATGACCAGGTCTCCCTATTTCACATGACCTCACTCTCTTCTTGGAGGTCCTGGGACACAGCCAGTCCTCAAGAAGGGCCATTCCTAGCTGAGCCACAGAAGGAGCTGCCAGAGCTCCGAATGCCTGTCTCTGCCCCTGCGTCCTCACATCCCGAACGGCTTTGTGCCAAGACTGGTTGGTCCTCTGTGGGATCACTGAGATTTGGGACTTCCTTCTTACTACTTTTTGTTTTTGAAGGGGGTGATTCACTTGAAGATAACTAAGGATAAACAGAAAACAGCAATAGCAAATGCTATTTCCATTCCAGAGTCACGTGGATTCTATTCTAAATGACAATATTTAACAACAAAATTGCTTCATTTCAACCTCATTGCATTCCTTCAAGTGAGAGTACTATAATTTAAAAATAATAAATGCAACAGAGTGAATATATTGCTTTCATTAATCCCCAATACTGCTTATTTTCAGCACTTTTAAATTATTTGGGTGTGCTCAATAGATTTAGTTGAAGTGGAAAAAGAATCACTCAAATTTCAGACCATTTGCAATTACCAATTTATCTGCTGTGTTCCAGCCAAGTAACCGAACTTCCAAGAAGCATTTAGTTTGAATGATTTCTTCCCCACCCACTGCCTGGTATGAAACAGTGAATTAGTCAAGTAAAAATGTCTGTGGAATTGAAGGTGCTATAAACAAGGGCATCATATACTCTGAGTTATCAGGGAACACAGGTGATCTTGATTACATGTCATGGTGTCCCAAGGACATCCAGCATAGCAGTGGAAACTTTCTGTCTCCACACCCAAAGTCAAGTGAAGAATTAGGGCAGTACTCTAAACATTTTACTTCTAACCTGCCCTTTGACTTGATTCCCAGGTATTTAAAGGAAAATATGAAATGGTGAGGTCTGTGTGTACCAGAATTTAAGCACTAAATTGCCAGATAAAATACAGGATGCCCATTAAATTTGAATGTCAAATAAACAATGAGTAATTTTCTGGTATAATTATGCCCCAAATATTGCATCCTGTACTTTTATTTGCTCTATCTGGCAATCCTTTTGCAGACCAAGACCCTGAACCCTATTAATTTGCCTGGTAGTGGTTTTCAGACATGGCATGATAGTGACCAATTATAGTGGCTAGAATTTATTGAGTGATTACTATTTGCTGAGCATTATCCTACATACTTTATGTTTACGAACATCCAGTCCTTGCAACAATCTTTTCAATTAGGTTATCATTATCCCATTTTATAAATACAAGAAAACAAGGCTTGGAGAGATTAAGATCTCAGCAAATATGTGGTGGAGGACAGACCATTCTGATTTCACTATGCCATTATGCTTTCTCTAATTCAATAAAAACAAGTGACCAGTTGCAGATAAGATCATGTGTCTAACTTTTCTTTAAGGATACAAATACTGTCTTATATTCATGTGTACATACTCGAAGTTGAGTTTTGTAATGTCTATGTTAGGGCATACAAGCAGCATTCATCTTACTGGCAAATGGACTGGCCCATCCCTTTCCATTAAGAGGAACCTGCTAAAAACGGCAAAAATGCAAATTCAAGGTATGAAATGTCCTGGCAGTAATTGGACAAAACTTCAAATGAGTGCAAGCAGCTCCCAAACAATTAGTTGTTTTGAACTCAGTAAAATTACTGTTAATTTCACTTAATTTTAAACTTATTACGGGTTTCCCTGAGACGTTTAAATTTAATTTTGGGGTTTTTGAATTGTGAATTTGCTTAAATGTAGGTGGCATCTCCTAACTGAATAATGAGCAAGGTTTTTGCAATGGGCCAGGCTCCACACTGCGGGTTTCATCATAACATTTCTTCTTAAATATCTATTGCATGTAATTATTGCAAAGATGATGAAACAACATTTTGAAAAGATTCAAAAGAAGAATACAGCGCCCACAACACAGCACAACTATTTTCATTTTTACACATTCCTTTCCTGTTACTGATTTCTGGAGTGGCCAGAACTGACAGAGATTCCACAGTGCCTGTTAGAAATGAATTCATGGTTTCTGTCAAGAAGAAACTGCCTACGTAGAAGAAAAGGCAGATGAGGAAAGAAAACCCATCTTGCAATTTGAAGCAATTCTATTTTTTATTCTTTTATTTTTAAGCCATAAGCAGGGCATGCAAAGTGTTACGCAGTCTTTTTTTCATTTTCATCATAATTATTCCCTCTATTTTGGAGGCACTGAGGACCTGATAATTGATTTCTGGATCCTGAGATCAAGAGGTTTAAGCACCTGCCATAGACTTAACTGAAGGAGACTGACATTCAGGTGGGACCCCTCAGTCCTTCCACTGCTCATTGGCTGAATCAGCACTGGATTAAGTTACTAGATATGAACAAGCACATGCTGAACTTGAACCTGCCATGCTGTGACTGAAGTCTGGATTATTGTGGACAGGTAGCAGCATTGTGCTGATGGTCGAACGTAACTGACATGATTAAAAGGCCACGAGGCTTCCAGGAGAGACTGCTTCAACCCAGACAGTGTTCACACAAGCCAGGCAGGACTGCAGATCATTCGGTCACAGTTTCGGCCCTCAATCAGCAGTCTCCCCGAGATGAGAGGACTGGCACAACATTTTTAAAAAACAACGATTTATCAGAAAATTAAGGGAATTCAACCACAGCCCCAGTAGAGCTGCCTTGTTATATAATACAAATCGTTCAACCATAGGATCAGTGCAGGGGCCATGGAAGAGCTAGCTACACTAGCAAAAAATGAAATGATTTACATTTGGAAGCCACAGCTGGTATGAAAATAAACATTGAATCAGTTCCTTCCTCTAAGTCCATGTTCCATTAGAATAACTACAGTAGGTGACATTTTTCACATTTTAATTGGTGTTTTGCTGATTTTATCAGAATTTCTGCTGATCAAAGCAAATTGGCTATTTATTTATTTTGCAATGAAACTAAATGTTCACTGCAAGTTTAATGTACTGTAATGAATTTTAAATATCCTCCTAGTCAGATTACAAAGTGTTTGAATCAAGATGTCCTTGTTACACTTAAATTATTGATTACTCAAATGGACAAAGACAACTTTCAGATAAAATGTCACATTTTAAATGGATCTGAATTGGATGAAAATGTTGGGGCTATATTAAAAGATGTTAGAAAAATAAGAATATTTCCCCCTGCAGTCTGTTTAACCCACTGGTACCTGCTTGGTTTTTAGACATATGATAAATACTTTCATTATTAGTTTATTTTCAGTAGCTTACAGAACAATAAGTTTTTATGTTATTTACACTTCAGTGACTTTGGTTTAATTGGCTTCTTTTATGTTATTTATATAAATATAAATCATACTGGGTTTTAAAGTATTAATGATGCATTTTATGTTATAATGCTGTTTTCATCCAGGCTAGCACTCCATAAATTCATACCGTCCATGGGTCATAGTTAAGGATCTTTGCAAAATCTACTTCAAAAGTTGAAAGAAATGCATTCGAACCTCTACAGAACTCAGGCTTGGGGGTGAAAAGAGCCACTGAATTATATTTCATTTGCATATGAATTAGGAAATTAATTTATTCAAATATTTTAGAAGGCAATTCTCAGGTCTGTATGCTTGGGAAACTACATAGATTTTTTTTTCAAGGCACTATAGCAAAGCAAAGCAAAAAACCCATTCAAATAAAACTGAGCTGTAAGGGCTGCTTCTGCCAGCTGCAGGAACACGGTTGAGTCTACTCCAGAGGCCCTCAGAGATGACATCTGCCAAGTAAAGCGGTTGGTTGAAAGGTCCTTGGCTCTATTTAAATGTTTACAGTTATAGGATTTTATAAACACCCATTTGGTGATCTTTGGGCATTTTTCTCTCAAATCTAAGATGATGTTATAAGTAAATAGAATTCTTTTATACAGATCATATTTCTAAATAAACTTAAAGATTTTGTAGATATTTAGGCTTTTCCAGGTAAGTCTGGGCATACTGGCTTCTTACAATGATGAAAAGTATATATAACGAAAAGTTAATAAAAGATGTTTTTGAATGGACTAGTGAGGTCATTTCAATTGTTGGTTACATACACTATGCCCAAGGGTGGGGTGGGTAATGTGCTGAATTTTAACAACAACAACAGCAAAAAAACAATAATTGCATAATGTGATGGGAGTGGTCATTGGATTTTGATTTACTCTGGGAACGTTAGGTGCCCAGCTGATGTGGCAACAGAGGTAG